>NW_028262369.1:17358552-17662368 GCF_047370975.1 Nipponia nippon | reverse complement strand
TTAATTCTTATACTGGAGGTGTTTCATTTCTTTTGGAGTGTCTTCAGGTTTTAGTTTTGTTTTGGTTTTTTTTTTTTTGGCATTTGTTTGGTGTGCGCGTGTGTGGCTGTGTGTGTGTGTGTGTGCACGCGGGGGTGCGTGTGCTCGCGTGCGTTCTCCGGGACGCACCACTGTATATTCATGTATAAACTGGAGTTGGAGTCTGGTTCAGTCGCTTGAGTCCTGATGAATGCATTTTTTGCTTGTGGTTTCAAAACAAAGTGTTGCTGTTCCTTTCTTTTCTTGAGACGTACAGAGTGGTCTCTCCCTCCGCCTTCCTCTCCCTCCTCTCCCTCCCTCCCTCTCCCCCCCTTTCTCTCTCTCTCTCCCCCGTCTCTCCCGTTGTGGTCGCTGATCCAGATGTGTTTGGCACAACTTTGAAATTTCTTTAAAAAAAAAAAAACAAAAAAGACTTTAAAAATAACAAAAAAAAAAAATCACCCGCCTGAAAATATCTGTTGAAAAGGAAAAAATTATGTATCTAAAAAAAAAAAATCCATAAAGTTCTACATGATGGATATATACATATATATATTTTTTATGATTAAGTTATGGACTCTGTATCGTATCCCATCTGTCAAGCTATGCATCTTGGTGCTTCTCCCTGCTCTTCTGTGCTTAGATTTCACCTCTACTCGTCTTATTCTTCCTATTCTGAATAGTAGATGGCTCGTGGTGCTGTGAAGAAGTTTGCTCCTATACGAAGTCTGGCAACAAATATTTAAAGAAAAAATAAAAAAATAAAACCCCTGCCAGGCTGCCACCACTGTTTGTCTCCAAACAACATCAGCCATCACGTGTGATGGCTCCTGCCGCACAGCTGGGGCTGGCAGGCGGCCGTGAGGTCCCAGGCCGTGCCGGCACAGCAGGCGCATGGGTGCCGGATGCTGCGGTGCACGCGGGTCCTCGTGGCGTGGTCGTGTCTTGCCGGGTGTACGCGCTGCACGGCCTGAGGCCACCCTTGGGTGCCTCTGCCCTGGCCGGGCTGGGTGCCGGTGCTGGGGGTGCTGCGGGGTGTGTGGCAGCCTGGCTGGCTGGGAGCTGCTCTTCCCGTCCGGGTGCCCACTCCCAGCACCCTATTTTTCACAGTGGGTGCCGTGGCTGTGGCCACCCCTCCGAGGCAGCCAAGCGCGGCTCTCGGCAGCAGCCGCGGGGCGGATGGGCGCAGGCTGGAGGCAGGAGCTGCCGCAGGAGTGGTGCTGGCCGCCGGCTCCTGCCAAGAGCCTGCAATAACTCACGCTGGCCAGGAACAACTCTTTCCACTTTTATTGTCAATGAGGAAATAATCAAATCTATATTACAATCTTAAAAACAGTAGAAAATGTGAGTAAAAATGCAACGGAGGCTTTTTCTCTTTAATGTGGAGACCATTATTACAGGGTGGTGAACAATGGGTTTGTGTTACTTGACTTGAGAACTAGCTGTGGCGTAAAAATCGTACCTGGCTACTCAAGAAAACACCTCTTCCCAGATGGATCAGCCTGACATCTTGGCAGTAAAATTAAATGCTAGAGACAGAAAGGGGTCAGGGTCCCAACCCAGGGCAAGGCCTAATGCTCAGTTCTACCATTTACAAAGGGACCAGCCTCCCAGCGCTGCCGCCCTGGCCAGGCCGGCTCCCGCCTGTGACAGGCTGAGCCATTGAGTCCCATCACTGGCCAAGGGCTGCGCTGCATCTGCACTGGTGTCCTGTGGGGCTGCCCTGGCCTGGAGGCCCGGCTTTGCCCCAGCCCCGGCCCCAGAGGATGCTCCCCAGCTGGGGGGACACAGGCAGAGGAGGGCACCCTGCGGTGCGGAAGGCGCTGGCACCAGAACGGCTTCCTCTGCATTTCCAATCATAGACAGCAGATCTGAGGGAACATCTGGAGCATCCATGGGCCAGACCCGTCCTGAGAGCTGCCAGCCAGCGTCCTTGCAGGTGGGGGAACCGGCTGATGGGCAGCAGCAGGCAGTGGTCGGTGCGGAGAGGAGCTGCAGCAGTTATTTCGTAGTGGTGTTAGTCACCCAGCAGGCCGACGGAGGAGAGGAGTTTTTGGTCTTTCAGTGTGCAGGACTAGTGCGGCGCTCTCGCTAGCACGTCCAGACCTGCAGAAGAGAGACAACAGGAACCCATGGCAATGACTGTTCTGAGCAGCTCTGTGGGCTTCTCTTCATCCTCTTGTGGAGCTTCCCTTTGGGCTTCCAGCATCCACAACACCCTCTATCAGGAGTTAAACCTCCCACCCGTTGAGAACCATCCCTTGTTTGTTTGAAGATGGTTCCTAACTCATTTAATGCCCCAGTTCTGGTACTGGAAGACACCAAACCATCAAGGAGAAGCCTGAGGAAACCAACCTTTACAGTGCTGTCCACTGCGCCGGAGAAGAGGCGGCCCCTGGAGACTGCGAGGGCAGTGACGCTACCCTGGTGTCGCAGCAGCGTCTGAGTACAGATCATGTTGTCCATGCTCCACACCTACGGGCACACAGGAGGCGTGAGCCAAGCGAGCAGCACAGGGCTCTGGCACATCCCAAGCACTGGGAGGGACAGGGGATGCTGAGTGCCACAGGGTTCAAGCCACGTGACACAAATTAAATATGAGGCCACGTGGCATGCAGGAATGACGATCCCGTCCTCCCTTTCCCTCAAGGCTGTCTATGTTTTAACAACAGTCTTATACACAGACGCAGCTGCACATCCCTGGACACGTACCCTGAGAGACCGGTCATATGATGCACTGAAGACTTTGGTTTGATCCGGCGTGGAGATGACAGCGAGGGCGTAGACCGTACCCACGTGCCCAGTCAGCGTGCGGACTTGTTCCTTTGTCTCTATATCCCAGACCTACAGGAGGAGAGCAGGGCTCAGAGACTGCACTGGGCTGCAGACCACCAGCTTCCCTGAGAGGTTTTTCCACCTCCACGCACACCTCTAGGGTGGGTGCTGCACACCTATGCTCTGGGTGTGCCATAAAGGGGACCGGCAGAGCCAGGCCTCCATCTCCTTGCCCCTCTCCCCAGCCTCAAGCCAACAAATGCATCAAACCCCGCAGCCCTTACATGGATGAGGTTCTCATAGGTGCCACACACAATGTGGTGGTTTGTCACAGCGATGGAGTAGACGCTGCCTCCTGATGTCTGCAGCACGTGGACACACTCCAAGTTGCGGATGTCCCAGATCTGAAAGAGACAGCAGAGCAAAGGCAGGATGAGACCCATGCAGGGACCCCTCTCCAGGAGGGAGCTCCCTTGAAGCTCTTCTCCAGCCATGCACGGAGTCAGCCTGGCTCCACGTGTGTCCAGATCACATCTTTAAGGACAAATCTGTCCGGCTGGGAATGTTCGGTACTGATGAGCAAAGTCCTGCTATCTTATTTCGCTACCCAGCTTTGAACATCCAGGATGAAAAAGTTGCGGAGATTGCACACCGCGTGTGTGTGACTATGCACACACATGTGCACACACACACAACCCAGTCCTTGATAGCACTAAAAGCTGATGCAGACAAATTATCAGGGATTTATTAACACTGAGGAGGGAAACTTCAAATTCTCTTGTGTCACCCAGATGCTGAGAGGTGAACTATTCATCAAAGCCTGAGCCAACACAGATGAGGGCATCTCGGAAACTACACACAGATTTATGGTAACTCTGCAGCCAGACAGTGACCTTCTCCTCTTATCAGCAGGACTGTCAGCGCAGATAACGCTGCGGCAGCTGCGGAGGCAGCGTGAGGCGCCATAGCTGTGAGGCTGCGTTTTATCTTAGTGAGCATCCCCCAGCAGCTGTGCTCCCAAGGACCTGCCAGAGCCCAGCCTTTGTGCCTGCAAAGATGCAATCAGTGCAGTAAAATCTAGTGTGTCAGCAATGCTACAGCAGTGCTCTCACATCCTAGCAGCTACCTTTTGTCCTGCTCCACCAACCCATGCTGCAGAGTACAGATACAGAGAGGAGAGCGGATGGCTTACAGTTGCCACGAGTCTCGGGATCCCACCTTGATTGTTTGGTAAGATCCGCTGTAGAGATAGTTTTGAGAAGCCACCAGTGCTCGCACCCAGTGATTGAGACCTGTCAGCTCCTTCTTCAGTTTGAGCTCGGTACCTACAATATCCCAGACCTGCAGAAAGCACAAAAACACACACACACACAAACACAAGAGTCTCAGTGGGACTGGGCAGTGATGGGGCAGCCTCTAGCTCAGGGGCCAGGCGCTGCGCACTCCCACCCAGCCAGGCAGCCCAAGGTCCTACGAGCTCACTAAGGGGAACCTCGTGCTGGCTCTCCTGCCCTGTGGGAATTGCCTGAACCCACTGACTTGCAGATAAATCACACAATGACTATGCTGAATAGGCATGTTCCCTGAGGGCCTGGGAGAGCTTGCTTGGAGCCTGCATTATCACTGGCAGAGACCCTTCCCTAGCAGAGCCATGGGCTTGAAAAACCTAAACCAAATCTACAGTAAAGAACTGCTCTGGACTTCTACTCCCAGCCTGTCCCCACAAAGCTCCATTCCCACAGCTCATGGGAAACCCTGGCTGAAACCCCCAGCACGCAGCAATTGATGGATCTCACCTCACCGCTCCAAGCAGTGCTACTGGCCTGCTTGGCTCATCTGGCAGAAAGTGGCTGGGGACAACAAAAACAAAAGGCCCTGAGGTCTCCTTCTGCTTAGTGCTGTCTCATTGCTCCTCCAGCCCCAAGCACTCTCTAGATAGTTGAACCACTCCAGGCCCCAGATAAAGAAAAGAGCATGCACCCTCTTACAGATGGATGGTCCCATAAGCCATCTCACCAGGAGCTGGAAGCAGAACCAAGGGAATCTAGCCAAGGCTTTAAAGGGCAACTTGCAAAGCTGTTCCTTGATTTCTGCATGCTTTAGGTAAAGAATGCAGATTCAAGATCCTTTGGAGGGGGTTTCAAAACAGGCAGCCTGAATCCCCAGCCAATTCTGGACCCCAGACACAACTCCCAATGGTCTGAGCAGGTCCACTGGGGGCCCAAGGACACACACACTCATGAACTGCCAAGATACTCCCCCTGCAGCCTCGGGTTTACAGATTTAGAAGAAACAAAAGTTATTTTATCAGCCAGGTCCCAGAACATCTTTGACTTCAGCAGAGAGCATGGGCTAAACCTCTGCAGTGCTGGCTGCTCTGTGTACTGTGCTTCTTTGTGTGGCTCAGGAGAGCGTAGTAACAAGGTCACCTACAGACCAAAATGCCACTTTCTTCCTGTTTGGACACTGCTGCCTGACAGTTTGTACCATCGGTCCCCAACCAGACCAAGAGGAGCCACCCCAGAGCTCTACCTTGATGGCTTTGAGAGAGCCACTGAACAGCATGTTGTGCGAGGAGACCAAAGTGCAAACAGGATTGTCATGTGCTCGGATCGTGTTCACTTTCTGCAGGTTTTGAATATCCCAGACCTGCAAAGGAGAAGAACAACACCTGTGAGGGGCAGGGGCAGGCCCCTTGTGCTGAAGCCCTTCCTCTATGCCTCTGAAGGCAGGCAACCACACACAGGCGTTTGTTGTATGAGCCACTGTCCTGGCCTGATCAGGACTGACCACCCTGCCCCAGCTCAGAGCACCAGCCTTCTGCTCCCCACGCAGGAGCGGGGAGTGAGAAATCCAGCCTGCAGGAAACACCCACATCCAACCCATGACTAACTTGGCTGAAGGCAGTGGGTAAAGTACATGTGGGTTATCAGTCTTACACCACTGGCAGCTGAAGAGCCTTATAGAAAAAATGATGCAGGTCCCTGCTCTACAACAGCCTGGGGCTGGCCTGTAGACCTCACATCCCAACTGCGAAGCGGAGCAGGGGTCCTGGGTACTCACAATAATGGTGCAGTCAGCAGAGCCACTGTACAGCTTGTTCCTGTAATGTCATCAGAAAACAAAAGGAGGTCAGCGAGGAAGAGCAACGAGTGCAGGGTCCCAGCTCGTTCCCAAGCACCGTGCTGGGTGAGGAGCTGCAGTCCCACAGCCTCACTGGGCCAGGACTAAACACACCAACCCCAAGAGCAGAGCCCAGGTCTTGTGGGGAGGCCGGGCTGGATTGGCCCTTCAAGCAGGAGGACAGGCATGCCGCTGGTCACCAGGGAAGGAAGCGAGGACAGCAGGGGAGGCCAGAGATATGTGCTTCGTTGATTTTTAAAGAGCAAAGAGGCAAGATGCGCCTCTTATGCACAGTCTTGGCACATGCAGGACTGAGGACGGGAATTGTAAGGGTGTGCTCAGGAGCCCCAGTGCACTCCCCACTCTCTCCTGCAGGGGCAGGTGTCCCCCTCCACTCACCCCTGAATGCAGAGAGCCAGTACAATTCCATCGTGACCCTCCAAGGTCTTTTGGCACTTGTATGTGGTACAGGTATCCCACACCTAACAGGAAACAGAAGTCAGCAGAGGGTCAGATGCCGGCAGACAGAGCAGCTGGGGACCCGGGCAGGATGTCAGCAAAGCCACAAAAGCACCGAAACAAGGAAACAGGCTGTCACCTGGGCACCTGCTTTCCGGGCTCCCAGGCAGAGATAAGCTTGTCTAGGAAAGGAAATTTACTGCAAAGGGTCAGGTTGAAGTTAATGAGACACTGGACAGCAGCACGCATCAGCCCTCTCCAGCACTGCCTTTCACAGCCCAGGCCAACACAACACACTGAACCAGAGAAGCAGCTCTCAGGCTCCTGCTTTCGCAATTCACACCCGGTCCTAGGGCTCCAATGGCACAGCACAGCCTCCTCTGCCATTGCAAAGGTTTTCCCCACTGAGCACACACCCCTCTCTCAAGAAAGGGAACGTGGGAATGCGGTGCCCAGAGCAGCCAGGACAGGGGAGAAAGCTGTTTTCTTTCAACAAAGTACAGCAATGTCCGTTTTCTTCCATGCGGCTCTTGCTATCACTCAAAGAAAACTAAACCAAAACTCTGCTCCTGGCAGGGCTGGTCGCAGCAACCCGCGTGGCTCTCCAGCCCAGCCATCAGCCACCAGCAGCCAACACAGTGACACTGAGAACTGTTGTTTAGGTTGCACTGGAGCAGTGCTGTCAGTTTGAGTTACTGAAAACAGGACAAAGAAAAACAAACATGCCATAAAGTGGAAAAGGACACATTTGATCAGGGGAAAATGTTTTTTTCTAAGATGATTTTTTATAACAAGGGAAAATAAAATCAGAAGCCAAAATAGGCTTGGATGCCCTAAACACCATGTAAAGCAAAACCAGGAGCAGCAGGAATGAGATTCTAATCGGGGCTTTGCAAAAACCACTATTTGTCTCCTGATTTCACTATCACGTAACATTTCTTTGCAGAGAATTTTGCCTAACTATAACTGCAAAGAATCATTTAAGATTCTTTGGGAGAAACTTTGGGAAGTGACATCCCCCTACCCCACAAACTGCAACTCAGCTTCTGTCCCAGCTGAAACACATTTATAAATGTAGAAGATACACAGAAGAGACAAGCTCTTACCTTAATGGTTTTGTCTGAAGAGCCACTGAAGAGCAAGTCTCCTATGGAGTAAACGCACAAACACCAGACAGGGCCCTGGTGTCCCACAAAAGTCCCCTTGCACTTGAAGATCTGCTGAGGATCGTAGGCTACAGAAACAAGAGGGCAGGTGAGAGGTAGGAGAATGGTGCTGTGCTATGTCACGATGGGTTTGGAGGAGACAGAGCTCCCTGCACTGGCCTGGCAGGTCCTCCTTGCACTTCACGTTGCTGCAGGCCAGAAGGAACTGTGAGACCCTCCCGGTCTGGCTGGAGAGTCTCATGTCTCACCTCTGCAGCTCATTGACTTATCATTGCTTTGAGCCCCAGGACACATCTCCCTAATGCAACTCCTGGGCTGGATCTAGGGAGGCCAGAGATGCAGAGGCCACTTGACATCTCCCCCAGCAGCTAATAACCCTGCAGCACTGTCAGTTCCCCTTCAGCCAGTGCTTCTGGCAAACTCCCCCACCAGTATTTTTTTCCTGCAGCAGCGGTGATCCTGTGAACACATCACTGCTGCACCCAGAGACAACTGTGATCATGCCTAAAAGGGCTCACTGGGCCAGCAACCCAAACCCAGCCTGAGAGGATGAAAACCACACACATACTCACATCCAAGGATGCCCATGTTGAGCCGAGCATTAATGTGGGAGAGTTCATCCTGAAAAACAGAACAAGCTGCATGAGCTGCAGAGCCATCAAGACCAGTCTGTCCCTCCCTCCAGAGACCACAGGGCTCTGACAGCATCTCAGACCTGCACTACACTCCTCAATATTCAGGCAGGCACAGAAATACCTTTCAGAATATACTGTCCTTGCCCTGCCATTCACCAGACTGCTAAAAATAATCAAATTGGTTATGGGGACTGCTTGCTCAGCTGGGCTCCTGAAGCCCACTTTGCTGGAGAAGAATTGGAAGGTCTCTTTGTAGTCTCCTCCATGGCCCAGTCCCTACTGCATCCATGGGGACCCTCTTCATTAGTATGCTTAGGTAAACCAGGGTGAGCTCCTCCTGATCAGTACAGCCAGTGGGATGCAGTCTGCCTGAACTAGGGAGGGATGTCTATCTAACATCAGTGCTTGAATAATGTCCAAAATCATGAGACAGCTCTCACTCCCAGCTTGTTAGCAGGGATCTTCTTATCCTCCTGCTTTCTCTGCAGGCAGGGAGAAGGGCATACTGTCCCCAGCTAGTATAAAAGGTACAGGAGTGCCCAGGCTATGGACCAGAGGGCTCTCTCCTTGCTGCAGGGGTCCTTTCCTCTGATAACACATTTCAAGAGCAGCAACAGGCTGAGAAAAGACAGCAGGAACAGTTAAAATGGCAGCTCAGATGCAGTGACCAGAATGTACTCACTGAGCTGCCTTTAACTCAGCCTAGAGGAAACCTTCACCCAGACCCCAGTTGCACTAAAAGCAAACCGAACCCGAGGTGAGCAGAGCCAGCAAGCAGGGGGGAATCCAAAAGGTTCCCCCCAGTGCAGGAGAAGCCTAACTAGTAGCAGAGCCAGCAGCTAACTGCATGCAATCCCTTTTCAGCCCCAGGGCCTGGCCCCCTTCTCACGTTCAGCATGGAGGCGTCCCTGCGGAACTCCATCAGGTCCTCGCTCAGCTTGCTCTGGTTCTCGTCCAGCACATCTACGAGAGATGGACAGGCCCACAGTCACTGCAGAGTCAGTGACGGCGTTCAGGGGAACGGGCAGAGGACACCTGCTGCCACCTAACCTCTGAACAAGAAGGGAGGAGAACCCACTGCTGTTACCCGCAGGGAAAAGCAAGAGCGTGTCTGCTACTCAAATACAAATTGTACTTGGATGCTGAAGACCCAACAAATTTCAGAGGCAAGATAGGGCTGGGCACAGCAAAGGTGTCCAGGAACCATTCTTGCTCCAGGATGGCTGCATTGTTGGCTATTCAACTTACTGATTTTTATGGGGGCCTGTGCCCATGGACTGCACAGGAAAAAGTCACAGGAGAAAGGTGGTAGCTGCCTACAGACATTTCTAAGACTTGCCATGTGACTGGTGACTGTAGGATTAGGTCCCATGATGTTCTGGCAGCAGAGAAGTTGATGGAACTCCTATTTGTTCCTCTGCAAGGAATAGCTGAACCTCCTGAAACCTGCTCAGCACCAGTTTTAAACATGGAATGAATCCTGTAATGCACCATCCTAACAAAGAGCTGCCCTGTCCCTACAGCTCTGACCATAGAGCTTGTCCAGTGCAGACTCACCAAACTTGAGCTCCAGGTTCTTCTCCAGCTGGTCGATTTTCTCTGAGAGCTTCCCCAGCATGGAGCGCAGGAAGGCAATTTCCTGGTCCTTCTGGGCCATTGCCACCTGCATCTCATGGAAGCGATCGTCTGTCTGCTGCAGGAACTCCTTCAGACCCTCAAACTTGCATGTCTCCAAGTGGGTCTCATAAGTGTCTTGATTTCCTATGAATGTACACCTACAAGGGGAAGGCAGATGCTGGCTGGAGCCTGGCTCACGCTGGAGACCTCCTTGCTCAGCTGGTTCCCGAGAGGGAGGTTTGAGGCCTGTGTGGGTCCCCAGCTGTTCTGCTACTCCTACCAGGAGCAGTGGTACTGCAGTTCACCATCCTGCTGGGTGCAGGCAACTGCAGGGCAACAAAGAGGCCAAGCAGCTCCCATTCTTCCCATCAGGGCATTGGCCCCAAACTGAACTGTTGTCTATCTGTCTGTCTAGGTAGCTGCAAGAAAAAGCAGACTTTGGGCAAGAGACAGAATGTGGTGTCAGTTCGTGTGCTCACCAGGAGCCCAATCTAAGTTAAGCCATCAAAACCAATGGAAAAAACTGCAGCTGACCTCAGCAGATGCTGACTTGGGCCTGCAGCACAGCAAGGAGTCAGGGCTCCTCTGTCAGAACTTGCCTTGCTCTGCTTCTGCCAAGAAATCTCTTCCTGCAACAGTAACCTTAGCTGTATATCCTGCAAGGAACCCCCAGCCCGGGCTGCACTCCTGTTCAGGTGACAATCAACCCTCCGAGGCTGATCAGCACTTCCCTTGCCCTGGGACTGGGACTCGTTTGAAAGACACTTCTATGGTGCTTGCATTACTCTTGTACTCGTCCTCCTCCCTGCGTGGCTCCAGCCACATCCACTGCTCTGACTCTCCTCCAGCTGGTTCTTCTGCCTACGCACCTCAGCCTCCTCCTCGGCTGCCAGGAGGGCTTACAGCTGGGCAGCGTGACCTGCCTGTTCTCAACAAGAGGCTCGGGGGCTGCCTTCTGCAAGCCCTGCAACCCTGATCTCAGTCTCAGGCCAGTGCACATCACTGGGTAGGTCTGCTCAGAGACCCACGGGGCTATCCCAAGGCTGCAGCAGCCAAAAAGCAGCTCAGAAATGAGCTCAGTGCATCCTTCCCACTAAAAAGCACCAGCTCCTTACCCGTATTTGGAGTGGGGACATTTTATGTGCTCGCACTCTTTCAGATGTGCCTCCAGGTTCATTTTCAGGAGAGGTGGGCAGCTGGGGTTATTGGGGCAGCGAACCGGCCTGTAATCACAGCTGCTTTCATGATCTCTGCCCATGAAGAGAAGCAAAAGGAGGGAAAATCAGCGATAAGCAAAAATTAATGGAAACAACACGTCAGGAAAGGAGCAAACCAGCCCTGTGAGACTGTCAGGTGATCGAAAGCCTCCTGCTCTAAGACTGCAACTACAGCTCTAAATTCTCATTTGGCCAGTAAGTTGAGAGTAATAATAGGCCACATTTATGCAGGGAACATCTACTTGTGCAGCTGATCGACTGAGCCTTCAGGCAGCTAGCAACATCAGGCAATGGCCAGGTGACAGGGAAGACAGTGAATGCATTTAGGATGGGAAGGGAGGTAGATTTCAGATTCCTAGGATATAAATAGGATAATTCCTCTTACAAAAAGAATCCCAAGGTCTCTGCTTGACCACAGCCACAGTGTTTCACCCCAGATGTGAGGTGGCTGTTTTCTCAGTGTATCCCCTGTCCTGATGCTGAGACACTCAGGTAAGCTGGGAGCAGAGAACAGCATCCTTTCCCTGAGACCAGCCCATCTGCCATCATCCTAAGACTGAGACATAACAGAAAGAACTGTCCCCTCAAGTCACGCTGCCCATTCCCACACCCCTGCACAGCCCAGCAGAGCACTGCTGCTGGGACCTGCACTGTCCCCAGGAGCCGCAGGGCAGCTCAGATATGACAGCAGACTGCTGGTGGTGAAGCCCTTTCCCTGGAGAGGCTGCATGCTGGTAACAAGCCACTTACTTCCTGGCACTCAGTTTAATTGTAAAAGGACATCCACGGGGGTCCACCTCGAAGGCAGCGGGCTTGCTGCTGGCTGCAGGCCGGCAGCCATACTTGCAGTGAATGAAGAGCTCCCCGATCTGCTCAGCCACCGCAATGTTGTTAACCACTACGGTCAGTTTGGCATTGTCCACGGGGCACTTCTCTGCCAGGTAGGGAAGCAAAAAGAGAGAGAGAGAGAGAGTCAGCAAGGGCTGAGACACTGCAGGAGATTTTATTTTCTTGCCTTCTCTGGCCAAGACGGCCAACTCCCAGATGGGTGGCAATGGAACGAGCCATGAATATTCACATAAGGTCTGCAAGCCACTATCTCTGATTTGTCTTGGGGCTTGGTGAAAAGGTACAGTTTATGTTAATCCATGATAATTTGAGCTAGCTGCCAATGAAAGAAGGCCACACTAATTCAGACTACCTTGTGCTTGCTGAAGCGTGAGAGTATTCACAGGCAGTGACCACAAACCAGCAGATGCCCCATACATAACCCGTCCCCCCACCCAGGCCTGGGGCTCAGCTCCTCTGCTGCCAGCAGGGCACTGCAGGCCAGGGATGCTGCAGCAAAGCAAAGACATGAGCTTTGAGGGCAGGGCAAACCCAAGCAACTCAGGATTGCAACTGCAAAGCTTTTTGCTACAAATATGTTGGTTAGGATAGATATAGCACAACATGGAGACAGAGGGTTAGCATGCAAAGCAGAGGGATCCCTCACATGTGGAAAATGAACATCTTAAGAAAGAAAGAGCTGCTGTTTTGCTGGACTCCCCAGGGAGCCTCCTCAGGGCTCGCTGTTCTGGTAATACGAATGGCTTGGCTTTGTGCTGAACAATGGCTTTCCAAGAGGGGCACAGGCTCGTGTCAAATAAAGTCTTTTTTCGTAGTGCAGAGTCCAAACTAAGCAGGAGTTGGTTAGGCCAGGCCAGCAGGCAGATACTTGGGCTCCACCAGGTTTCTGGAAGAGCTGGGTGAGCTAAAGCAGCTCTGTGTGCTGCTGTGCATGGGCTCGGTCAGCGGCCAGAAAGCTGGCACTAATGGGATAGGGGAGGAGGGGTTTGATGGGTCTCTGCCAAACAGGGCCCCCCTGTTCCTTAGGCAGCCACAGAAAGCTTTCTGTCTGAAATCAATGGGTCAGCTCTGGGCGAGACATGTATTATCCTGGGATTATCCATTGCATATTCCAGGATTTGAGAACATCCTGTGCCCAAGAGCCAGGCCTAGCCCTCTAGTGCCCATGCTACAGTGTGTACCATCAAAGCTCCGAGCTGCACAGCCACCCGTGCCCCAGCCTCTCCCTGCTGCAGTGCCAGCCTGTAACTAACGGCTTGTTTTAAGCCCTTCAGACACCTTTCTGCAAGTGAAAGCAAACAAACCAGAAAATAACAGCGTTTTGGCTGCATCACACAAGAACAGTTCTGTACTCACCAGATGTTAAGGCACATCTTCTACAAAATGTGTGCTGTGGAGACAAAGAGGAACAGCAGTGTCAGCGTAAACAATATCAGACAAATTATTCCCTGTGGCTAATGATGGGAAAGGTGGGAGATACCAAAGCCTGTGGCACAGGGGCCTCGGCAGCTGTTCTGCCTGCTTTACAGCTCAGTGTGCTCTTGAGTCTCCACCACAGGGCAAAAACCAGCTGCTTGCTCCTGCAGCTAAGAGTCAACACAGGTCCTGTTCCTGAGAAGTATTAGGCGCATGGTTTGAAGCTTTGAGAGTTCTGCCCTGTTCAAGATCAGGCCATGATCATGGTGCAAGCCAAAGCCATGGACATGTTCTGCCACGCTCTAATACTCCTACCCTCCAAGTCTGCATGCGATTTCTCTTCACCCTCCACCGAGTCCATGTCACTCCTCTCATTTCCCTGAGAAGTCCTCAAGGGGAAGAGTAAGGGGAAGTCTGGCCTCTCCTTGTCCTTGGCCAGTCAGCTCATCACATATGTCCCTCTGTAGCTCTTCTAACGTAGCTGAAGCTGTCCTGCTGTCAGGTGGATGAGACGGCTGGTTTGTAAGCCCATTAAATGCACTGTAAATTTTGCCACTTTAAATAGCTCTCTATCTCTCCATTCTCACAGCAGAAATGTATGGTAACAATGTAACTTGATAAAGTAGCACATTAAATCTAACAAACTAATGAATATAAAGAGAAGAACAAAGGCTGCAGCATTTTACTGGTCCTGAACTTGCCCTGTGGGTTCCCTGGAGCCTCTTCAGCCACATTCCCCTGCCACAGGGCCAGTGCTTGGCAGCAGCACTGGAGAGGCTGCAAGTCACTCTTCAGAGCTGTTATCTGCTGCCCTGCTCACACGGCCTTTTCCTGCCCTGCACAGCTGCATGGTGCTCTCTCCAGAGCTGCCAAACCAGGACTGCAAATGGAGCCAGTCTGCTTCCTGCAGATTTCTGTTTTTCTGTATTAACCAGTAAATCTGTGTCTCCACGAAGAGCTGCTTACTGAAATGGTGCAGCGAAACTGTACCAACTTCCAACACCTTTGGGGATAGCACCCTCACTGCAATAAACAACCCTGCTCTCTGCTTTTGTTGCTACAGCTCCATCCTAGCAATCAGAAGCACGTCAGAAGCATTAGAGAGCCCATCACAAAGCCATCTTTCTTCACATGTAGCACAGAAGCAGAAATAATATACAGTTTCTATTAGATCCCAGTAAAATGGAATATACAAGAATATTCATAATACTCTGTGGCTTTCATTAGACAATCTCAAATCCCTTTGCAAGCATTAACTAAATGAAGCTTCAAGCCATTCTTGTTTTATAAGAAACACTTTCTTCACAACTGAAGAGCAGCCGTTCCTGGGGTGCCCAGGAGGCAGCAGCACTCTGCAGAGCCCTTCAGGACAGGGAAGGAGGAGTTTTAAACCTCACTGAAGCCAGACCAAGGAGACTGAATGTGGCCAGGATAGGGAGGCTGACAGTACAGCTCTCCTGGGAAAAGCAGCCCAATTTTAAGCAAGCCCCAGGCTTCTCCTGCTAACTACAGAGTGCCCCGCACACCCCACTGCAGACTGGTTCAGAGCTGCCTTATGGGGAAATCTAACGCATGTCCATCAGCATCTCTGCTCCTATGCCAGCCTGGCTTCCCCGGTCAGGGGCTGCCTCGTCTTTGCTCACTCAGGCTGACAGTCACTCCGGACAGTCAGGGCTTCGCTATAGGTGACAAAGGACGTCTGTGGAGCCCACACACATGATTTGGAAGAGTACTGCCTTACCCCACAAGTTGTGATGACTGGATCCTTAAACACACTACAGCACAGTTGGCAGCACAGCTTCACGGACGGTTGTTCAGCAAACACCAGTGGCTCCTGAAGAGGAGGAGAGAAAGGGACAGAGAGAGCACAAGGATTAGTCCAAATACAAGAGCTTCCAGCTCTGCAGATGGAACAAAACAACTCTTCAGCAGTGAGCCTTGGGGAGCCTGGGGCACAGGGCACGCTAAGGGTTTCATTATCTTGAAATAAACTTTTGTCTGGATCTGCTGACCTCCAGTATGTAAGAGGTAGGGGAAGAATGAACTTGGGAATGGCTGGAGACCCTCAGGTCATCACAAACTGGGGGCCACCAGCATGTGGCAGGATCAGGACCCAACAGCAAACTGCACAGACCCACTTCTTTGCCAGAGTGACTCAAGTCACCAGAACTGAGTGAGCTGCACTATCTGGTACTTTTTGCTTGGTTGACCTGAATAGTGCGCTGTCAAAAATGTCCCCCATACTAAGCCTGAAGTTTAAAAGCAATTTTAAAACAGCTTGCCCTTTTGTATTTTTGAAACATCCTGAAGGAAGGCTCTTTCATTCCCTTATGAAGCAGAAATAACATTGTTTCTGTTGCAATGTGCCCATCTCTCCAGTTTTGTTTACCAACTAAGACTGCTGGAGTGCGGGCTCTGAGCACGTCCTCCTGGAGCAGCACAGCTCTCCACTCCATGCCAGAGCAGGGCTTCACATTTCAGAGCATTTCAAATCAATCACGGCAGTTCGGTCTGTCTTTTCATCCTGTGCTGCTCTCAGAACTGCAAACACAACCCCCTGGGTTCCTAAATATGAAACACACACTTTTATGCCAAATCTGTGGCAAAATGCCGTCTGACCTTTTATGCATCCAGTCTGGGGTTAGTTACTGGGTCACAAGCTAAGCTCAGCTTAAAAGTGTCCTCCCCCCACAAGAGTCATATGTGGACGATTCCTTGCACTCTCCTGGGGCTCACAACCAAGTCAGTCGGGTGCCACGCAACCCTAAATGCAGGATGGGGCTCTGAATCAGCGGGGAATTGTATTAGTCTTGCTGCCTGGGGCTAGACCACCAGCCTAAAGACTTGCAACCCCCTACTGCTCTGCAGCAGAGCCAGGGAATCACACATAGCTTTGCAAAGACTTACAGTTTTACTGAGAAGCAGAAAAGCCTCACCATTGTCCCCTCTTTATGTATGGGGAAATGGTACACAAGGAAGCACAGTAACTTGCAGAAATCAGTGGTGGAAACAAAATTAAAACCAGGAGTCCTGACAGCCAGGCTTTTAGTTGCCAGACATCACGAAAATCTACCCATGATAGCTCTATGTACTCACAAGAGTCCACTAAGTTACTCATTTGACACTGAACTTCCTAATACTGCTCCTTCAGACAATCCCAAATACCTACTGGCTCCTCCTCTTCCTCATGGAGTGAGAACGTTGAGCGCAAGGACATGTTGGACTCAGAGTGCAATGAACGGACGGAGATAGCAGAGTCAGAGCGGCGTGGGGTGCTGATCGGAGGCTTCAAAGAGATAAAAACCAGTTCTTGTTATTGAAAATAACTCCCCCCGCTCCAATACCCTATGCACAGACTTCAAGTGCAGTCCCCCCCCTCCACAAAACTCAGCTGCTCCATTTGTTCATCCACTCTGCCAAGCTGCATTGAGCGGCCCCCAGAAGTAGCACGTCTCGCTGTTGTGTGCCCTTCCCGGCAGCCGGGAACACTGCACCATGCTCAGAGACAGGACAGGCATCATTCATGTTTAACTTACTAAACCAAGCTGACATGTAAATTCCAAACACTTAACTTTCTCAAAGGTGCATTCGTTTGTATACGTACCGTGCACACCCACAAAGCGATGGTTTGGAAGAATTAATCCTTCACAGAAAGCTTTGTAAATCTCCCCCAGAGACAGCTACCAGCTTCTGCAATTTCTACAACCTCTGCAGCAGCACTTGTTGTTTCACTCGCTATCTAACTTCTGCCAAATTTCTTTGCGTAAGTGTGGAGACTTCCTTCTATTCAATTCAGTAACAGACTGGCTTTGTCGCTTCCTGCTCGGGAGGGGAGGGCTAAGTGGACATCGCATGCACCAATCAAGAAAAATCCCACTGGTTACGGCGGCCTTGGGATTGGCTTTGAGGGAACGCTGCCACTGGAATATTAACCAGCAGCGCATCTCTAAGGGTGGAATATCAAGCAGCAGCACGTAGCCAAGATGCAATTTGGCATCAAAGCAAAACTGGGCTCTTTGGACCACGGAGTGATTGGATTTGGGGGTCTAGAACAGCTGGTAGCGCAGCCGCTGCTGGGTTACTCTGGAAGAGATGCTGCTGGCAGACTGGGAAGAGCACAGAGAAGCAATAGAAGTCTTCAAGGAGCATAACGGATGGGCTGACAAAGAAACGGCAGAATGAAGCCATAAGCTTCAGATGCTTAGCATCAAGAGATGACCAATGCCCAGGCTGCCTGCACCGGCTTTCAGAAGTATTTGGACTATTTTCTTCCCTTTCTCAAAAACTTCTTCTGCTGTATTGCCCCACACGATGATGTCATCAATATATTGCAGATGTTCTGGAGCCCCACCCTGTTCCAGTGCCATCTGGATCAGTCCATGGCAAATGATGGGGCTGTGTTTCCACCCCTGGGGCAGTCGGTTCCAGGTGTACTGAACACCCCTCCAAGTGAAAGCAAACTGTGGCCTGCACTCCGCTGCCAAAGGGATTGAGAAGAACGCATTAGCAACATCAGTGGTGGCATACCACTTGGCTGCTTTTGACTCTAGTTCATATTGAAGTTCTAGCATGTCTGGCACGGCAGCAGTCAGCGGTGGCGTGACTTCGTTCAGGCCACGATAGTCTACTGTTAGTCTCCATTCTCCATTAGACTTTCACACTGGCCATATGGGACTGTTAAAAAGTGAGCAAGTCTTGCTGATCACTCCTTGGCTCTCCAGTTGATGAATCAGCTTATGGATGGGAATCAGGGAGTCTCGGTTGGTGAGATACTGCCACCAGCGCACCATTGCGGTAGCAATCGGCACCTGTTGTTCTTTGACCCTCAGCAACCCCACAACAGAGGGGTCCTCCAAGAGACCGGGCAAGGTGGACAGCTGTTTAATTTCCTCCGTCTCCAAGGTAGCTATACCAAAAGCTCACTAATATCCTTTTGGGTCCTTGAAATACCCTCTCCTGAGGCAGTCTATGCCAAGGATGCACGGGGCCTCTGGGCCAGCCGCAACGGGGTGCTTCTGCCACTCATTCCCAGTTAAGCTCGCTTCGGCCTCCGATACAGTCAGCTGTTGGGATCCCCCTGTCACTCCAGAAATCCAGATGGGTTCTGCCCCTTTATAGCTTGATGGCATTAGGGTACACTGTGCACCGGTGTCCACTAGAGCCTTATACTCCAGTGGGTCCGATATGCCAGGCCATCGAATCCACACAGTCCAGTAAACCCGGTTGTCCCTTTCCTCCACCTGGCTGGAGGCAGGGCCGCTCTAGTCCTGGTCATAGTATTCACTACTCACTTCTTGTAAATGCGAGTCAGGAGTTCCTTCGTTAAAATCAGAAGTAAGACCAGCCCTTCTACTCTGTCTGGGGAACTGCCCACTGGAAACTGGAGCAGCAATTTTCCTGGAAGAATCCCCTTGTCTTATTGTTTTTCCTTGCAATTCACGAACCCATGCCTCTAAGCTTGAGGTAGATTTTCCATCCCACTTCCTCATATCCTCTTCGTGGTCACACAGGTAAAACCAGAGGGTGCCCCGTGGTGTGTACCCTTTATATCCTCTCTCTCGAGCAGAAGAATGCTGACTCCTAATAGCTGAGATACTGGTCCATACAGGTGGAGAGTAGGACCTATCCTCTTTGAGCTGCTGGACTTCCCGGGACAGTTTCTCCACAGCCGAGACAAGGGACGAAGAGAGACTTTCTTCGCATTCCCAGAGCTGGCTAGCCGCTTCATCCACCATTGGTGCCTCTTCATTTTTCCAGGTCAGTATTGCCAACAAGTTGGCATACAACACTGGTGCGCTCCATACCAACTTCTGCCACATGGGCCGTGTGCACTTGACTTCATCAGGATCTTTGGATAACTGCTCATTCTCCAGGTCACTATAGATCACCTCCAGCACAGCTAATTCCCTCAGGTACTGGATAGCTCTCTCCATGGTGGTCCACTTGCCTGGGTGACATATAACATCTTCCTTGAAGGGATATCTTTCATTCATACCTGATAGTAGTCGCCTCCACAGGCTGAGGGCTTGTGCCCCTTTTCCAATCGCTTTGTCAATGCCCCCTTCCCTAGAAAGGAATCCCAGCTGTTTGGCTTCCTTACCCTCTAATTCCAGGCTATTGGCCCCGTTATCCCAGCATTGGAGCAGCCAGGTGACAATGTGCTTGCCTGGACGACAGCTGAAATCTTTGCCCATATCTCGCAGCTCATTCTAGGATAGGGATCGGGTGGTTTCTGTCTTGTTTACAAGTTGTTCCTCTTCCTCCTCCTCTCCTTGTGATGGCCCTGCTTTTTCATCATCCCTTTCTAAACGAGCTGACTTTCACTTCCAAGATTTCTTCTTGTGTATAGGGGCGACTGATACCGGCACAGGTTGGTTCCCTGGTTCAGCCGCAGTGCCTGTGGCCGGGGTAGCCACAGTGTCTGTTGTTTTGTCATCAGATACAAAGACCTTCTCTTCCCCTTGAGGGTACCGAAGAGTGTTGAACAGGGCTCGGTAGGCCTGGGCCAGGCCCCAGCACATTGCAGTGATTTGTGTCTCCCTAGAATTGCCAGGGTGACAGCATACCTTTTCCAAATATTCTACTAATTTTTCAGCATTTGGTACTTGTTCAGGAGTGAAGTTCCAAAACACTGGAGGTGCCCACCATCCTAGGCATTTGCCCATGCTATGCTACACACCCTGTCACTTATAACTATCCAGCCTTGGGACAGATCTCTGAGTGATATTCTTAAATTGCTTATTAACCTTAGACAAAACCGAAACAATATTCTGAAGACATACCAATAGAAGTATCTTAACTACCCAAGGATGTTCAAGATATGAAAAAGTTATTGTAATGAAGGAGGAAACATCATAGAAGAAGGTAGTGAAGGTGCCATTCTGTACTTCCTCCATAAAAAACCTCTCAGAGGAAGAAGTATGTAATTGCTAATTGTCTCCAAGAGGTGGTACCCAAAGTACAGTAATGACTTCAGTACAAAACCCAAATACCAGATAAAGCTCAAGGCCAGTGTTTTAATAACAAATCTCCCAGGCAAAACATCACTAGTCACTGCAGAGCACAGGAAACTGCAAAACCCAACACCAATCTTTAATGTGTACAGCAAAAAAAAAGAGCATGGTGCAGATCAGATAAACTAAGATCGAGAACAGATGAATCAATATCGTGACCTGCAACTTTTAACAGATATAAATTCCTTAATAAGCTGTGGTTAATCTGTTATTATCTCAAGCCCTTCGTGCCCCACATTGGACACCAAAAAATGACTGTCGTGGTTTAACCCCAGTTGGCAACCAAGCACCATGCAGCTGCTCCCTTTCCCTCCCCCTCCCAGTGGGATGGGGGCGAGAATTGGAAGAGCAAAAGTTAAGAAAACTCATGGGTTGAGATAAGAACAGTTTAATAATTGAAATAAAACAAAATAACAGTAATAACAACAATAATAATTGTCATGAAAAGGAAAACAACGAGAGAGAGAAACAGAACCCTGGAAAAAACAAGTGAAGAAACCACTCACCACCCACTGACGGATGCCCAGCCAGTCCCCGAGTAGCGATCGCTGCCCCCCAGCCAATTCCCTCCCGTTTATACACTGAGCATGATGTCATATGGTATGGAATAGCCCTTTGGCCAGTCTGGGTCAGCTGTCCTGGCTGTGCTCCCTCCCAGCTTCTCGTGCACCTGGCAGAGCATGGGAAGCTGAAAAGTCCTTGACTAGTGTAAGTACTACTTAGCAACAACTAAAACATCAGTGTGTTATCAACATTATTGTCATACTAAATCCAAAACACAGCACTATACCAGCTACTAGGAAGAAAATGTAACTATCCCAGCTGAAACTAGGACAGTATCACACCTATACATGGCTTGACTGTAGTCTGCATCAGTCGCAAACTCCTAGAAGCGCTGGCTGGAAGGAGCTCTGGAGATTGCTGGCCCTGCTGCCCACTTGAAGAGGGACTTTCCCTGGCTCTGGATCAGGTCAGCCTTGGCACTGCCAAACTGGAACGAGGAAAGCTGCACAGATGAGACTGCCACCCCGGATTCCTGTCCTGCTCTACCTTGTGAGCAAAATGGTTCTTCCTCATGTTCAATCTGAACCCCCCGAGATGCATTTTGTGTGCTTGCCCTGGGTGAAACTGCGTGACATCAGACCAAAGGACAGACAAAAGCAATGTAAGAGGCCAGTGGGGCAGTCAGGAAATTCAGCAAAGAAAGATGTAAGATGAGCTTCAGAGACTACTGTCTTCCCCAGAGACAGACTATACTGCAGCCTGAGTGCAGTCCTTGCTGGGCTGCAGAAGAGGAGCAGATCAGGATCCTGCTGGTTCTTCACACTGCTCTGCTTCTTAATTTTTATGATACTGGGATCCTAGGAGCTCAGAAATGCTGCATCTGCTTAGAAGCCAAAGCAGAAAGCTCTTTTTCTTAAAGAAGGCATATTTATTGGCTAAATATGTAAACCTTGAGGAGGAATGGTTATAACCAGGTAAATCAATTTTATGTGTATCCGTTAATTTTATTCTTTTCCTCCACTAGTAACAGAAGTTATTAAAATAACAAGAATGACTGTGCATAGTTCCCATTCTGGAGGTGACCCAGAGATCAGGGCAGCAAAGGCAGGCTCTGCAGGGAAAGAGTTTTATCAAGAACAACATCCTGTGTGGATCACCGATGGAGGGGAGGGGGACTGCAGCCCAAGAGCACTTCCAGGAGGCAGGGGTGTGAGACACAGCCTTGCTAGGCTTGTGCAACACTGCAGGCTCAGCTCCCTGTGTCCTGGCTGGGCTAATGCTGGTGTAAACTACACAGGAGGGAAGCTGATGTGCAGAGAAAGGTCCGTCCACTTGGGCTGTAGTGACAATGCTGAATGGCAGAGGTGTGCACTGGTGTTTACTGCCCCTCTAGGTATCTGCAGCCTTTGGTTTTGCCAAGCAAGCAAGGCTAAGATGCAAGAGACCTCAGCACTGCACTCCTTCCCACTCCTAGCCCAGCTATATAGACTGAGCTTTGCAGCACTAGTCGTGTGTAGTGCAGCCAGCACAGGGGGACTGAATGCATGGTACTCTTGCACTGAACACAGAATAACAGAGCGCAAGGACCACAGGACCCCCCACCCTATGGGCATCGGACCAGGTTGGGGAGGACCCATATGCACCAAAGCCAAGAAGCACCAGGACCTGCCACAGGGGCAAGGTGGCACAAGTTGCACTGCTTTGGCCAGGCTTGGATTTGGAAGGATCTGTCAGAAGGGTCCCACCTCCCCACAGCTGTGCCAGGGCTATTTCTGCACTAAACATCAAGTCCATCTTCAAACAGCCCAAGGATGGAGTGCTCAAACATCTTTTGATGGAAGATGGGTAGCTTGTGGCTGGCCAGTAACTCAGTCCAGCCTCTGGTTCAGGGGTGAAGCTCCCTGTAAACAACAGAGACTTTGGACAGTCAGTCAGCTCTCATCCATTAGTATACATTTGCCCCAATATTCAGCTGTAATCTTTAGGTGCAGTTCCCATCATGTCAGCTACAAAAGCAGCCTCCACATGAAGGCTCTAGTACAGCCCTCGTTCCCACTCCCTGTAGGCATAGCGAGGCTGGGAACCCTTGGCACTGTTTTCAGGAAAGATGGCAACAGCCACTCAATAATCCCTGCCTTGCATGCAGAACACACTGCTCTGCTTCTGGTTTCATTAACAGAAGCTTTAAAAAGAAAGAAAAAGGGGTGGTGGAGGTCACAGGAGGGCTCTGTCTCGTCTCCAGCTGTCTCTCTGATGGCTGACAAGCGCTTGGCAGCTTCTGGAAAAGGGAAAACTTAGCGATGAGGAAGGGAAATCCCAGATTATTTCTTGACAAAGCAAAGGAAGCTTCATAAAAGGGTTAGTGAGAGTTTGTCTGGAGCAGCAGGCAGAGCAGGGCTGTGGCGCTTCTGGTTTATTAGCACCTAGGGCTGCAGGCTGCTTCCGGAACCACTCATTAATCCTCTTGCTATTTTTGCTTAAGAATATTTAGCACTCCAGGGAAAGTGGGCTGAGACTGTCCAAGAGGACTGAGGCTAGGTCCTAGGAGAGATCTCTCCTATTCTTGGCTGCATGCCTCAGTTTGCCATACTGTAGTTTTCAAAGGAGTCAGGGAGCTTCATCAGACATGGCTAAATGTAATGTCCCCAGCACTCCCCGCTCCTCTGGAAAAATCCTCACCTGTGCTCTGTGAGAACTGCACAGCTCATGAAAAGGGTGCAGTGAGCACGGCACTCAGCCCACGGGATCAGTGCTGACAGCCAAGGGCTTCCTGGAACAGTGGCCCAGCACCATGGGGTCAGTAATGTGATGGAGAGTTGCATTTGCCAAGGACAGGAGGCAAATGTTCAAAGCACTTTTTGAAAAAACAAACACATGCTCACATAAAACACAGCAAGATCTCTGAGCAATGGAAGGAACTTCATAGGATGCTGACAATAAAGCTCTTTGCAATCTGGTGTCAAATTTATTTTAAGAAGTGTTGTAGCTCCATACTGTTGCTGATCCCAGTCTCTGCTAGTGCCTAACTTCAGCAGCAGCAGTGACCCATTTATCCCTGGCTTGGAAGCTGGGTCTTGTGACCTGACAAAGTCTACAACAACTTACTTAGTTTGAAGAGTCTACTATTCACATGCTTAAATCCAAATAGGAGCTTGTGGTTATGAGATGTGGCTGAAGCACTAGGGATAGGAGAAGATCAAGGTCTCAGAGCTATCTGTCCACTCGCAGAGGTTTGCTTTGCTGTTGCTGTTCTTGATTTGATTGATTTAGCCAATCTAATTTCTCTTTAAGCAGCTAAGCCTGAGGCCTGTTGGATCACTGAATTCCCCAAAAAGAAGTTACTCAGAAGCAAGCGAGATGAATGAGAAGGCTAGGTACAAAATTGGGAAGTGCTTTTCTGCAAAGATATTGCGAGACATGGGAATGGTTAGCGTGAGAAGACCCCGATGATGTAATCCCCAGGAGTGAGTGTCTGAAGTCCCACTCTGCAGGTTTCAAACGTGCTCCCTGCGGTCAGAAGCCCCATCTGGAGGTAGAAAGAGGAATGGATTTTCTGGTCATAACTGCAGGGCCAGCTGTGCTGCTGGATGGTCCATCCAACATGCTCTGATCGAGACTGACCGGCCTCAGCCACAGCCCCAGACATCGTTGACAGTAGCTCTGTTTTCTCCCGAGCTCAGGAGACCTCACATCAGGAGGCAGGTACACCCTCCCAAGTAGGCCTGTGGTATTTGTAGCTCCTGGGCTTTGTAACCACATACCATTTTGAAGCAGTCTGAAAATGAGCACCAGCAGTGCCAACCTAATGCCCCAAGTCAGAAGCAACCTCTGCTTCCCCACTGCACCCACCCTGGGAGCAGTCAGGAAATGCTGAGGCTGGTCCTGCCTCAAGTGCAGACATCTGTCTCCGATATAACGCAGTGCATGGGAATGATGAGGGAGGCAGAGAAGTCCAGAGGAGCACCAGACATCCCTCATTTGACATATAACTAGCTAAGCCAGTCAGCAGAGGGGCTCACCTACCATTCCATCGTCCTCATCTCGTGGCGAGTAGGTGAGTGTGCTGGAGGAGGATGGGGTCCGACGATGCTGTTTAAAAGTATTGGTCCCGTCAGCTTTAAAGCAAATTAAAAAAAAAAAAAAAAAAGAAAGCAAGCATTTAGGCTCTTCAGTAACATTTCCGAGCTACAGGTCAGTCTGTAGCTGTAAGTGTTCCTTGAAAAAGGAAAAGACTACGGATTCCCTAACTCCAGTTCTTGACCTGGACATATCAATCCTGATCTCTGATAGCTTGCTGAAATGCATGCAGCCCTTTGAAAGCAGCTTGCCCAGAAAAGTGCACAGATAATATTCTACCAGGTCCATAGGTCAAAAATACTATTAAAAGGAAACCTTATACTCCCACATATTTCAGTCACCAACAAAAATTGCTTCGTTCAAGGGAGGTCTGGATATTCTTGTAGCACAAGGGAAACATGCTAAATTAAATTGGAGATATTTGTATAGAGATTATACTACTGACTTATATAAAATCTTGAATGTAAATATTCAGGAGTCCAAAAACATCTAGAGTCCAGAGTCCTGTACAAATGTAATCCAAACATTTCGCCCGGGCAGATGTTCATTTCCTTATCTAAATCAGTGTCAAGTGCCACAGTTTATCTTTACTAAAGTCAGGATATTTTTATTCCAAAATGAAACGAGACCTCTTCCTACATTCACACCACATGTCAGGGCTCAGACTCCTCACCTGCTGGGCTTTGAGGAACAAAGCACAAGAATTTTAAATGAGCAGGTACACTTGCACCCCCTCCTGTCTGAGTTAAAAATGGCCATGGGGGTTTTACCAAAGTGTCCAGAGTGACTTAACAGTCAGGCAGAGAGCGAAGATGGGAATTTTCAGCACTGGTAATGATTGCGTGAGAAGTCACAGAGATAAATAAGATTTGGGACTGAGCTCTGTATCAAACCCTGTTGTACTACCCTAGTTTCAGCAAGGGCTTCCCAGTGGTACCGTTAAGTCTGCCTAATGGGAGAAAATTTCTATGCATGCTCATTTCCATCATGCATGGTGATCAGATGCCATGATTAAATAATACTTGGGCTGCATAATACTAAAAACAGCACCTCGACACCTATCTTTAACAAACACAGTGATTCTCCCAACAGCTTTATCATCTGTAAAACAACAACAACAACAACAAATGGCAGGAATAGTGCGTTGGGGGAGAAGCTCTGTGCATGAAATACACTCACGCTTTGTGATGGTCGTCACAGCAGAGTAGGCTGGCCCAAAAGTTGTTTCCATTCTTGTCTGAAATATTGACAAAATGAAAGTCAGTGCGTATCACTGCAGCACAACCCAAAGGCTTGTTACCTTTCCTGAACTGGTAAAAAAAATGTACATATATATTCCCAACTTTTATCTGTGGATATTGTAATTTTTAAGAGGCAAGAAAGTACCATATTTTCAAAAGCCATCTTCATTTTCTCAAAAGAAAGGATGAGGACATAAGAAGCAGCCCTAACCCCTATCCTCTGCCAACACCACCAAGCCTTACCCCGTTAGTGTTTTCGGAAGTAGTGATGTTTGTTGTGCCACTGGAGAAACGATTGTAGCGAGCGTTCTTGTTTGAGCTCATAATCTAGGCCAGCATTTGTTAGTCATGGGAAGTTTGCTCTGTGGAAGAAGACAGACAGAAAGAGAGTTAGGTTTGTTGTACATATTTTCCTGGGCTCAGAGAACAATCTCCTGTAGCATGAAGTCCAAGTATTTACCAAAGCTCACATAAACCTGAATTTTCAGAAGCAAGTGGCAAGGTCAAAGTCAGGTTCCTTCAAATCATTCCTGGACGAATGTTCAGCATTTTCTAAAGATATGGTATCTTTTAAAATGACTCCTTAATCACCCAAATACTGGAATACCCATAATCATCAGCTGCTTTTACAAGTATAAACTG
The DNA here is from genome assembly GCF_047370975.1 of Nipponia nippon. Taxonomy (NCBI): domain Eukaryota; kingdom Metazoa; phylum Chordata; class Aves; order Pelecaniformes; family Threskiornithidae; genus Nipponia; species Nipponia nippon. The sequence continues at coordinate 17,635,616 of NW_028262369.1, read as the reverse complement.
TTGTAATAGCAAATGAGACTTCTCAGGAGACTAAGACAGACAGCATTTCACTGGTCACAATACACATCAATCTTTTAAAAATAAGAGTATGTACCAGTTGTGACTGACAGTCCCAGCAGAGAAGAGCCCTATGCAGGCTCTGTATCTGGTCCTCTCTACCTCCCCAGTTTGAGCGTAGTTCAGAAAGCAGGTTACCTGCTGCTTCCCAAAACACTTTGCACAGAGCAGTGATTAGTAAGTAGGGTCCTAAAAGGGAGCCCCTTCCACAAGAGACAGCAATGGCAAGCACGGAGCAGACTGTACCATGGCAGGCAGAGAGATTTCGGCAGACGCCACAGACATAAGCCTGATCTTTCAGCGTGCCGGGCAACTGTGAGTGCCTGGAGGGCAGAAAAGGCCTCTGGATGTAAAGCTATACCAGTAAAACCTTTATCCCATTAACTGTGAGACTCAAGCTGAGCTGGCCTGGACTCCAGAGCCCAGGGAGCTTGTTCACTCGCAGCTTTGCAGCTCAGGCCACCTTCCAAGCACATGACAGAAACATCCCATTCAGTCACCGGGAGCTTTGCTTTAGCACAAGGGGTTGTGACTGCCTTCCTCCCTCCAGGACCACCCACCCCCAGATGAAGGAAGAGGTGCCCTGGAAGCTCAGCAGCCCCACATCCTCATCAGCTAGGGTGGCAGAAAGGGATCCCTCCAAGGGAGCCCCTTTCCCGGGCAGGCTATGCCACGCTTTCTGGCACTTCCAGCCAAGGAAACCAAAGCCTAAACTTCCCTGCACCCCCAGAACTTACGGCTGCCTCATATTCAAGAGTGTGATTAGCACAGGCCTCATCCTGTTCTTGTGATGAACTCAGTGGGAGTTTTGCTATTTAACTCAAAAGCCCTGGGCTGTACTGCTGAACACAAAAGCCAGGACTAGATCTCAGCAGAAAGCAAAAATCTCACGTTTGATCTAGTTCTGTTTGCATTAAAGGAGTTCTCTCCAGCATGGTCTGAGCTACGAGGTCAAGAAAACCATGAAAGAAACCTTACTTCAAGTAACACGTTTGTGGTTCTGGATCTCTCTCCCAGTTTCTGCTCAGAAACAACCGCAAAGTCTGGATCATCACCCAGAAAGAGAAACCCTCTCCCACAAGAAGTCAGCAGAGGAGCTCATTTCTCTTCTGGCGTTGTTTACACAGTTTTTTACTAGGTTTAAGTTTGCAAAGTCAAGTATTACACAATGATAATTTGCAGAAACACATGGAGCTTGCTTTCTTTAACCTCTGTTGAAACCTGATGCTGGCTTCAGGGCACAAAATTATGCTGGGGTCCCAGTGAATCTGACAAGATGCTTTGGAGCCAGGGTACCTATAGGAAGGAGCCACACCTCCTCTCTGCCATCATACGGAGATGCTTCTGAAGACAAGGGTTCAGCAGGGCACTGAACTCTCCTCCCAAGCTGCCCCTTCATCCTTGCAGCTGAAAGGTACTGCTTGCACTCGCGGGCTGTCCCAGCCTGCCCAAGGAGCCAGGGACCCTGCACTCCAGGAATAAGCTGCTCAGGATGGATCCGGATTAAGAGACCCCTTTCTGTCCAAGGTATAGTTAAGTCTTGGTACTCTCACTGCCAGCAGCAGAGTCCAAGGGCTAAACAGACAGACCAGAGAGACATCTGCAGTGAGGACAGACAGGCCAAAAATGGTTTATTAAGACACAACCTAAACCCTTTTTTGCAGGACAAGAGCCAACCACCAGCGAAGGGCACCTCAGAAGAAACACCCTGCAGACGCCTGCAATCGGCCGATGCAGAGCTCCCAGTCCCTTTCAGATGTGCCTGCTTCTGGCCCTGGCTGAGACGGCACCGCTCTGGCCAGGCTTTCACACTCCTGCTGCTCACATTTCCAATCTTTGGGGAGGTGAAATGTCTTAGTTGTTCCTAGCAATTTGTCTTCTCTTATCTGAAGATGACAAGTCCTAAATCTCTAAGCTCTTTATAAAGGAGAACACTTTGATTTCTCTGCTTTACAGAGAGGGAAACTGAGGCTCACAGAGAGACACACACAATGTAGCTGTGACCTGGGGCTGGCCCAGGGCCCCCTTAGTCCCAGCCCAAGAGCATAACCCACCTCCCCTGCGAGGCTGCCCGCACACAGGGCCAGTCGCGTCCTGCACTCACATTTTAAACTGCAAAGGCGACGCTCAGGATGTCCTTGGCCAGTGCTCTGCTAACAGCCAACAGCTCAGCCACGCCTGACACAGCACTTCGTGTTGCTCGCTGCAGTTCTTTATCGGACAACTGTCAGGCAGCCAGATTACAGCAGCAGAAGAGCCCAGGGAAACACTACTCAGGTCTAAACTCCCGAAAAAAGTTGCCGTTTAAAACAAAAAACCAAAACCCAAACAAAAAACCAACCAAACAAAAACCTCAAAACCAAACCTAAGACCATCTTAAAAATAGGGATCTGGATAATGTTTTCCACACATTTGAAAGCACTGTCCTGGCTGTTTGCAAATGCCAGATCCCTTAGGAGATGCTGAGCAGAATTGTTGGAGTTGTCTCAAAAACAGCAGGAATGAAGTAGTGTTGTGCTGCTGCATCGTGGAGACCTGCCGAGTTTAAAGCTGGGTTCAGCAAGTGAGAAGTTTGGCGTTGGCCATCAGGATCCTTTTATTCCTTTCAGTGGTTCCTTAGAGCACAGATAGCAGAAGGCACAGGGAAGGTGGGTGGTGGGGAAGAGGGCAGACAAGCTTTTGAGTAACACACTGACTGTGGCCCCACGAGGTCTGAACCCCGCTCAGCCCCTCACTCCCTCGCAGCCTTGGGCAAGCCACTGGAGCTCTCTGCTTCCTCCCTGCACAAGTCTCTTCAGTTTAACTCTTCTGCACAGCGTAGCTGGACTACAAAGCCTGAAGATGAAAGAATCTTTGGATATTTGTGCAGCGTCTAGCACAAAAAGGTCTCGACCTTAGCTGGGGGCTCCAAATGATGCAGTGCTCATAAATAATGTAAAGCAAGTACTTCCATGTGTGGTGACACAAACTATCACATTTTCTGTGATTTCATATCTCAAGGTTGCATTATTTCATGTCTAATAACATGCATGTATCCCTGCAGTTCCCCTCCTATATAGGTTCCCTATGTCTATCAATACAGCCAAGCTCACTAATCTCTGGAGAAGGGAGTCAGCACCCTCCTCCTGCCACGTTGGGGTGGAAATAGAGGGACTTGCTTTTCAGAAGGGCTATGAATTCATGATTCCTTCTTCAGAGAACCTCAGCAACATCCACCCAAACACCCTCTATCCTGTACCACTCACAAGGGAAGAGCAGGGGTATGGTCCCACCTCACGAGTCATGACAGCGTTAAGGGAACCTGGCATATCAAATATTCCTACTGGGTTAAGGCAAACAATCACTCTCAGATGGAAAGAGAGGAAGCTCATCCTTATGGAGGATTGTGGGCCGTCTGGAGACTCAGGCAAAAGCTTCATCCCCTTCTCATTTTCAGGGTATGTATTGCCTTCAAACATAACAGATGGAGACTCAAAAAAGCAATGGGAAAGCACTCACTGTGGAGCACAGAGAGACAGGGAAAACCAAGAATGAGGACAACTAACAGTTTGAGTAGTTTTGTAATATCATTAAACGTAGCATCAGACGTGCAACAGTGATATACAGGCACTTGAGCTACTGCAATCAGTGAGTTATGGTCTGTCAGCCAAGGATGAGTATGACCCTTTAGATAACTGCCTTTGAAACTTCTGTGCAGGCTAGGAGGTGTCCACCATGGTGCGGCTCACAGGGTAACCCAGCAGGCCACAGAACTGCTTACTGCTGAGAGGCATTAAGGAGACACATATCCAGTTCCACCCTGTCCCAAAGCCCCACTGAAATGGATATAAAATGCCTTCCAACTTCAACAGATCTTGGATATATCCAAAGCAAGGAAGGGAACACGGGCTGGAATACAGGGATTTTCCACTCGTCGTTTATAAGCACGTCCTGTGCTCTGCAGGCTAAGCAACCTACCTGCAAGCAGCAGCAGGGAGCCTGCTTCATGTCTTCTCTGAACAGAAACCAGAGGAATGCGAGCAATGGAAAAAATGTCGAGTGGAATATCAGCCAGGCTGCAGAACACCAGCTGCCACATGAATATCTGATTTCAGCCCAAATCTCTGCAACCACCATATACAGGAAGCATTTCAACAGAGCAGACATCTCTCCGGAGCACTGTGACAGGTCCTTCACATCTCAAGCAGCCTTCCAAGAGGTACTGAGAAAGGCCTTTTCCAACTGTATCAAAGAAGTTAGAAGGAGGCAGAAAAGAGCTGGTGTTGTCGACATTAATACCAGCTGCCTACAGCACTTGCAAAAATCTTCACCAGATCTCTGAACCTTGGATTGGCATCTGAATCCTGCTGGCTACACTGTCCTGTGCTCCCAGGCTCGGAGCATCCCTCCAGGGTGGCTCGTGTCCCTCCCTGGGGCAACCCTGCACCGGCCACGGGCAGCTCCTGGCCCTGTTCTGACTGCAGGCAGAGCTCCTCAGCCTGTGGGGTCCAAGCAGAACTGCGTCCCAAGGAGATACAGACTACGACACAGTGAAAGTATCAAATATTTTGTGTTACAAAGCACGTGCACTCTGTGACCTAGAAGAAACACTAAGATTTACTGGAAATCACAGCATCCTTTGGGTTGCTAAATCCTTCTCAGATGACCAAATACAAAGGGCCTCCAGAAATCCCCTGAGCATCTTCAGCACTCTGCAGAGCAGCAGCTCAGAAGCCCTCACGCTGGAAACATTCTCCCAATTTTCCGGCCCAGGACTCTACAAGGTCAGGTTATGATTTACAGCAAAACAGGTTGCAGAGGCACCCTGACACCTGCAGTGAGAGGACAGGCTCCATTTGCTCTGAAAAGACAAGAACTGTTGAAAGAACTTGTGCGTCCCAGCAGCACAACAGTACAGGGCTGCCCTCTAAACCAGAGAGGCAGGCCTGGACCCATGTGTCTGGAGATCAGCTTGGGAACCCAGCCTGTGATCCAGACTCTCCTTGCCTGGAGTTAATTTTTATTCTTTTTTTCTTTTCTTTTTTTTTTTTTAACATGAAACTTTAGTGGGTTTGACAGTATGTCCTGGTTTCGGCTGGGATAGAGTTAATTTATTTTTCCTTCTAGTAGCTGGTATAGTGCTGTGTTTTAGATTTAGTATGAGAATAATGTTGATAACACACTGATGTTTTAGTTGTTGCTAAGTAGTGCCTACACTAGCCAAGGACTTTTCAGCTTCTCACGCCCCTGGGAGGGGGCACAGCCAGGACAGTTGACCCACACTGGCCAAAGGGCTATTCCATACCATATGCCGTCATGCTCAGTATTTAAACTGGGGGGAGTTGGCCGGGGGCAGCGATCGCTGCTTGGGAACTGGCTGGGCATCGGTCAGTGGGTGGTGAGCAATTGCATTGTGCATCACTTGTTTTGTATATTCTTTTATCAATATTATTATTTTCCCTTCCTTTTCTGTCCTATTAAACTGTCTTTATCTCAACCCACAAATTTTACTTTTTTTTTTCTCCCCCCCCCCCCCCCCCTTCTCTCCCCCATCCCACTGGGGTGGGGGGGAGTAAGCGAGTGGTTGTGCGGTGTTTAGTTGCCTGCCGCGTTAAAGCACAACACAGTAAAAAAAGAGGGGAAGAAATCTACCCTGGAAAAAGGAAGCTGTGGGGACCCGCTATTCGCTAAATCACATGGCTGATAGTGACCAGATGCGAGGGAGGGGAAGGGCTAGGTTTCAGCATTTGCACACCACAGGAATCAACTCAGGCTTTTGAGACTCAGCAAGAAGAAAAGACTTAAAATTCCTACTTTAGTAATCCAGGCAAGAAAAAACCCAACCACCAGTAGTTGCAGAGAGCTGGGGAAAGCAGTGCTCTTTCTCCCCACTGCAGAGGCCAACAGGATCAGGAACAGAGCTGTTTACTGCTGGCTGTCTCACACTGCTGCCAACCCCATAGCTGCACCTCAAAGCAGGGAGGGGAATCACCTCTGGGACCAGTGTCGTGGCTGATCCTCTGGTCGTGCTGAAGAGTTTGCCCACAAGAGGGGTCTGATGGGACCGGCACAGTACCTCAAGGGTCTCATCTCAGCTCCCAGAGCACACACCCACGCCTGGCTATTCCCAACACTCAGCAAAAGATCCTTACAACCAACCTCAAGATCAAGGCCAGGGCTTTGATGGGGTACATGGCATGAGGAGAAGGGATGGCAGAGTATCTCGTCCTTCACAAACATCACATAACCTGCCTGGTCCCGCTTAGGAGCCAGTTCCTAATGCGGGAACCACACTATTGCAGGCACAACAGCACTGCTGGGGTTTGTGCTCCAGCTGCTCTCCGGGGCGAGACATGGGCATGGCACCGGGTCCCTTAGGTGAAACATGGCACTGCTGGGGAGTGCCTGGCAGACCCAATGCCCCACACTGCACAGTGTCTCTTTACCAAAAAACCTGCAAGTGTCTCTGCCTTACACAATCAACAGCTCATAAAGCTCAGTGATATGTCCTACATCTGCTTTATTCTTCTTTTTTTCCCCTCCCTCAGTTCACTGAAGCTCTCTAAGGTTATTCACCCCTGTGGAAACTGCTGGGCTGGCAAAATCATACACAGCAGGAGTGTTTGCTGGAGAGCGAGGCCAATGCATGCAGCTGGCCTCATAAGGCAGGCAGGCATGGGGTTATCCTGCTCTGGCTGGGAACGGGCTGCGGGTGACGTGAATTTCCTTATTTCACAGCCTGGGTATTTATGTCATAAGACACAAGCTCCTGTTCCTCTTACAACACCGCGGCCAGAACGGGAAGGGTTACACATCCTTGAGAGTGTTGGCACATCACTAGGGAAATACTCTTACGAAAGCTAAAATGCATCGTGCTGCTCCAACAGCCCAGCTCAGCAGGACAAGGGCAAGGCAAGGCAAGGCGGTGCCGAGAGCAGGGGGTGTGCGTTTGTGCACTACCCCCCCTTCCTCAGCTGCATCGCAAGCTCTCACACAGCCAGGGCTCCTCTGGGGAGGTAACAGGGCTAGTAAATCCGGTCCAGTTTGGGCAGGCTCTGTCCACTTTGTTCTTCTGCAGTACCGAGGTGCTGCCCACACTTTCTACCTGTGAACTGATTCTCAGTGGCCCATAGCAACCTGCAAGAGACTGTCTCAGACCAAAGCACAAATGAGACAAGATTCATGAGCTGAAATGTTTACTCTTCTACGGAGACAACCATGGGACAGTCACTCTGGCTTTCTTGGTCAGTGTCTCTGGTGGAAATAGCACTCATTTCGTAAGTGCTTGCGAATTTCATTAACAGGGCTTAAAGAACATGGTGACAAGGACTATCAGCATCTAGTCTGACTTGAAAAACACGGGCCATAAGAACCTGCGTCAGCTACAGCAGATCACAGAGATAGACATCTCTCAGGGTGGTCACAGGACAGGAGGCAGAGGGTGGAGCTCAATGGTCACTTCTCAGGTTAGAGAAGACTACGCAAGGGTTCCTCCAAGAACCACTGCTGAATAAGCTTTTTCAAGGTCATAGGTGAAGACGTTGAATGTGAGCAGTGAAATTGCCCAGTCTGCAGATGACACTAAGCTCCTTTGAGTAGTCAAATACCATGTTGATGGTAAGGAACTCAAGAACAACCTCACAGAACTGAGGAGACAAAAAGGTTGCAGATGAGCTTTTATGGAGATAAACGTCAAGCAACACATCTAGGGAAAAATATTGAAAGCGGGCCTATGCAATGCTCAGCTCTGACATGGCAGCTACAACTCAGGAAAGAGACACTGGGGTCTCTGTGGACAGTTAGCTGCAATTCTCAGCCCAGAGGACAGCAGCAGACAAACAAGCCAACAAAATGCTGAGCAGCATCAGAAAAGCTGTGGAGAACAACTGCGAGACTGTCATTTGGGTGCTACATAAAACCTTGATGTACTTGTCTCCTGAGTACTGTAGCGGTTCTGGGTTTTGCTTCGGAAGAATGCCACAGTGTAGAAACTTCAGGGACTGACAAATAAAAGGATCAATGGGATGTAGTCCCTAATCCAGCTGCTCTGAGTGGTGGGAAAATATGAGGCAAATGGATGGTAGAAATTGGTCAGATTCATGTGCTCTCCGTTAATAGTATCCATTTTTGGAACTGCTGAAGACAAAACTGGGGCTAGGCAGACTAATGCTCTGACCCAGCTGGGCTTTTCCTACACTCTTAGGGTGACCTCTCTAAGACCAGGCTCATACACTGAGAGGTGCAGTCAGTGCTAGAGGAATATAAAACGTGAACAGTTTCAGCCTTACCAACAGAGCACGGCACTTCCATCTGGTGGGTCTTTGCTTCTGTGGAACAGAGAGAGTCTTCTTATTGTTTACAAGTTTTTGCATTGCTCTTAAAAGTCATACAAACTTTTCTGAGCTACTTAAAGTGAGACCATAATTGTACTGAGCTGTCAGCAATAAGAATAAAAGTGCTATTTCTAATTGCTGCTACTTTTACCAGCTCTTCAATTGACTGCAGAGCTGAGAGAGCACATTCAACAGCTGTTTGAACATTGTCATTCCTTTGTGCAAATGCAGTTCAGAAAGGTAAATCATTTTGTACTAGGTGCTTTTCCTAAAGGGTAATGAGTCCTTGGGATAGAAAAACTTTTTGCAATACTTCATGTTAAAACCTGAAGCAGTAACTTTCAGATGTGCCTGTGACAGGATCAAAAGTGATTGCTCTGGTGGAATAAAGCATCTCATTTTTCCCAAAACCCTAAGTTAGAAGTTAGAACAGAGGCCAATGTTCAATGCTGTTTCCATGACACAAAAGCTATACTTGAAGCTTTACTTCCATTTTAGGAAACTTGGAAGCATCCACCTACTACACCATTTTTCTTATGCATAAGGCTGCAGACCAGGTTCCGGTAGTGCCTGACCCCTGCAACTGAGATTGGCCTGTCTCAGCTCAGTACCTACGTGGTTGCTGGTGGGGTGGCCAGGCTGGCAGAAGCTGGCACGCTCAGAGCTCTTCCACACAAGGCCCTTAATCAAAAGGTGCTTTAAAAGTTGGCCCTAACATTACACTGCTGCATGCTGTTCCTTTCACAGCTTGTGATCTTTCCCACATCCTCACTCAAAGAACAGACCCCATTCAGAGACCTTCGCATTATTAAAGTGCAGATTTGTTTAAGAAAAAAGAAAAAATAATCCAAGCCCCCAAACCAACAACCTCCTACCCCTCAGTCCTGCTGCTGTTTCTTGAGAGGGAGTGGCCATCTCCTCTGTGCAAGGCAGGTCATGATATAAGATATCATTGATACAAGGGATCTCTGAAGATACCATGCCAACCCTATGCTGGGCTGCATCACAAGCAGCGTGGCCAGCAGGGCGAGGGAGGTGATTCTGCCCCTCTGCTCCGCACTGGTGAGACCCCACCTGGAGCCCTGCGTCCGGCTCTGGGGTCCTCGGCACAGGAAAGACATGGACCTGTTGGAGCGGGACCAGAGGAGGCCACAAAAATGATCAGAGGGATGGAACACCTCTGCTGTGAGGAAAGGCTGAGAGAGCTGGGGCTGTTCAGCCTGGAGAAGAGAAGGCTGCGGGGAGACCTTATTGGAGCCTTTCAGTACTTAAAGGGGGCTTATAGGAAAAATGGGGACAAACTTTTAGCAGGGCCTGTAGCAACAGGACAAGGGGTAATGGCTTTAAACTAAAAGAAGGTAGATTTAGACTAGATATAAGGAAGACATTTTTTACAATGAGGGTGGTGAAACACTGGAACAGGTTGCCCAGAGAGGTGGTAGATGCCCCATCCCTGGAAACATTCAAGGTCAGGTTGGACAGGGCTCTGAGCCACCTGAGCTAGTTGAAGATGTCCCTGCTCATTGCAGGTCCCTTCCAACCCAAACTACTCTATGATACTATGATATCACGCTTCAAAAACCAAGAATAGTCACCTACACAAATCACACCAGAACTGGTGCTAACTGGTCTTCCTCAGCCTTGCTTGACAGAGAGCAAGCAGCTGCCAAGACCCCACAGGGTACTGTGGACTAGCTGAGGCTCTGCTGCTGGTTTCCCTGCTGCAAACTGGCCTGCAGGAATGTGGTAGATAGATGGGCTTGCAACTCATTTTAAAAAAGCTCTTAAGACATGCCAGGTCAGCAGCAAAGCCTGGTTCTGGAGCGATTCAGCCTCTGTCCTGGCAGGACAGTACATGAGGAAGCAAAGCCTCTGTTTGAAGGGCTTCAGTCTTGGTTGATCAGTTCAGGAGCAGCACGAGCTCACACAGAAAAACCCCTGCACAAACAGATCCTGAACTCCCTCGCACATCTCTCACCTCTGCCCTGCGCAGTGCCGACACGAGCACTTCAGCAAGGCTGTGAACGAGAGACTTGCCCATGAAAAACAGAAACTAATCCATCCTCAAGCACTCTAGTCCCACCCTTGGCTCGTAATTTACCAAAGTTCAAAAGCTTCCTCTCAACTGGCCTGGGAAAGGAGTTAAACACCAATAAATGTACTAAGTTTTTAGCAGACACTGCACCCCATGTCCTCGAAGGAAGCCAGAGGAACACTTGTCTCACCTGCTGCATTCTCTTTTCCTGGAGCCACCCTGCTAGACCCAAGGTGATCAGAGTTTCTTCTCTACTTTGTTCCTCAATTGCTGTGCAGTCACCAAGGGCTTTTCAAACTGCTTTGCCTTACAGGTGGCTGCATGTCTCTGGAAAGGTTTAACCACTCCTATCACATTATGGGATTCTTCAAGATTAAATTAATAAGAAACCTGAGCCCATAATCATTACTCAAAATGCAGAAAGTATCACTTCCACCCCCTGCTCCCCCCCAACATCCTCCAAAGCTTTAAAATTTCGTGACATGCTCTCGCTTGCCCTCTGGGTGCAATTAGATCATTTTAAAGATTCATCTGAAATGCATCAGCTCCTTCACAAAAAAAAAAAAATCCAGTAAATTTCAGTCACCCGCTCTTTTTTTGTACAGTTTCCTTGGACTTTGCCACTGAGAACAAGCAGGAGAGCACAACGTAAGACAGCTACACTCACTGCTAGGGAGTGTTAACCAGCGACTGAGAAAGGGAGAAAACTGTAGTGCTTTACAGGTAGCATGTCAGCTGGGCAAAATATAATCAAACTAGTGACGTCCTGCCTCTTGATAAACAAGCATTGAATCCTTGATTCCTGAAGAAATCAGTGGATGTGGATGCTTCCACCATACCGTTAGCAGCTGTACTGTAGCCACAATGACTTAGGATGCAAAGGAGAGGCAGTGAGAGATACTGCCTCTTCTCACAAACTTGGCTTCTTTGCTCACAGCTTCACTTAAAGAATATTGAGGATCTCCTGTTTGTGAAACCACCAGAAGCAACCACAGAAAACTCTTGCTGGGTGGTTGCACAGTCAAGCGTTACACGTCCTTGCAAAGGTCACTCTGAAGGATCACAAAATCAGCATAATGCAGCTCCAGCTAGCTGGACAGGCGACAGGTACCCACTTCTAAACTGGCGTTGGATTTCAGATACCTCCCACCTCTTCACTAAGATCTAGACATGGCCATGAAAACAGTTCCTCCCTCACTACTGTCCGTGATGGCTAAAGCACAGCAGCCTCCCGGGGAACACTGCTGACACAGCCCTGACATCCGGCACCCAGGGCAAACAATTTACCTTGGAGGAAACTCACCATCAGCTGTCCAAGCTGGCACGGAGTGGCAAAGCCCAGCAAGACGCCACCATGACCGCGTTCCTAAGCTGTGGGCAGGCTTTTCCTCGGTCAAAATGTCTCTTTCGCTATCTGTGTGCGTGTATGTGTGTATCGCTCTTAAGTGATGTAAACAGAAAGGCATGCAGAGCAGTGGGCGATATGTAAATTCAGCTGGAAAATCCCACAGCTCAGCCAATCTCTGCGCTGCCTCACAGCTTTGCCCTGGCTGCTCTGAGACTGACAAGGTTTAGTCTAGTGCAGAAAAAACAATCACTCTCTTAGCATATGCAGATTTATTCCTCTGATCAGAGAAATCTCCAGGGACAGGACGGTCCATTGCTCACTTTAAAGGGAGTTTGAGTTTCTCACCCTCTTTAGATAGTTCCCAAACTATTCATAATACTGAATACCAAGCAGCCAAACAAACAGCAACACAGTCTTTGCTTGGAGAGACAATCCAGGGAAATCCAGTTAACTAAGAATTGCCACAAAAAGGCAGCGCTTTCCTGGGCCAGTGAGCAGGGATCGCCTAAAAGACAGGCATTGGCAGTGGGGGACTTCTACTGCTGGGACAGCCACCCAACACAGGAGAACAAGTGTTCCCACAGCTGAGGCTCTCCCAGGAGCAGGTGCTGCACGGAGAGCTCTCACCCCTCTCCAGCACCCAATATGCTTCCTGCTGTTTTTACACCCCCTTAAAAGCAGCAAGGTAACTCTGATGAAGCTCCGAACTCGGGCTGTGCTAAAGGCAGAGCGGGACCAGTCTGTAAATGGGTACTTTGGAGTGCCACTGCCCTGGACTCCTGGGGGAGTTGCTGAGCTTGAAAGATGGGTGACACGTACCCCTGTAAGCCACCACTTGCCTCCTCCCTTGCCCCAGGCAGCCGCTACATCCCCCAACCCAACCCATGGGCAAGGGGATGTGCCAGTGTGTGCCTCATCATGCCCACGGCAAAGGAGTACAGCCAGGGAAGGGAAGACAAAGGGCATAAAAATCAAAAGGAAAGAGTTCTGACAGACTGAACTTGTTCACGTAATCTGAGTATTTAGTTAGTGAAACCAGGAAGGATTTTCTCACAAATGCCTTTCTCCTGGCACAGCGGAGCTTGGCTGAGACAACCTGAGAGGCAGGTACGATCACGCTTCAGAAAGTGCCACAATCATGGCTACCAGGGGCTAGGAAGGTCCCGCAGAACAGGCAAACACTCAGCCCATGAGGTGCCTAAGTGCTGAATGCCAGCTGAAGTCAACCGAAGCTGCAAAACGCTCAGCACTGCTCAGGACCAACCCTGTCTGACATACAGCCGCTGCATGGCAGGGCAGAGCAGGCACCAGCACCATCACACAGTGCTTGGCAACGTCCCAGAGCCCGCGGGCCTCCCTGCAGCTCCAGCAGCGCAGTTGTGTTTGTGGAGCCCCAGGAAGAGAATGGTTGACTGCAGAAGGGTTTCAGTCAGGGGACACAAACCCACCTGTAGTGCTTCACAAGTGGCTTAAGGTCATCTAAGGCTGCACTGCCACAGGAACAGGCAGATGTGGGCCCAGCCCCACCACTCTCACGCTGCAGAGTGGCTGGTATCACCATGCGATCCCTCCAGTCAGGAAACCAAACTGCCTGAAAACTATGGATTTGGGTTTTCTTCCTTGGGTTCAATCAACACCGTGAAAATTCCTGTTTGGGTGTTATCAGTGATGGTACCTGCATTCCCTGACTGAATGTTCTGGTCACTCCAGTTCAGCTTAGGTTTCCCACTGCCAGCTGGTAAAATTTAACCTCCCTCATTGTGAAACATTCCTTTCTGCAGGGCAGTTTCACCTGCAAGCCATCTGCTGCTGCACGCTGCAGCAAACCAAACCGCAAAGCTAGAGCTTTCTGTATTGTTGTGGCTGGATTTACCCTGGCCTTTCTCAGCCTCACTTGAGACCAGCAGTGCCCAGGGTGGGGGACCCCAGGACTTGGAGGGGGACCAGGTAGACTGCAGACAGTTCCCTGCTCCTACAGTTTTCTGCATGACAGTTAGGAAATCCCAAAACTCTTTGATCTTCCACTCCCCAGCTATGCAATGAGGACAGCACTGTCTGTTCTCTCGCTCCTTGTCAATGGTGATGGCCAGCTCTTTGGACTTGGAGTTAGTAGATGTCTGTACAGTATTTGACAAAACACAGCCCCAGTTTTTGGTAGTGCACTGAGTTATCTTCACCACAATGCACTTTCTGTCAACTACCTCCCCTCCTCGCACAGCTCCCAGGGACCTGTGTAAAGGCTGTCATGAACATGGTTGACTTTCTCACGCCACTTTCCCTCAGCAAGGGCTTTCTGGAACAGTCCTTCACTCACACAGACCTCTCCCTGCAAACCCAACAAACGTCGTTGTGGCTGTAAGCAAGAGTCATTGACAAACGCTCAAAGCCAAAGTGCAACAGCTATTTAAGGCGAACACTAACTGCTTAAGACAGGCTGAAAAGAATACATCACTGGGATGAAAAAGGAGGCAAAATTAAAGGGCTGGGATTGGAACAAAGTGTTTGGCAACATTGTCAAAGTTGAAAAAATAACTGCTAGGCCAGAGTTCTTCACAACACACCTACGCCCCAGGGGGTACAATAGTCTGGACCGCGCTTGCTACGTACATATCAAACCTGACTGAATTATGTACCGGCCTTCTTCTCACACTCATTGGTCCCCGGCAGAGCCTGTCTGAGCCGTTGCCTTTGACACCAACAGAGCTCAAAAGCAAGCTGAACTGAAAGAAAGTCCTCGCGTCTGGCTTTCACACAACACAACAAGATCATCAGCTCACAGTCACGGCTCAAACTGGAGTAAAGCGTGTGACAGCAAGTCAAACAGCTGTGAGCTGGCAGCAGAATAAGGCAGAACTAAACAGCGTGTTTGAAATGAAAGGACAATAGCGCAATTTCACTGCCTGCTCTGAGAAGAGATGTGTAATTGTCTTGGGGCGGTTACGGAGATCTACCACCAAACATCCTCTATTGCTTAAGATGTAAAACCAAAGCACAAGGAAACGAGGTTACTGGGAGACCGAGAGAGAACCATCAGCAACACGTGCCACAAGCCGGACAAGTAATGGAGCAGAAACAGACAAAACTAAGCACGCCCCGCGATGAGATACGCCGAACAGCCAAGGGAAGGCAGACGGGACGAAGAACGCAAGACACGGACAGGACTGAACACGGCGGGAGGTGACACGCGAGCTCCTCTGTGCACTTGCAAAATCACGCTGGCAGCTGCACAGAGTTTAACGCCCAACAAGCGAACCCCCAGGGGAAGGGGCGCCCGCAGCCCAGCGCCCCCGGCCCTCACCGCCCCCAGCGCCCAGCCCGGCCCTTCCCCTCACAGAGCAACCTCAGCCCCGGGCCCGCCCGGCTCCCCTCAGCCGAGGGCTCCCCTCAGCCCGGCCCCGCTCGTACCTGGCAGCGGCGGCGGCCGGAGCGCCAGTGCCCGGCCCCGGCACATCGCGACCGCGGGCCTGCTCCCCGTTCCTCTAGCGGCTCAGCTGCCGCCCGGGCCGGAAGCCCTGCGCCCCGCGCTCCTCGGGACTTGTAGTCCGGCACGTCGCCTTCCGCCCGCTCTTCACCGCCCCTCCGTGACGCTGGGACTACAATTCCCAGCGGCCCTCGCGGCCTAGCGCTGATTGGCGCTTTCCCGGTCACTCTATGCTACAACCACTGTTGCTACTGGCTTGGCTCGGCCTCCTCCAGGGGCCAATCAGGCGGCGGCAGACCACCGCCTCGGGCCACGCTGCGCCGCGCGGCGCCATTGGAGGGAGGGAGGGCGGCGACCAATGAACGCTGGGAGAGACGGGAGGGCGATCACGCCAATCGCTCGCGATTGGCTGGGTTCGCGGGCAGTCTGACCAATAGCGACTTGGGAGGGGTTATAAAGTCCGCAGCGCGGACACATGCTGGTCTTTCCGGCCAGGAGGTGAGGAGCAGCGGGCAGCGGCGGTGGCGGCGGGGCGGCCGTTACCGGGGGCGGGCCGGTGATGATCTCTATCCACCTTTCTGACACCTCGGCTGAGGGCGGCGGGCGGCCGCAGCCCCTGCTGACCATCCACGGCTGAGGCCCGAGGGAGCCGCGGCGGGGCCGGGACGGGCGGTGCGGCCTGCTCTCACCGCGCTGCCTTTTCTCCTCAGGGGCCGGCGGTAACCGGATCGCGCCGGCGAGAACAAGATGGCGGCGGCCTGAGGGGCGGTGAGGCGCCGGGGATGAACGGTGACGTGGGAGCCCGGCGGCGGGCGGGCGGCCTTCCCGGGGCCTGGGCGGTGCGGCCCGGGCACCGGCACCCTCCATGCCCGGAGCGCGGCTGCTCCCCCGCCCTGCCTGCTGGGAGGCTGCCGGGCAGACACTGCGGGCTGGGCCCCGGGTTTCGGGGAGGTAAAATGCGGTATCGGTTGTTTGTGGCGTACCGTGCATCCCCGTAAGCTACTTTTGGGATCTGCAGCCACGGGGAAAGCACGAGTGGGTCTCAGGCGGGTGAAACTGGGGCTGGAGTAGCTACTTCGTGGCCTTGGTGTAGCTGCTCTTCAAGGTATAGCGTAGGCTGCAAGCTCTGGAGCAGAGCAAGCGATGCAGCTCTGAGTACGGCTAAAAAATGCACTCTTTTGGGGTTGCTGTATCACACGGGGAAGCTGCTGTTTCTCATGCTGTACAGCTTGGAGTCAGGGCAGTTTTTAAAGCACAAAGAAGCAGCTGCAGAACTGCCTGAAGTACAAGAAATCAACAGACATCGACTTTTACCACATGTGGTAGCTTAAGAGTGGACATAATGGCAGGTGGTGGCTGCAGTAGCGTGGGTCACTGAGAGGATGCAGACAGCAGTTCTTGTAGTACGTATGAACTCCAGTGCTAGATGTGTAAATGACCGATTTAAATCTTGGAGACCTTGAGGCTAACTAGTTTTTTAATAAAGTTTTCAGAAAACTTGTTTTGCTTTTGCTTCTGTTCTTAACAAATCCCACGGGGAGCATGTAAAACCACAGACCAACTTCAAAGTTTGCGTTTGGGCGCCCAGCAGACCATTTCTGCTACTACTGCGCACTTCAGGGGAACTGGAGCGTCTTAACGTGTGTGCTGCAGCTTGGCTTAGCCCAGCTCCCTTTAGTTCTTGCTGGGTGTGTTGGAGCACCTGAGCTGGTAATAGAAGGATCTAGGGGGGTTCAAGAATGGGCTGAGCTCTTTGAATGATTAAGGAGTGCAGGTGTGTTTGTTAGACAATCAAAATACCATTGTAGCCACAAAGATTATTAAAAAAATTTATTAACAGGAATGAAACAAAAGCTGTAAACAAGAGCCAGCAAAAATGAGAAGTTGCATGTAATGCTGAGTTCTCTGGCTTGTTTGAATGCACTGAACAATTAATTCTTCGTCGCTTGGTGGCAGTAAAGGCCCGTGTAAGAAGATGCCGAGTAACAGTCTGAGGAAGAGCTTCGGAGCGAGGTCAGTGCGCAGGCACTGGGAGACCAGTCCTATAGAGGGAACTTGTGACTGGGTGTGATGGGGGCTGAGTCTGGCTTAATGTTTAGGTCAAATACCCCAAATGCGGTTGCGATGTCTCTGCTGTAGTAGAGTTAGCTCCCAACAGGCATATTTAAATACTCCAAAAGGCAGCATTTACATCTTCCTTATTTAAATTAGTTTTTAAATTGGTTTTGGTCCCACACTGAGGAAGTTAGTTAAGAGTTGTAAGCTTTTTCTGCAAGATGCAAGGCTCTCCTGACCTGCAAGGAAGAGAAGGCAGCAACCCGATGGGAGCATTAAGAATACCGCTGGTTATTTCTGCCTTCGGGGAGACTCCCTGCAGCCTCTGGGGTAGCGTGTCTGTGCAGCCACCGGCACCTCGGGACAGGGGCTGCTGCTGCTGCACTGCTAAGGTTGCGCTGAGAAAGTGCAGTGCCAAAGGCGGACGTGGGCACAGATCGGGCACGGGAGCTGTTTGAGCTGTTCTGTGCCGCTGCCAGGCTGGCCCTTTCCTGCGCAGCTGGGAACTGGTACTTAGCAAGCTCAGGACTAGAGAAAAATCCCGCTCCCTTTTTTCTTTTTCTTAACCTCAGCCAGCAAGCGTGCGCTACCCAGCCTAGCATGAGAATGGAGGAGGCTGTAAGATAAGCGGCTTCGTGTAGGAGACATTTGTCTAGCAGCCACAGGAGCACAGCGAAGCTCACCAAAGCAGCATGAAACAGCGAGTTTTGCAGATCCCCGCGCGCTTGACAGTGCCCGAGTAACTTGCAGCGCCTCCCCTGTGTTCTGTTGCTACTTGCAAACAAATCTTAAGAGAGCGCTTGTAGCAGGCACTACCACCTTTTAGAGAGGGTAAAGGTGAAGAGCGTTGTTCCAGTTATTTCAGAGAAAGTCTCGGCTGAGAAATGGATGGCTGCTGCTCCGGCCGGAGCAGCTGTGCCAGTGCTGGCCATCCCCTTGGATCTGTGGGGACCACTGCTGAGGTGGGACATGGCGGGGGGTCCTGACTGCCGTGCCCCCGCGGCCCCTGCCTGGTCCTGTGGTGCTGGCACTGGCAGCAGGGGTCTGCTCCAGGCTGTGCGCTGCAAACATTCCTGCAGGAACGTTTTTTCAAGAAATAATTTAAATAAAATTTAAATCAGTTGAAAGATTTATTTCTCCCTAAAAACCTTTTTAGGAAAAAATGCTCTGTTTGCAGTAGGTTTATTTTGGGATCCTTTTTCATACTGTTACTGTGCAGGACCCGCTTTAAGCAGTAGCTGCTTGTTTTACTGCAGCTCCCTGAGGAGCATAGCTCTGAGGAGCCCCTGCCTGCCTGCCTGACCACGTGCAGGAGCTGCGGAGGGTCTTTGCGCACGCCAGGAACGCAGCGCTGGAGCGAACACCCTGAGCAAAGCAAGGGGCAGGGGTGCCTGAACCCGCTGCTGAGAGCTGGTGCTTGGCTGGAGAGCGAAGGATGGGTTATTTTATTTTTAAGTGGCCCATTTAGGGCAGCGTGGGGAGGTTCGGTGTGGTTGGCACCTGGTGTCGTGAGTGTGGCGTTTTCAAAGAAGAAAATTGCCAAAGGCCAAATACTTCATCCAAATTCAAATTTGTACTTAGAAGTGCAGCTTGAAAAAAAAAAAGCCAAATGCCTGACGCAGACCAAAGGGGTGAGGAGTCCCTTGAAGAGCGCTGGCGGGAGAGTCTGAAGCCTGTGAAATCAACGCCTACAGCGTTCCCCCCAGCTTTCTTCAGTTAACAGAAAGAGGTTTCCCAAGAGAACTTTGAAGATATCAAAGCATTGTTGCAGTCCAAAAACGCTATCACGCTTACATGAAGGTATTTGAATAAGCTGCAATACATTAGATTTCTTCTCAATTAAAGTACTAGAAACAGCAGTAGTAAGAGAACCAAAGCCTTTACCGAACAGATAAACATTCAGGAAATCTCTGTACAACAGATAGGTTAGCAGGAGCTTACTTAAACAGACGGCTAAGCTCTTGTCTTCTGCAGGGAAGAGGAGAAACCTTCATCAAGGAGGTGTGCTACACCACATGAAAGATGGACAGACCTAAGTGAGCAACTATAAAAATGGTTGCCTCGAAAACAAGTCTTTCCTGCGTGACCCAGGC
Source organism: Nipponia nippon (assembly GCF_047370975.1). Taxonomy (NCBI): domain Eukaryota; kingdom Metazoa; phylum Chordata; class Aves; order Pelecaniformes; family Threskiornithidae; genus Nipponia; species Nipponia nippon. Next base: position 17,616,295 of record NW_028262369.1, on the reverse strand, counting down.
CAAGGGTTCAAACAGCTGAATTCCAGCTACGCAGGGAAAGAAAAGGGAATTTGGGACTTTTTCCTACCCAGATGTTTGGTGTGGAGAAGGTGTTCTTTCCCCTTAGTCAGACCATAATTCCTACTAACATTAAAGAAGCCTCATGACGCTCCTGGCTGCTGCTGAACGGGTAGAGACAGCCGGGTCCGCTGACTGCCCCGGCCCTGGCAGGAGCGACAGCGAGACCCCAGCCCACACCAGTCCGCTCCTGAACACCCACCTCCAACCTGCATGGGGACAAGTGGCTGTGAGCCAGGCGGGAGCAACCGGTGAGGGAAGCCGGAGATCTCGCAGTGCGGATGGATGCAATGGGGGCTCGGGGAGCAGTGCCTGGCTCGTGGCTGCAGCCTGGCCAGCGGCCGCCCCAGCCGAGAGAGCTTTTTCTGCTGCTTCTTCCATTCCCCATGTCTCAGCTCACCTTTTAGGCAGATACAGACACGACAGACAGACATGCACACACTGTCCACGAGGAGAGAGCGTGGCGCACAAACACTTGGCATGAGTCTCTGTACAAATGCACCGAGCGCATTAGGACCTGCAGCAGCCCGAGCCTCTCACTTCCTTCTTCACGTAGTCGTGGAGCTTGAATTTGGGCTCGTTGGGCAGCTTCATGGACCTGTGCTTCAGTTCTCTGTGGGAAGGGGAAAACCACATTACTTTTCCACCTATGCTGCCTGCTTCTAAGCTGCCTGGCCCAGCTCAGTTGAACTCGACTTGGTCTAGATGGTTTGCTAAAGCTCCCCCAGAAGAGATACTTCATAGCTCATGTGAGATGACAAGTACTTGCCAGCACAAGAGCTGGAGGTGGGAGCCCAGGGAGCGAAAAGGTGGGTGACAGTGACGGCCTTTATCCCAAAGACTGCTGTCCCCCCCACGGGAGAGGTGCCTAGCATGGCCGCTGCACCAGTCACTTACTTTGCAATGGCTGTGAATGCTAATTCAACATTGAGGCCACTTTTTGCGCTGGTCTCCATAAAGGGCACGCCGTACTCCTGCAGGACAAGACACACTGGCGTCAGAAATGCCACCTGGGGTGTCCCCGGGGGTGCGGGAGCTCCTGGCTTGCACCGAGCCCTGGCAGCCCCGGCCGACATCGGTGCCTGCTGCGTGAGCTCGTACCCCACTCTGGGAGAGGGGCTCTGCCGCCGTGGGCAGGAAAAGCCAAGTGAGGGTCCACAGCTCAGGCCTTTCTTACACAACTTCAGAAATAATTTTTGAGGACAAAGAAGCGAAAAACATTAGTGGAAGCTTAGAGGAAGAAGAGCAGATGAAGAGAAAGAGGAGAGCAAGACAAAGGAAGAAAAGCAGACGTATTTTGGGTCAGACTGGTCTCCAGTTAACCATTTCACTGGTGTACATCAGCAAGTACACGTTGGCGTGCTCACACATCCCCAGTCAGAGCATGTAACAACCGAGTCCACTGCAGCAGACGGACACCCTCACGTACCTTGGCTAATTTTTCTCCATCTTCCCTTTTCACCACTCTGTCCTGGGCTGAATCCACCTGCCAACAGTAATGGCAAAGAGGAATTTGGGATGATTCAGAAGGTTAGCAGTAGGCAACCCCCATGTCCCCTTATGCCCTCCCAGGCTCCCCTGCCCGCAGCTGCAGTTGCGGGACTGTCAGGGGAGGAAGAGGAGGCTCTGATGAAGCCATGGGGCTGGGCTCACCTTGTTTCCCAGTAACATGAGGACCACGTCTTGCTGCGCATATTCATGAATCTCTGTCAGCCAAGCCTGGAGGGAGACAGCCGGAGAGAGGGGTTAGCAACAGCTCCGGGAGGAGGAGGGGGAGGATGGGGGGCTGCCCTGGTCCTGGGCACCGAGCACCCTCTGTGGGAAACCCTGTTGTCCCTGAGCCATGCTGGGGTGTGTTACACGGACACAGGGAGGAGGTGGCTGAGGGTTAGATGCAAAATGAAATGCCCAGCTCAGACACTTGGCTGTGCAGGGCAGGAGCTGCAGGCAGGGAGCTGCAGGCAGGGAGCAGCTGGTCCCACAGATCCCCTGTGATTCAGCAGCACCCTGGAAGAGGAGCTGCCTCCTTCCCTGCCGTTCGGTAGAAGACAGCCAGTAGCCAGCGACTCGGCCCCGAGCCAGGGTGCCACCGAGCCTTGGGGGACCCACTTTGCCGAGCAAATCTGGCACCCCGCTTTGGCTGCTGACCAAGCCCCAATTCTCAAGGATAATGGCAGCCTTTCAACCCTGCTGCCCGCTCTGTCTGACCATAGGCACTTGTAGGACTTTAACCCAAATTCTTCGTTGGTTGGGACCTTAAGACTAAACACCCTTTTGGAGGGTAAGGCCAAAGGTTTGCTCTGGGGTGTGCCCCATGCCCGCATTCTGCACGCGCTGCCCCCGTGCCAAGCACGCTCAACCCGGCAGGTGGCCAAACCTGCCTCCCCGAGCCATGGGGCGGCTTCCCTGCCCTCTAATCCAGCCTAATCTAATCAAACCTGCCCTAATTCCCTGTAATCCCTGACCCCGCAGTGTGAGCGGTTGCTTGCCGCCTCTCGGGCGGGCAGCGCTGCCACAGACCATGCCCCGGCTCCGAGCACCAACACTGGGCTCACGGCAAGCACCGGGTGATCCCAGCTCCACCACCGCTCCTCACCCAGCAGCATCCTGCACCAACCCCCAGCTGGCCAGGAAAGTGAGGGGTGATTTGGGATTAGACCAGGAGCCCAATGCACGCGGATGCAGCCCCAGGACCCCATCACACCCAGCTGGGCTCGGGGCGCTCAGCTCCATGGATGGGTTGGTCCAAGGGACAGTCGGTCACTCCTGACAACCCCTCAGCTCCCTTCTGGCACTGCTCACCCTCCATCACTCTTTCCAGTGCCTCACACTCACCCTGGGCACTCATTCCTCCCCACTGGGGCCACACGTGCCCTGTGGACATCCCTCCTGCAGCCGTCCCTCCCGCGTCCCTGCGGGGCCAGGAGAGCTGATGCTGCAGATGGGGCCACGTTACCCAGCAGCATGAAACCTCCAAGTGATTTTCCGTCTTGTTGCAGGATCACAACCTCAGCGCAGATCCACAGCCTGGTTAATGACCAGCACTTACTCTCCATTACGCCCAGCAGCAGACGCCTCTCCTTGAGCCAACCAGCTTGTCAGGCTGGAAAATGCCACCGTTGGCCAGCCCCCAGCTCCCACGCTTGCAGGAAGCATTCCTGGTGCCGGTGACATGGGAGCAGGGTGGCAGGACGTGCCCCGTTCCCCACCACGGCACTGCAGGCGCAGCGGGGTGGCAGGCGTGGGGCTGCCGATGGAAGGATGCTCCAGAGTAGGGACAGCTCCAGGCACCCGGGGCCAGAGGGTCAGGGTGGTGCAGGACCCCCAGGAGCTGGTGTGGCGGATCACGGCTCCCCGCTCCCCGCCTGGGGTGTTAATGCTGGCACGGCACCTCCCGCACTATCGAACAGGGTGTTTTTGCAGGCATGCAGCCTGCTCACCGCAGATGCACACGGTGTACTCCACATCTGGGACATGAGCAATTATGTCCTATTCATTCAGGGCTAATTGTTCCCAGGGCTCATGGTATGCTCTGCCACCACTGGTGTAGTTCGCCCCCAGAAGCCACACAGGTCCTGCGGGGCGAGAGGAGAGGACACCGATGCCAGGTCCTCCTGCCCCCCCGCACAGCGAAGTACCCACGGGCAGCATTTGCTCTCCCTGCCTCTGGCAGATTTAACAGAGCCCTCTACTCTGACACCACTCCCCAGCACCCCTGAAGCACCCGTGTGGGGGCTCAGGGCCAGCCGGGGGAGCCGGCTCTGCGGGGAGGGGGCAGACTTGGGTGGCACAAGGGGCCCCCACAAAAGCCATCAGGAAGGGCAGGTCTGCTGGGGGTGAGGAGCGTGCAGCACCATGCGACCCTCTCCCCTGCCCAGGTTTGGCACTAAGGCGAGTGGGGGCAACGCGTGCCCCAAGCCCAACCCGTCAGGACCAGAAGGTGCAGAGGAGGATGAGGGAGCACCTCGCTCGGTAAAGCTACCTGCGCTCCTTTACCGGAGCAAGTTCTCCAGCTGCTGCTGTAATGATACACAAGATTAATTTGCTGGTGAAGTGAATCCGTCACCCCTTTTATTTGCTATGAAAGGGAAAACCTTCTCTGCTGTCCTTGTAGGCAGACCTGCTGTCAGAGAGGCGCTCGGCATTAAACACAGCCCTTCTGGAAACAATCACGGGTCATCCCTCCAACACGCACATCCTGCAGCACATTCCCCTCCCTGGGCCGACCCACAACCGCGACCCAGCATTGCACATGAGGGACTGGCAGAAGGGGCCCAGGGGTGCTGCCGTACCTGGATGTTGTCAAACGATGCTTTGTTGGTGACATCGTAGAGCAGGAGCAGGGCTGTGGAGAGAAGGACAGTGCATTACTGCCAGTGCCGCAGTGCCAGGCAGGAGCACGGCCAAGCAGAGCCCACAGCTCAGAGCTTGCTCTGCACTGTTCCCCAAGGCAGTGCACGCCCCGCTGCGGGTCACGCCGGGGGACGCAGTGTTAAAGCACTGCTGAGGTCCCCGCTGCAAAATGTAAAGCAACATGCTTAAATCCACTACAGGCAATGCCTTAGACACATGGTGTTTGCACCTCAACATGCAGAGGCTCCTCCATCTTCTTCCCATGGGGAAACTGCTCCGGTGATTCCTGATTCACCTGGCCTGCAGTCGCGGCTCAGGGCCCTGAAAAGCCGGAGGGAGGGAGCTCCCCCCCGGGAAGCAGAGGTGGCTGTGCTTACCGTGCGCGTCCCGGTAGTAGGCGTGGGTGACGCTGCGGAAGCGCTCCTGCCCGGCTGTGTCCCAGATCTGGAAGGCAGATGGGAGCAGGGGGTCAGCCACGACCTGCCGCCACACGGGCTGAGGGACCCACCCAGCACCAAAACCAACGCCAAACCAAACGGCACGGTGCAACCCCAGGAAGCTTCTTCAGCCTTTTGCTTCTAGGGACAGTAATAGGAAAAATGGCAAATGCAATAAATATTGAAGCATCACCTCCCCGCTCCTCGGTGCGTGGAGATGATGGTGTGTGGCAAAGGGCTCCCAACATGTCCCTTAATCGGAAAATCCATCCAGCAGATGGATGTGTGGGGACCCGCTAATTTGATTTATCAGTTTTTAATGCAGCAATACATTTGCAGAGTGCCACACTGCTGCCAGGGGAGGATCAGCACTAATGTCGTTACTGAGCTCTGGGCAAAGGGGTCAGAGAAACGGTCAGGTCTCAGGGGGCTGTAGGGGTACACAAAATTTCCCATGTGTCCCACAGGCTGGACACAGGCTGAGCCAGGGGACGTGGATCCCTTTGGAGGATCTCTGTTGCTCTCACCATCCCCCAGCTCTCCCAAAGCAGGAGCCGCCTGGAAAAGCTGGGCAAACCCCGCAGGCACTGCTCTGGTCTCACCGGCTCCCGCCATAGTCATCGGCAAGGAGGCAGATTGGCTGGGATGGGGATCACCGCGGCCAGAACAGCCCCCAGCTTTGAGCAGGCTCCCGCCGAGGGGACAGAGCAGCCGAAAGGGCTTGTAAGGCTGTCCCGGGGTGGGAGACATGATGGCAAAGGATGGAGATGAGGGACCTGCTTCTGGGGTGCTCCTCTGCCGAGGGGCTTTGCCCAGCCCCAAACACCCAGGCGGGGCAAGGGAGCTGCTACCAGGGCCACAGGGACATACCTGCAGCTTCACCTTCACCCCATCCACTGTCAGCACCTTATTCTGAAAGAGAAGAGAAAGGGCGGTGAGAGGCGAATGTGGCTGCGGGACGCCAAGGACCCCGGGGAGACATGTGCACCTCGGCCTCCCATCCCAGGCTGCGTTTCTCCCTGAGCCCTCGGGCTGATCTCCGCTCCCTGTTTTTTAAACTTGCATACATTGATCCCAGCACCTGTTGGAGCTGTTTGCACCGTGGCCCAGCCAGAAGATCATTCCCTGCGTCTGCTGCAAGTTGCATCTATTTGGGTAGTTAAATCCTCGTGTCTGCAAGGCTGATTTAGTGCGGAGTGCGGCTCAGGCTAGAAGACCTCTGGCAATAAATTAATGAGCACCAGCATCCCATCTTAATAGCCTTCAAAAGACACAGCCAACTACTTCATATTCAGTTACCAACTTAAAAATAACTCCTCTTCCTGACGTTTGTATCCATTTTTCTCCCAGTGAGCACCGGGTTCTCTCTCAGTTTTTTTTTTTTTTTCCCCCTGTTTTGCTTGTTTTAGCAGGAAAGGTAGGAAGGAGGAGGAGAGAGGGCAGTGCCCCTCTGCACTGCCCCACAGGGTTTTCTCCAAAGCCAACAGGAAACTTTTTGTGACTGCCCAGAGCATGCCCTAGCAGAGCCGGGAACAGTGTGGGGCCGTGGGGGAGCCCATCAGTGCCCCTCTGGGCGGCTGTGCCAGCCAGCGAGAGCAGGGGACGGATCCTGATGGCATCCCAGAGTGACTGCCAGCCCGGCGAGCTGCACCGGGCTCTCCAAGCTCCAATGAAACCCAATCCTAACAATCCAGCAGTCCCAGGGGAAGAAGCAGAGAAGAGATTAATTTGCCTGCTCAATCCACAGAAATTAGCACGGTAATCAGCAGGACGTGATGAAAACACCGCCAGGGAATGGTGCACCGGTGAGGCGGCGCAGCCATTCACTGCTCCACTGATACCCAACTTAAATCCCGTTTCTCTGGAACAGGCACGGGGTGCTCTCCCCTCCCCAGACACGTGGCAAGGGGACGGCCATGGCTGCCCCGACCCTGGCTGGGCTCCGCCAGCCCCAGCCCCGCTCCCCACCTTCCCCAGCATCGACCGGCAGGAGCACAGGCTCTGCCCCGGCTCACCCCCTCGGCACCGGACACACCACCAGCTCCGGTGCCACCAAAACCTTCCCAGGCAAATGGCGGCAGACGTGTGCCGAGGGCCACCCCTGCACATCCCACGCTGCTCAACACCAAGTACCAGGTACCTCGGGATGCCGGTGCCTGGCATCACCCTACCAGGACAGCGCCAGTGGGGCCTCTTCATTTCTGTTTTGATGTCTTTAATTAGGGCAGAGAGAGCATCTCGGCTCCTGCACATCTACGCTCGCCGAACAGTGAGGATACAGACGAGGAGAGGGCAGATGTGGGCCAGAGCGCTAAATTTACACAGTCTGCTAAAGCAGGCACAGGGGAGACGATGGCAGATTATAAATACCTTCAAAGGCAGCAACGGAGATGAGGGAGCGGAGTGATTCACAGCCCAGGAGCAGTAAAAATAGGCAGGCAGGCTGTGGGGTGGGGGAGCCGAAAAGGCTCAGGGAGCCAGCCAGGGGCTCGGGACCAGCTTGCCAAACCCCACGCACGGAACCAAGGCTTTCCCTAGGACACAAAGCTGGGGGCTGCTGAAGGCTTGAAGTGCTTAAAACCGAGGGTCCCCACTGCTGCGAGGTGCTCCCCAGCCCCCAGTGCCTCCGCATACTGGCTGCCAGGTGAGCGCAGCCATGCCAGGCTAGCCGTCCCTGAAGTGGAAGCACGCGCCACGGAGAGCAGCGCTGAGAAAATCCAAGCGGAGGAGCTGCACCTTCACCACCATCCCAGCGGACAGAGAACCAGGCTGCCAGGCACCCGTTTCATGGGTGAGACAGAGCAGATTTACTTTCCACAGAAGATCCAGTTTCTACACTCAGTTTGCCCTCCAAAACCCCAGTCCTACCAGAGGTCCCAGTGCCGCACCGGAGGTGCCAGCACATCCCACGAGGCAGAGGGGCTGGGAGCCCCAGGTTCTACATCAGCGCGATGCTTATCCAAATGTTGTCCCCAGTTGGTGGCAACCAGCTGCCAATGCCACCTGCCAGGGGCTGCACCAGGGACACCGTGCCGGGAGCTGCAGAGGCAGGAAAACACTCTGCATGTCCCTGTTGGCCCCGGAGCACCCGGCTGCTCTGGATCCTGGCACAAGCACCAGCAGCCCTCACAGAGAGCACTTGGTGTGATGGATGATCACAAGGTACAATGACAACAGGAGCTTCACATTAAAAACCGCACCAAACAAGTGCCCTTCCCCACACAGTCCCATGGCCGCACCAGCACCTCAAGCTCGGAGGAGAGCACGTGCTGAAGGACAACTGTGCCCAGGGACGCGGCCATGTCCCCAGCGTGGCCATGCTCCAAGGGTGACTGGCCACTGCAAGCAGGAGGGAAGGAGAACATAGCCCTGGCCCTCAGCATGGACCAGTCGAGCCGAAGCAACTATGAAGCATCTGGTGAGCAGCCGAAAAAGCTGAAGCTCTAATGCTGCACTTCGTGCATCGGCCTCCACTTCAGGAGCTTAATTAAAAGCAAAGCTGGCAGCAGCAGGATTCACACTAATTACGACTGACCTACATTTTAGGGAGGGGGAAATGTTTAAACCTAATTAAGCACATGGATCCAGGTGCTGCTGGACTGGGCTGGGTAAAAAAAAATGGATTCCCCAGGGTTTCGGTGTGGAACAGAGCGGCATTTCAGGGCAAGTATTTGCAGAGATGCTCCTGCAGGCAGGAGACACAGCCGGAGCCATCCGGAGCAGCATCTCCTGCCTGCATCCCTGCCTGCCCCCGAGCACAGGGTGGCTGCAAAATGCAGGTGAAGAAGCCAAGCAGAAGGTGGGAGGAGCAGGGTGGGAAAAGGCAGGGGCTGCTGCCAGCAGCACACAACAGCTCCTGTCAGTGCCACGTGAACCAGTTGCCCAAGTCTTCCCCCATACCATGGCTAATAGACTTTCCAGCTTCCAATTATTATTATTTTTCCAAGGAACTGCAGTTCAATTCCATACTCGCAACCCTTCAAAGGCACAGCTGGGGGGTTTAATGACTAATAAGCATCCAAAGACAAAAGACGACATGTGTCAATGCACTGAGACATGAAATACACTGCCAGCACTGCCAGGCCTGATCACAATGAGAGGGGTTGTGCTGTTCAGGGCTTGTTCTTAATCTTGCACACTGTAGAGGTAATACTCACAGCAGGCCACCCGCTACGCAAAAGCGGGCAGGAAAGTCGTCCCCGCAACTCAGCTCTGTTGTTGCCCTTTGCAATTTCAGTTTTTATGTGTCCTTTTTCCTGGGGCTTTGACAATGTTATTAAAATACCTTCTAGCAGGGGCTGCAGTAGAATGCCTGGAGTGCCTTTGTTGGAGGAACATGATGCTCGTGAGTTAAATAATCCTCAGGACATCAGATAAATAAAGTTGGAACCTTGCAGATGCAGGAAAAATTAAATTACCAAGTGCAGATGGTCCTCAATTAAGAGCAGCGTTATCAACACACCATCGGCCCCGCTGGCTGCAGCCCTGGCGCGATCCCACCCCAGCGACCACAGCATGAGAGTGGCCATTTGGAGGCAGAGAGGAGGGAGGAAAAAAAATGCCCGTGACAGGGTGAAACTGCACTGCTCCCTGAAATGCGCACCCCGTAACAGATGATGCTTCCACCCAAACCAAGGTGCCCTCGCACTCCTCTCAGGTCAGCTTGTCAGCAGCTGCGGTTTGCATAATGCCGCTCCCCTGGTCCACAGGGTCCCCACGGTGCTGGTGAACCAAACCAGGAGTGACTGGCACATCCCGGCCCGTCCACAGACACCCAAGCCCATGCCAGCGAAGGCTGCAGTGTAACCCAGGGTCAGCAACTGTGTGACAACCCGGTTGCTCCCCAGCTTTTCCACACATTAGCTCATTAATTAAAGCCTTAAAAATTAAATCAGATACATGGATTAACTCGCTTTGCAATTAATCTGACAAATGGAAAGCTGGTTGCTGACACCGTTCAAACTCCAACAAGGGGAACCCCTCACCCTGGCTCCCCGGTGCCTCTGATGGGTGCTGGCTCAAATGATGCTGCCCAGGAGCACCCACCAACACCCACCTGCCAGAGCATCCCCCTGCACAGGCAGGCACTGCGCAGCATGGCACGTCCCAGGCACGGCTGCAGCCCGGCGTGCACAGCCCCCAAGCTGGGAGAGGGGACGGGCAGTCTTTGGGGACTGGCTGAGGGACCCTGCAGTGCATGGCCCACAGCCCTGCTCCTCCCCAAACCGTTGGGGTTGTCACCTGGGGAAGGGGAGAGGAGAGAAACCCAGGGGCTGCTGGCAGGGACTGAGAGCACCCATCCCCGTCGCTGCTGCTGGGGCCTGCAGCTGCGCCAGCGCCTCTGCTGCAGTTGGCTTGTCCCTAGAGCCGGTGGGGGTCTGACCCTCAGTCATCCCCATCTCCGCTTTTACAATGGGAAAAAAAAATCCCCCCAAATGTCATTAGTGCACTTTGGAGGCAGCCCCTGCAGCTGACCAGGGGCAAGTTCCTGCGGAAAATAGAAAAAATTGCATTAGCAAATATACATCAAACCCAACCGAAGGCAGCTGGGGCACTGGCTGAGTTAATTAGCGGCAGTAACGGCTCTGCTGTGGGCTGCAGGACTGACAGCGCAGCCACCCAGCAAACTTCATTAAGGCTGTGGTGTCACACGCTGGCCGGGGCCGGGTGGGTTGCCAGGTCCAAACTGCCGCTCAGGAGCACACACGGAGCGGGTGATAGATTGGGGCATCCTTTATTTTTAAGAAGCCAGGAGGAAAACAGCATGGCAGGGGCAAGCTGGCTGCAGGAATGCTGGGGGACCCCAGCCCCGTGTGCCAAGGCAGGACCTGGATCCAAATTCCCCCTTGGCAAAGCCCAGGGAGCCCCCGCCTCCACAAGCACAAACACTCTCGTGCCGGGAGGAGCTGGGATGCAGTTGTGATGGAGCCATAGCAGACAGACAAATAAACACCACCTCCAAAAGCGGCTGTAAAAATAGATTAAGGATCGATATGGAAATCTGCCCAAAACAGCAGGACACTGCATTAAATTTGCTCATTAAAACCCTGAAGTTTTCCCACACACGCGTGTGCCACTGCCAGCAAGCTGGTCCTGGCGGCTCAGCATCTTCTCCAGCCACAGCAGCCTGGCTCAGGGACAGCCCAGCCCTTTGCCAAGGTCAGGGCTCGAGGAGCAGCCCCACCTTTGCTCCCTCATTACAAGCAGTTCTCTAAAAATTTGGTCTCTCAAAATTAAAGCAGCCAAATTGGGTGATTTTTGAGACTGAAAATGTGAAAATTTCATTTGAGGGGAAAAAAAAAAAAAAAAACCCACAAAACCCAAACCGAATTGGCCAACACAGGGTGCCCAAACAGGGGGTGCTGGGAGGCTGGGAAATGGCAGCAGGGTCTGGCTCTGAGTACGGACCATCCAAGCAGGCTCTGGGTGAGGAGCTGGAGCTTTTCCAACTCTCCAGCTCTGCATTATTTACAGCCTGCACACAACCCTGGCATGGCACAGGGAGTGCAACAGCAGCTCGGCGCGAGCCCAGGGCCCCCGGGGTGAGTGAGCACCCGGCAGGTTTCAGCTCTGCCATCCCCTCTGCGGGGTTCAGCGGCCGGGAGAGCGGCTGCGCCCAGCAGCCCAGCACAATGCCATGGGGGAGCCACGGGCAGGAGCCCCGAGTGCGGCTGTGCCCGAGGCTGGTGCAGTGGACCTGACCTCAAGGAAAAAGCTGTCCAGAGCTTTTGTTGGAGAAACTGCCCTGGCAGCAGCTAGTTTTAAAACATCCCATTATTTCTGCAGGGGGTAACAAAAGGGAAGAGAGCAGGAGGCTGATACTTCTGCACTTCTGAAATCAAGATGTGTTCAGCAAGGTAAACAGTAACCGGGAACAAATATTTAAGTTTCAGCAACAGCAAGCAGACACCAGAGCAATAAGAGCAGCCCTTAGCTCTTATCTCAACTTTGTGCAAGCTTTCAAAGCATGTTATGGCAGCGCTGCTCTGCCCATCACCGATTCACAGGGCAGCGTAGACATTCCTCCTGGCCACGCCGCCAGCACATCCAGCACAGCCCAGCCACGCGGCGCCTCGATGGAAAATCCAGCCAGCCAGCCCACCAGTCCCAGCGCAGGAAAAAAATATTCAGAAGCATGTTCCCTGCAAGAGAGGGGAGGGAACAGCCCGATGCTGTGCTGGAGCCTGCAGAAAGCTGCCAGGGATGGGGAGAGCGGGGCAGGGACACAAGCTGGATGCAGGGGGTCCCAGGGCTGTGCCACAGCGCGGCTTGACACAGTCCCTCTCCAGCCATGCCGAGTCCTGCCAGAGGACAGCCCAGCCACTGAGGAACATCTTCGCTGATCCTCCTCCTCCTCAGCTGCAGAGCAGCAACAAATGCAGCTCTGCTGTGCCACCACTGACAACGTGCCCAAGCAGCCCCGGCACACATCCCGGGGGAGACCCGGGCAGCCAGCACACCCCGCCACGGTTCCCTCCACCTCATCCCATAAATCTGCTCAGAGAGAAAACCCAACCATTCATCTTCCAGGACAGGTGATTAATTTCCTCGGCAGCACTGTGCATTTGCACTCTGCAGCTAAAAATAGAAACTTCTGCCTTGTTTCTTTTTTTTTTTCCCCAGGACTTGCACACTCCTGCCTGCAGCAGAGATGCTCCAGAGCCAGCTGCTGATGCCCGGTGCCAAGATCCTTTCAGAAATGATAATGCATCGGTGCTTGCTGCTCAGTTCAACAGCAGACCCCACAAAAAGGAGATTAACACAGCACCTTGCAGCATACAGCACTTCTGATCCGCTCTGCTGCTGGAGCTGGCCCCATGCCCCCTCGCCTCTCACTGCCTCCTTCGAGGGGTCACCCTGCCGTGTCTCCTCTCCCCCTGCACGCCGGGTCCTGGCCACGGCACAACATGCCCCGCACGCTGCAGGCAAGGCAGGAGAAGCTGCAAGCCCTGCCCTATATAAATCACCCCAACCTGTCGTCTCCAGGTGGGCACGGACCCTCTGGGCTGCCCTGCAGAGCTCCCCAGGCAGCGCAGCCCTTTCCCTGCACCCAGCAAACGCCCCAGGGATGTCTGCAGCACTAGTCTTTGTCAAGAGCCATGTACACTACATTAAAACACAATTAACATCTCCCTGGCTGCCAGTCCTGAAGGAGATAAGAGTCAAGGCTCTTGTTAGAGCAGACACACTGAAGAATTAGTGACTTATCATCTTCTATTCACATCAGTCTGCACATAAAAGGTTTTTCTGGCAAGAAGTAGAGAATCCTGTCTTAGGGACAGATTAGAGGTAAGAGGATCTGGTTAGGATCATATGTTTTAAAATAAAGTCATGCTCTGCTTCTCGGCATCGCCCGTGGCAGCCGTGTCCTGCAGCCACCCGGCTGCCGGTGGTGGTGGAGCGGCACCGGGTCGGTCAGTGATGCTTTCCCTCCCCAGCCTGGCTGCTCCATCTAACCAGCAAGTCAGTGCCCCAGGGATGATCAAGGGGACAGTTCCTTGAAGGAGGCGCAGGCAGACAAGACTCAGACTATCGATGCTTTTAAGCCCAATGGGGCTGCTCCGGCTCATCCCAACAGGCGGGAGACGTGGTCGTGCAAGGCTTTCAGAGAGAGCCTGCGCCCCAGCCCCGTGGGCAGCCAGCGAAACTGTGTTTTCCACCCTTAAAAATCCACAGGATAGGATCTGCTACAGCCGCTCCAGAGACCAGAGCCACCAAAAAGCCAAAGTCAGCAGGAAGGCTGCAGCCCGCCCCTGCAGCTCCCAGCACGCAGTCGGGTCCTGGCAGTGGATGGAGCCCACGGCCACATCCCTCCTCCCTGCTCGGGGACAGTCTGCGGCAGCTCCCCCACCACCCTGGGCTGCATTACTCACCCCTTCAGTCTCTTTTTTTTTTCTACTTTATAATAGAAGAGATATTTTTAAAAATATCCATGCTTACTTCTAAACCAGGCAGCCTTGGAAACAAAGGGGGCAGAGATGGCTCACGCAGATCTGTGCCAATACCGAGAATAAGTAACGTGGCGCTCAACATATTTATCTTCATTTTCTTCATCAAGGACATACCGTGCTGCAAAGCAGAACAAGAATCTCTACAGAGCATTTATTGCAATATCATTTCTCATTTACAGCAAGCACAGCGGCTGTCAATGCCACGAGAATGAAAAATGGGTCATCAATTACTGTTATACGGGGAACTGTTTACTCTACTCCGGGGGGGAGATAAAGCCTTGCATCAGTTTTTATGTCAAAGAAGCCAGTCCCCGTGTCAGAAGTGCTGCTGTACTCAGCACTCCCATCACAGCAGCCTGTGGGGCATTGGAGCAGCAGGAACCATGGGACGAGCTGGGCAGTCCCGCTGCAACAGCTGTGCTGCTCACCGGCCTCCCGGGGCTGCACCCGGTTTCACCCCCGCCAAAACCCCAGTGACAGCAGCCAGCCCTGGGCTGTGCGCCGCGGCCCCATGTGCTCCATTCTCTCCTGCCTCCAAGGATGATAAATAGGACGATCCCTCCAGGGGAGCCACCCCAGGGGGGACGTGATTTGGACCACCCCAGTTGTGCCCAGGAGCAGGATCTCAGGAACCACATTTAAGTCCTGCAGCAGCCATCTCACTTCCAGCGCAAAACCCATCCCAGCTCAGAAGGAGTTTAACTGGCTTGGCCCCAGAGCAGCCAGGCAGCAGTGGGGTTCATGGAAGAGAAAGCCACCGGGAAACACCCAGCGAGGGGACCCCCAGCCCAGCAGGATGAGCCCTGAGGGGCTGCAAGCCCGTCCCTCCTCTGGCTCACCCCCACACACCCAAGCAGCCCTCAGGCATTGCAGGCAAATTAGGAAAGATTAATTTTTCCTGCTGTTACCCTTGGTCCAAACATTTTCCATTTGGCCTATCCTGGTCTGAAGAATATTATAATTTGGTTTTGGAACTGCAAAACCAGCCTTCTGGGCAGCCTCATCTGCCCTCAGTACGATCCCTGCTATAAAACATAGCTTTCCTGAAGGCAGCGGAGGAAGATGCTGCTGAGAAAGGCTCCGGGACTCTGGCCACCAAGACTCTCCTGCTCAGCACAGTGCGTGCAATTAGCTGTATCTGCAACTGCAGCCAGAAGCGCAGCCAGGCTTCTTTGTATCAGAGGGCTGGCACCTAAAGGGATGGAAACTTGCCCAAAAGTTTCAGAGAAGACTTTGCAATCCAATTAAAAAAAAATCAGGCCTGAATATGCAGCAGCAAACATCCCAGCAGCATCTGGCAGTAACACAGCATCTTCTGCAGACGACATTGCAAACAGCATTATTAAATAGCACTTCTCATCCCTAAAGAAAAAAAAATCCCCAAAGACCTGACAAATGAATCTGTAGCTTTTTATCACATACAGACACAAACACACACATCCTTCACCTGCAGCTAAGGCAGACAGCTCTTGAAAGCCATGTTCTTGCTGAGCGGCAAGCCCGAGTCCAGCTGAAACCTTCAAAGGATTCAAGGAAAAAAGAGAGTGACTGAACAACTATAATGAGATTTTCTGAAGTCCACACAAGTCCATTAAGACGCTGGGAATGGCACATACCAGGTCTTGATCCTCACTGACACCCCAGCCCATTTCTGTGGTGGTGCAGCAGCTCCCATGCACGGGGCGGTGCGGTGGCAGCAGCGGCGGCGGGGGCTGACGTGTGATGACCTCTCCTCAGCCCTGAGTTTGCTTTCCAACATCTGGGTGAGAATTTTCTGAGGTTTCATCTCCTCCTTGCTAACCAGAGCAGCTCTGCTTCGCTGCAGGTGGCAACGCTGCTGCAGTCCTGCCCGGCCTCTGGCGGGCAGCGGGAAGCCCGGGCAGCACAACCAGGCTGGGCACACAGTGCAGACCATCCTCCTGGTCAGCCAGGCGCTACTGCAAGACACAGGCACTTGCAAACCATTTTGCAAATAAAACTGAACCAAAACCCACACGCAGTTGCCTTGATTTTTTCTGTTGCACCAGGAACATCCCCTGGAAAGCCTGACCACAGACAATAACTCAGGCTGGAGCGGCCGGGTCTGCGGGAGAGGATTTCCACCCCACTGCTCTCCCTCAGCAATACCCTGGCGATGCCAGGCCCCGTGGGACTGCCGGAGCACCGAGCTTTTGGGAGCAATTTGATCTCATGTGTGTATTATTCAGGAGGGAAAAAACACATCTGCCATGCATTAACGCTTGCTCGGGAACAAAGTTATTTTAGGCATTGTCAAGCACTTCTCACATTAATTCATGCACATTTACAAGTGCAGCACATTAATGTATTTAAGAAAGTTCGGGCTGAACTGCAATCACACTTGCCGAGCACCGGCCCTGCAGGGAGCCACCTCGCCAAGCTGCGACTCACCCCGACGCAAAGGGGTACGGCGCGCACCCCCACTGCAGCGAGACCCAGCTCTCCAAGTTCAACTCCTCGTCACTAACCAAATTAAGTGCTCTCAGTGCCTCTCTCCGAGCTCTGCCAGCACCACAGCACACAAGACTACCGCTGGCACCACTCTGATTTTGGTGCATGTCCTGCATCCTGGAGCAGGGCAATGCCGCAGGAGCTGGTCCCTTCCCAGCAAAGCCCTCGGGAAAGCCACTGCAGCAGAGGGGCAGGCATAATGCTAAGGCCTGGGAGCGCTCGTTCCCCACGGCAGATCATGCTCCAGCGCCATCGTGCTGGCATGTTTTGGGTGCTTCCATCCCTGCAGCTCTCTTGGGTCAGCAAAGCCTCAGGACAGGCAGCAGCAATGAGCATCCCGGTGCGTGCTGTCATTCAGCTGAGCGCCGCTTACCTACTGCGGTGACAACGGGCAGAGGGAGAGAGGACAGTCTCCTTCTTTTACTCCCCCTCCTCACAACACAAACCTCTGGTCTCAGGCACAGACAGGTGGGGTCACCCCTCTTAGGGCTCCGGCTCCCCCAGTTCTGCCACTGCTGTTTCCTGCAGGGCTGCTGCGCCTGCACCATGGCAATGTCCTGCAGGGATGCACTGCAGGGATACCCTGCAGGGATGCCCCGCAGCCAGGCCTTCTACCAAACACAGCGCAGCAGGATTCACAGGGAAGTGATTCCCAGTCCAGCTCTGGTCCTGTCACATCAGCCACGTGTTCCCAAGCCACATCGGCAAACTGTGGCAGGTCTAGGGAAGGAACTGGGGAAGGAGTCGGCCTTCCCCATGGCTGGGCTCCCTGAGAGAGCATGCCCACAGGGCTCAGGACCCAGCATCGTTCAAGCTGCTCGGGGTTGGCTTCAGGCTGTGTGTGCCTCACCACTTAGAGGAAAAAGAAAAGCCCACTCATCTGAAACCTGTGATGCGTGATCTCCCGGGAATGCTTTTCCTTCAGAGAGCACTGACTCACGGAAGCCCGAGGAAGCCCACACCCGTGGTGTAATGGCTTGAGATGCTTCACAGCCCCAACCCCGCTCCCTCCACCTGCCGACCCACACCATGACCACACAAGACCCCACGGCTCCTCAGCCCCTACGGAAACACCCAAGAGTGTACAGTTAGATCAGAAAATAAATGCAACCGGTGATGGCTGCCCAGGGCAGTGTGGCACAGCCGTCACGCTGCCAGGGTCTCTTTCCAGCCCTGACCCCTGCTCTGCCCAGCCTGGAGGGGCCAGCCCTGCTGTGCTGGTGCCATGGGGAGGTGCACGGGCACACGGCACGGCAGGCTCACCCCCAGAAAGCTGCATCCTCACCAGCTCCGCAGAGCTGCCAGTCCTTCCCCGAAGCTGGCACTGCTCGGGGTTGCGTGGGCTGGCCGGCACCACTGCCAAAACCCGCGCCACGCTCTAAAAATTGATGCCGAGAGTAGCAGCAATCCCCCGGCATTTCCGCTGAGGCACGCGGCACACGGGGAGACGCCGAAAGCAGTAAGCCCATGACGGCTTTGCAGCCGGTGGGGTGGGAGGGTGAGCACCCGGCCATGCCGGGGAAACGATGCCATCCTCCCGCAGCCACAGCCCCGGAGAAACGGCTGGTTCCCTGCAACTGCCGAGAGCCGAGCGTGCTTAACACTGGGGGGGGGTGGGGGGGGGGGAGAGCAAACAACAAATTAAAGCCCAGCCATCTGGCTGCACAAGCATCGGAAAGGGCTCCCTGTGCACCCAGGGAAGGGACTGGACTGATCCTGCACCGCCCAGGGCACCGAATCCCTGTTGCAAGATGGATGCTCATCCAGGGACCAGCCCCCTCCAACAAGGAGGTCCCCAGACAGGGTCTTCGCTACGAACTCCCCAGTAACAAGGCTGGACTGAATTATTCATCCAGCCACGCAGTTGTGTTTTTCTTAGTCATCAGGCCAGAGGAAGCAGCAAGGTACGGAGGCACTGGCGGGGACTTGCTGCTGTCGAGTGGCACAGGGGAAGCAAACCCTGGCAATTTGGACCAAATTCAGCATCGTCGATCAAGCGGGCAGGCAAGGTCCTGCCGGAAGGGCTGGGGCTCCCTGTCTGCCTCCAGCAGCCTCCTGTGCTTGGCTTTGGGGGACAGAAAATCATTAACAGGAGGTTGTTTCAAGGTTGAGAGCAATGGGCCCAGGAGCGCCAATGCCAATAGCTCCTCCTGGAGAGAATGGTACTGGGAGCTGAGGTTGGTTCACCTTCATTATTGGTAACAAGCAGTAGCAGCATCGGTGCTGGGGCAGGGCCCCCCGCTCCTCCTCTGCCACCCCGGCACACATTGCACCGCAGGTGCATATCGCAAATGGCGGCAGCTTGGCAGTGCTTTGCTAATCACTGCGTTAACGCCATAAAACGGTGCGCGTCGGACGAGGCGCTCGCCGGCGGGGGGTGGGGGGACGGGGACACACACGACGACACACGGCCACACCGTTGCTGTGGCGACACCCACGCAAGCAAAGCTGGAAAAGCCAAAGCCTCCATTTCCCCAGCGTGTCACTGGGGCCCAGGAACATCGCGCCTCGACGGGAGGGAGAAAAACATCCTCAGACACAGGCAGACTGAACAAAGGCTGACGAGGTCTGGGCTCACCGCGGGTGGACAGCTTTGCAGCCTCTGACCCGGGCACGTTCGACTGCACTGATGCAGCTGGGCACAGCTCCCCACCACTCCCCTCCTTTCAGTAAATTAAACATTAAAAAACCCACACAAAATGAAACAAAACCTGTCCAGATGTTCACAACAGGACCAGTTGCATCCTCAGAGACGTGCTGCCAGTCTTATGACCTCTAAAAAACCACTTTTCCTGCCTGCCTGCAGGCAGCCCTGACCCCAGACCCACCACGTCTGCAACACAAACATCTCCCCAGCCTGAAGCCCCGAAGCATCACTAAGACTCCCAGATCCTGTTGGGCTTCTCCTCACCCTGGGACAGCTGCAGACCAGGGCAATGGGCATCACCCTTTAAAGCTGAAGGAGCACAAGCTCCCAACACATATTAGTTATGATCGAGAAGAAATATTTTTTCCGATGCAGGCATAAAGATGAAATATTTGCTGTTGCTTTCGAGAGGTTCTGCAATCCTTCAAGGCAATGACTCGGTGCTTAGCCAGGATTAAAAATGCTGTATGCTCCTGTTAGACAAACAAAGCTGTATGAGTTACACCACTCCGCTGGAGATCCCTTGCTGCGGGAGCAGGGACAGCTCTGTCACGCTTGGATGGAGGCAGCAGCATGTACAGCAGCACCGCGGCTTTGCTACCCTTCTCGCCAGGCTGTGAGCAGGGCCAGGAGCCACGCAGGCAGCACAGCGCAGCCAAGCAAGGTGAACATTGCCCCGGCTCTGCCCGGCTGCGGGCATACAATGGCACAGCACAGCACTCAGCCAGTCCCATGCTCCAGGGCAGGGATGTCCCCATGGTGCCACCAGCGCTGCTCCGTGCAGGAATCCCACAGGTCCCCATGCTTCCCCAGCTGCCCTCCTGCTCCTCAGGTCCCCCTGCCAGTGGCTGCCCCAGGCCCCCCTGCTTGCTGCACCCCTCACTCACCCCCAGGACAATGTCGCCGACAAAATATTTTGCTTCCCCATTGCCACAGGAACCAGCATGTGTGTCCCCATCGCCAGCCAAGGACAGATGGACAACTGCTCAGACACGCATCGTGGCTCCTTCCCTCATAAACACTGCTCTGATCCACTTGCAAAGGATTGTTTTTCCCTCTTTTTTTTTTTTTTTTTTTTTTCCCCCAAAGGGGGATGATCTGCTGGCACCCACTGTTCCAGGCTTCGGAGCAGCCAATCGCTGCCCTTCCAATTTGCTGCGCTGATGCTCGGTGTTACCATCGCAGGGCCCAGCAAAAGCCCCATCACCAGGACCTACCTGACCCCTATCTCCATGGCTCAGGTCTCTCCACCCTTTGCAGATGCAAGGAGGAAAGCAGCTCTTTGGGAAGAGGACGAAGGGGCAGGTGGAAGGATGATGTGCAGTCAGCACCCAGCGAGCTCGGCTGGAGACACCTCCCCCTGCACCAGCTTTTCAGGAAAGGTGGTGATGCCCCGCTGCAGCCCTCCCCAGCACCGCCAAACCTGGGGACCAGCAGCTCACCCTTTCCCGCATGCACACAGAGATCACCAGCATCCACACCAGCAATAAAATGAAGACTGCTGGGGGCAAATAATTAATCAGCAGTAACAAAATGAGTCAGCGGCTCAGCGGAGAGGCAGTGAGGGCTGAGGGGGGATCATGGGGGCTGAGCAAGGTGAGAGCCATGGGGCAGGGATGCCCCTAAATGCCCATCACAGGCATGGCAATGGGGGGCAGAGGCACCCCAAAGCCCACTCGTTCCCGCCAGCTCAGCCACCTCCCTTCTGCTTTCAAAGAAAAACCCGGTTCTGCACAGCTGAATTCAATATATTATCGCAAATAAAAGATGAAAGCGAAATTAAGCCAAATGTATTCCATTAAATATTGAAACCATTTAGACTTACTCTAGACCCATTTAAATGTTTTATTGGCTATAAAATGCTCCCTTGCAGGCCCTGGCACCACAAGCCGACCCAGGATAATGCCTGGCTCCGCACTGGGGCAGCTGATGCTCCAGCACCCAAATTGGCCTCCCCAGGGTCAATTTCTCACCTGGCACCATCCAGAGAGGTGCAGACACACCACACCTATATGCCCACAGCCTTCCTCCAGCACCAGCCTCCTCTTCACCCCGCTCCTTCACAAGGAGCCTGCTAAGCTGGAGTGAAGCAGGGAGCAGGGCACTGACCCACACCTGTGAGGATGTGGGGAAATGCCTCTGGCTGCCGCTCATGGGCAGAGCAATCCCCAGTGGCAGCTCCACCGCACCCACCATCCCCGCAGGTAATGGGTGCTGCAGCGAGGACACTTGCATTGAGTGGGTCCATCACCCCACATCAAAACCCAACTCCTGCAGGGACCTCGCAGGACACTTCGAAGCATGGCCACCGAGCTACTGCCAAAAACTCGTACAATTTTATGACGCACAAAGCAACACTTTCCTTCCCATGCTGCTGCAGGAAAAACAGAATTAAGATAAAGGCATGGGAGGGCTCCAGGAGGACAGGTAGCCATCCCCACGGCACGGTGCCATCCCCACGGCACGGTGCCATCCCCATGCCAAGGACAGAGGACACACACATCACCAGCCCCGTGCACCTGCAGAGCCAGGACTGCGCCTGCTGGTGGCCCGGCCACAGTGGATGCTGGTGACTTGAGTTGGGGACACTGCAATGACACCACACGCACATGGGCGCCACTTCCCAACCCGCCTCTGTGCCACAGCACAACTTGCCTGGAAAAGAAATCAAAGGATTAAGAAATTAAGCCGTTCTGGTCAGACACTACAGGGCCCGGAAAGCGACTCAGCTCGCGCTTTCCGCATAGGCTCGCAGCGGGCTGCGGATGTGCAGGAATTGCATCTTCCACTTGAGTTTCCACCGTGTTGGTCCCCATCCTCTTACGGAGTTTTGAGCTCCTGTACAGCTCTAACAAGTAGGACAGAGAAGCAGATTATGGTGAACAGCTTTACAACCTCCCTCCTTCCACCAGCAGCTCACGAGTGTATTATTTTTCCCATGCCTGTGCCCTGGCTCTGCAGCTCCTGAGCAGCCCAGGCCTCCTGCCCTTCACCTGAGCTAATTACACCTTTTATTTCAACCATCCTGCACTGGACAGACTCACAGGAACACCGGCTGTCAGCACGCACCAAGAAGCCACCACGCAGCAGCGAGGGGGTGGGAGAGCACCCGGCATGCCGAGATCAGGGCAGACACCTTCACACCATCCTGCAAACTGGTTACGAGTTTTCTTAACCAGGCTCTGGGTCTCAAGGCTGCTCCAGCCACTCGTTTAAACAGCAACTCAAGCACTTCTCTGCTTTGAAGACATTAATCTTATTTCTTTTTGCCTTCCTCAAGGCAGGAATCAAGTCTGTTGTCCACTGGGATTACCACCAGCACACGGGTGTTTGCAGTTTACCGGTGTGCTGCAGAACTGGAGCACACTGAGGAGGTTTATTATTTTTCAAAGGCAAGAGCCAAAGAAACACGAATAAAATACTAGCAGATGTGAGAAAGCGGGTGCAGCCCGCCACGGGTGCTGCTCACAGCATCTCTTGGCAACTGAGCCCCTGCATGCAAATGACAGGCTTCGCCGACTGCAAAGCTGTGTCCCTCTGCAAGGGAGGAGAGCAGCAGCTGAAAGCAAAGCAGGGCTCGGTTTCCCAGGAAAAATGGCTATTTACTCCCCTGAGAGCCCATCCTGGGAGCAGGGAACAGGAACCAGCAGCAGCTACGGAGAAGCTGTCATCCTAAGAGTCAGACAAGACATAAATCGATAAAACCAAGGCGTGTTCCAGCTAACAGCACCTGCCCTCCCTGCACGAGGTCTCTGGGACCTGCCTCACCTGCTGCCAGATTCGGGCAGCACCTGCTCTTTACAGCACCCAGTCCTTCCTGCACCGGTGCCAGCATCTCATCTGTCCCCCAAAACCAGGCAGAAGGGGTGGAAAGCATCACTGGAAAGCTCCTCTGGGCAAATGTAGCCCAGCTTTTCTTACAGTGAGAAATGCAAAACTATGAAATCAGCCTCTAGCTTCTATTAAAATTCATACAGCAATAGGAGATGCAGAACAAGCTTATTTCAGACAAAGAGCTGCTGGAAACACATACCCAAGGCAGGCACACGGGCATTCCCCTGCCCGTCCTGCCATGCCAGCGCCCGCACATGGCTCCTTCCCCACGTCCCCTGGCCCAGAACGGTCGCACCCATGTTGCTGCTGGCATGGCAGCCCCAGGGAGGGACAGGCAGGCCCTTGGCTCAGGCAACGCAGGCAGCACTGAGATGCCCTTCCCAGGGGAGGGCCACTGCTCTTGCAGGGGTGCGGAGCCAGGGCTGTCCCCTCTGGTGCTCCAGCTTATGTCCCCAGGACCCACTCGACTGCAGCCTGCAGCAGCCCCCCGCCTGACCCTGTACATGTCGCCACACTACGTGGCAAAGCGTGCGAACAGAAGAGACTAAACACTCTGTTCAATGCCCAGAGTCCCTTCCCTCGAATGTTCAGGACTAATTTTGTACAGAAAGACATGCTGGAATTAATTTATTTCCGTTTCTTTCTTCTGGCCTAAGCAGATCCCCTCCCACTTTTTCCAGATTGATCCATCAGAAAATTAGCCCTGCTAATGCTCCGTGCCAGCCGCTGAGATAAAAGCCAGCCCTTGGCTTTCAGATGGCTCCAGGCTGCACCAACCCTTCAAAGGAGGCACCATGGTGAACGCTGCACTGGAGCATCACCTGGAGGGCAGGGATGCAGGCACCTGCTGGGGACCCATGGGTGCTCAGGGCATCCACACCTCCCTCCCCTGAGCACATGGAGACCCAGGACCAGACTTGCCAAATCCAGACCGCAGCCAGTGTTACTTTGCACACCCTGCGTGGCTGGAACGAAGCTTTCCATCTCCTGCAAAGTTAAGCTTGCTGAGGGAGTCAGCAGGCAGCCAGCAGCTGCTGTTTTGCCGACGGAAGGTGCACACACACACGCTACAAAAAATAAACAGAGATGCAACAAATCTCTTATGCAAAAAAACATATTATATACCACTGATTCCACCCCCAGAGCAGCACAGGGCTGAATGTAATCAAGAGTCCTTAAAGCTCAGGGTCACAAGTGACAGCTTTTATTTACAGCGCGCAGCAGCTGTCCTAGCAGGCAGATTAACTGCGACACAGCCAAGGCTGGAGCAGAGAGTGCAACCACTGCTGGCTTGCCTGCACCCAAGGAGGCTGCGGCCGCGGGGAGCTGCAGGTCTCCGCAGGGTAACAGCCAGCAGAAACCCTTCCTGGGCATGTTGGTGCAAACCGGTGGACGTCAAAGCCCAGACTTCAGAGGAAATATTCCCTGTGCCCAGCCGCCTGCTCGGGAAGCCCAAAGCTGTGCCAAAGCACCGGTGCTGGCTCCCTCCTCCTCCTCCCGCAGCACCTAAGTGTGCTTTGCACCAGGAGGATGTTGGTTTGCTCCCTCTCCTTGGGACAGCAAGAGAGGAGCCATACCACCACACACCTTGGAGAAATCGAAGACAAGCCGCCCTGCTCTGAACTCTGCCAGCAAAGCGCTTCCTAATGGTTTCATCCCACTGATTAACGCAGAAACCATCTCCCCTGCTAATGCAAAGAAACTCATTAGCACCTCTTCCCAGGGAGAAAAGGCTCATCTTTAATTTTTTTCTTTTATGTTCTTCTCCTTTCAGGTCCAATTAGTACAAAAATCTTAACTCACCTGACCCTGCAAAGCTCGGGACAGAGCGTGGGGCTGCAAGCACCAGCTGGGCAGCAAGCATCGGGGCGGCCCCATGGAGCCCGGCTGTCATCGGGGAGGGGGCACACAGCGGGCTCACGTGGCCCTTTGGTTTCTCAGCTTTGGCAAGACATTCCTCCCATTAGTTAGCTGTTACAAGACAGAAGTACCGTCGGCTGCACAGCTTTAATTTCTGACAAGGTTTCTGCTGCATTCCCAAAATTACAGCAAAAGGCGGCTTCTTCAGTAGTACCGAGAAAAATGGGATTCACACTCCTGAGCGATAAACCTGCTCTTTTGCAGGAGACCCTTCTCCCTGAAACTCCTAACGTATGAAGTTAGAAAAGCATGCACGACCTGCCCCAGACAGCCACTCTGCCTGAGCAGGCAGGACCCGTCCTGCCCTCACCGGCAAGGATCTGCAGGGAGAGACCCAGCCCCACCACTGCCCCCAAGCAGAGGGATCTGCTGAGACCCCCCAGCCCCGGGGAAGATGAGGAGGAAGACCTTGCGCCACGCCTTGGCACAGCCTCGGCCACACTGCGGCTCATGGGAAGGAATAATTAAGCTGCCTGTTATCTAGCAATGGCTGGAAACCCCAAAGGCAATGCCTGCAACCAAGATGCTGGAGGCAGAGAGGGGTTTGCTCCCCCAGGAGGCTTTCCCCTCTGAGGGAAGCAGCTCAGTAACTTGGACAGAAATTTCTATCGCTCCAAGCAAGTCCTGCGCTCAGACGAAGCCCCTGCTGGGAGCAGGACCCCTCACCCCAGGGCTCTGCCTCGCCTCAGTGGCACCCATGGCGGGGGGTGCTCACCCCAGCAGTGCACCCACAGCCAAACCCTCCACTCGGCACCCTGGACACACCGGCACTGCCGCGGCTGAACGGGGAGGGCTGGTGCGTTCCCGAGGAGCTAAAGATGTTTCCCCAGTAAATGCCATTTTCAAAGGAAGGAAAGCCAAAGGACTCAGCATCTCCAAAGCTAGAAGCCAATAGGTACCATTTTGATGCACTTTTTAATACTACGATCATCTTTATTTCCCTAGTATCAGTGGCTTGTTTTCCAAATATATTTAGATCAATATCTTTCTTTGTTTAAGAGACGATGATAAACAAACACAACGCGAGAGGTTCTCCATAACATAAAACAGTAGGAGGGAAAAAACCTAGGGGGCCATTAGGAATTGTAATGCCAGATTAATTTAAAATGGATTTCTATTCATTTACATTCACTCAGGCCTACATAATCCATTAGGCATAGCTTTGTGTGTATCTAATGGTTTGACATCCTCAAAAACAAGCGGCTGATCCTGGAGCCCACTGGGACCAGTGGACAGACTGGGAAAGGAGGTGGAGAGCAGCTGGGCGGGCATGGGAGCTGCCTCCCAATGTGGCTCCGTCCCATCCCAGGGTGCTTCGCAGAGACCAGTCAGCATCAAGAGGAGCGGAGACAGTCCCAAAAACAGCAGCAAGAGCCGTGCAGCTCCATCCCCACAATGTCCCCAGCCTTTACCCAGGCTCCTGGCTCCCCCAGCCAAGCAAGGACACGCGTGCACAGGAGCACAGCTGCCACAAACCCTGGCCTTGGGGAGGTCCCTGCGGTCTCTACCGCCAGCAAGGCTCAGCAACAGCCACAAACCCTGCCGAGAAAGCCTGATGCACCAAAATAATGCCCCGCGCTTGCTCAGCACCTCTTGCAGCAGTCCAAGGCAAATGCAGCAAAGACCCAGCAACCGCCTTCCTCAACCACAACCGCCTGTGGTCACAAACAGCCTCGCCTGCTTCAGCCAGAAAACTCAATGCCAAATTCTGGGATTACAGAGAAAAGGAGCTGTGATGTGACAGTTTTGTTGTTAGATAGACACAAATTAAAACCCAAGCACGCTCTCGCAGCAGAGGCCTCCAGCGTTACCACCCCAGAGTTTCATCTGCATCGTGATGCAGATGGCAAGAGTGGGACAATTACATGGCGCCTGCAAACAGGGTTATCTTAACGGAAACGGAGATGTACAATCAAAAAACTATTTCCATGTCCCCCCCAAAATTATGAGTGCCTTACAAAGATGATAATAATGAGTTTTAGGGCATACACATGATCTTTCCCACTGTATAATCTGCCCATTTCAAACCTATATAGCTCTAGCAGCTCTATTACAGAAGTAAATTAACCCTAATTTGATTGCTTCTCAGTAGCAGTTGTTTCAGCGCTCTAATCAATAAGTCACAGGATTTTACGACTGCCCTTGGTATCAATCATTGCAATCAGTAATAAAACGCTTTTCATTTTAAGAACACCTGAAATACCATGTAATTACCTTTGTATGAAATTATGGACTCCAATTTACCAACTTCACCAAGCCGCTGCTGCAGCATCGCTCTGCACCGAAAGCCTATTTGCAGAGAAGAACATCACTTTCTTTCTAAAGGCTTTCTGAGCTGTCCCTCATCTCCTCCACTTCTCACTGTACCAGCAAGTTATTATTCACACCCCAGCAAAATAGCAGGTTACAAAAGACACCCATCTCCCAGAAATCCTCCAAGAAAGGGGGAGATCCGAGATCCTGCTGAGAACAGGCAGTTGGGAAGATGCAACACTGGTGCGTGGCATCACCATCAGCTCTTCACCGCACCCACCCATCACCACCGCGGCACCAAAACAGAGCCAAAAGCCATCGCACAGCAAGATAACGCAGCCAGTGCCCCAACAGCAGGGCAGGGAGAGCACAGCCACCAGGCATGTCCCCAGTCCCGAGGGCTGAGCCTCCCATGGAGCCTGCGGCACCAGCCAGACACCTCAGGGGGTGACGAGCTCGTGGTTTGGGGGAAGCAGATAGTTGGGGAACCGGTGACGGACAGGGAACACCTGATCTTCAGGCCAGAGACCCAAGCCAGGCGTGCTGCTGGCTGCTGCTTTGGTAGCAATAGCTCAGAGGAGCCACTGAGGCCTTGGCAGCATCCGCAGGGCCCCCTCGCTGGCCCTTCACAGCCTGCTGTAAGGTTTCTTTGGTGCCATCTCTGTAAAGTCACTCTCCCCGTTGCTCTGCTGTCTCCCACCTCAGGGGTGCCCGCTCCTCAGCCCGTGGCAGCACTGCAGCCTCCCTTCACCAGGGGCTGCCTGGACCACAGCGTCGCCAAGCAGCCCCCGCCCAGCCCCAGCAAGGTACTGCCGCGGAAATGCAGCCAAGAAAAGGCTTCAAGGGCCCTGGCTGGCACTAAGATATTCCTGCCTGGCAAAGGATGCTCTGCCCACACCAGGGCATTGCAGGATCTGAGCTGTCTCCCCTTCTGTCCCCCATTCCCCACATTATCCCCTCTGTCAAGCAGGTTCTCGCTGTCCTCACTGGTACTGCACAGCCCCAACACGCTGCCCTCGGGGCTCCCCTGGCACTGGGATGCTCCGGTCGCTGCCAACAAAACAGTTATTCTCCCAGAGCTGGGACCCCTCGGCACAGTGCCCCTCCTCTGTGCCAGAGGGACCAGGGCTACCCCAGCACTGCACACCCGTGTCAGCACCCCAAAGTTGTGCTCAGGAGATGTTTCCAGGGGATTTTGGTTTGTGTCAGTTTTGTTTTGGGTTTGTTTTTTTTTTAAAAAAAAAAACACACTCTTAAAAACACTGAAACTGACTTAGGAGAATATTTTCACTGGGCAGATGCTCAGGCCTCAGCAGTTGTTCTTACACAAATCATCCCCAGGATGCAGAGCAGAGGACGCGCTCCCCTGTCCTTGTGCAAAGCAGTAACAAAGAGGCTGCTGCGCTGCTGCCGCCATCAGATGGTTGCTCAGCCCCGAGGTGCCCTGGCTGGAGCTGACACAGGTCGGGATGATGAGGTTTAAGTTGTTGGAGCAATATTTTGTTACTCCTCTGCAAAAGCCATCACTCACCTGCCAGACCCTGCGGGCAGGGACCAAGCAGGCAGGAGCTGAGGACCTCCACCGGGGACAGAGGAGCCCCCCAGGCACTTACCCTGAAGTCGATTCCAACCGTGGAAATGAAGCTGCCGGCGAGGAAAGCGCCGTCTTTGAACCGCACCAGCAAGCAGGTTTTGCCGACCCCCGAGTCGCCCACCAGCATCACCTGCAAGGGAGGGAGAGGGGGGCGTTAGACACCAGGTTTCAGGACAGAAGCCCCACCGTAGCCATTACCCATCTCCATCCCAAAAGCCCCATCCTGGGAGCAGGCAGCGGATCCTGTATTCTTGAGAGGAGAAAAGCACATCCAAGGGCGATGTCCTCAGACCCAGGCGAGGGTGGGGGAGAGAAGGGGGGGGGATACACAGTCAGATTATTCCTCACCCTGCACCACATGTGTACCTGAGCACTGGCCAAACTCGAGACACCTTCCCCCGACCAGTACTTAAACCAGATCCCTTGTGGGGGCACAAACGCCCCTTGAAAGCCAAGTGTTGCTGTCTAGGTGACCCGACAGCTGCAGGGCCCATGCTGTCCCCAGAGCACCCACGAAACACGCTGCACCCTGCCATGCACGGGGCTTTCTGGGAGGGTGGCACTGCCCACGGGGAGACTTCAGGGGGGCCCCCAACCATGAGTGCCAACTCCAGGGGTGCACTCTGCCCTCTGTGAGCAAACTCCTTCAGTGGGACCCGCACAGCCTCATGGCCACCCTCTCAGTCCTCAGCAGGTGCTGAGGGAGCAGCTCCCGGTGCTGCCTGCCTCAGTTTCCCCACCCAGCAGCAGCCCCGGGTGCAGACGGGGCAGGCACCCACCCTGATGTAAAGAAATCACAGCAGAGCTGAAACTGCTCCCAAACGCAGATCCCCAAAGCCTGTGCTTTCGAACCACAAGCCCCCCAGAGCCCTCCTGCCCGCCAGGGCTGCCGACCCCACTCCCCTTGGCAGAACGACAGCTTCCCGCCGTCGAGAAATCCCAGACCACGCAGCCAAGCAGCATTAGTGGCTTCTGTACCCGCACTGATTTGCATGGCTTCAGACTGACATGGCAGGGTTCCCTCTATCCCAAAAGTGCTGCCATTAGCCTTCTGCAAGCTATTAGCCTGTGACCAAATGTAAATGGTTTTAAGAAGGCGCTGCCCTGGGTCACACCGAACCCACACAGGAGCCATCAGAAGCAGCAAACGCCGCCACCGCCGCCACCACCACTCTGTGGCTCAGCCTCCCGAGAGGCGGCAGCAGCCCCGGCCACAGCTGTAACTTGTTTCGGGGCAGGGGGGCACCACTGGGGAGCGGAGCGGGTGGCCGGAATCCAGCCCCACACCAGGTCTCCCACAGGAGCACCACGCACAGCTGCGCACCGAGCTCTGGCACAACAGGGGAGCCAGCGAGCCCACGGATGTATCTGTGCAAAGCCAAGGGAAGGGGGGAAAAAAAAGTCATTTTTAGTACAAAATAGTAATATTGATCTTTTTAAACTTCCCAGATCTCTGTTCTGGAGCAGGGCGACCCTTACAGGCAGCTTCTCCCCGCCCAGCACGGCCAAAACCTCAGCCGGGGCACGCAGCAGCACCCAGGGCCAGGCTCACGCCAAGGGCTCAGTGATCAGGATCCGGCCCCATGCCCGGGACTCATGTTTGGCCACTGCCTCTCGCAGAGCTCAGGAGCCTCAAGAGAGGGGTAAGGGAAAGAGAAAGTTTAATAAACCAGGTTTTTACTGAATATTAAGCAATTTCTCTCTGCCACGGTTCAAAACCAGCCAGATGCCAGCAGAGGTTTTGGCTACCTGGCATATTTGGGCTTATCTGAGACCTCATTTGGCTCATCCCTGTGCCATGGGGGCAATCCCCAGCCCAGGCAGGGAGAGGCAAGCTCCAGGAGCTGAGGACCAGTGTGAACACGGAGGTGGCTCCATTTTAGGGAAGCTGTTGAATCGTTACTGCAGCTGTGTCAGGACCAACCGCCTGCCAAAGCGACCAAATTCACTTCTTGAACACCCCTCACTACGTCCCAAACCTTAACAACACGATGGCCACGCCGACTGCCACAGGCACCGAGCTCTCTGACACAGCGTGCCAAGGCTGGGCTTGCCATAGCAAGCACCGTCTTCTCAAAGCTTAATCCTCTGTGCTCGGTTACGAAGATCTGTGTTAGAAATGCAGTCAGATGGGTCGTGCTGAATTGCAGCCTCAGCCAAAATCGCTAAGCGAGCTCTAAGATCGGGTCGTATGATGGAAGGGGGGGTGGGTGTGTGTGCAAATACGTTTGATCTGTGACTCGCTCGCCAGAATCTGAAGCGTCGAGAAGAAGCCATCTGAGCCCTTAAAAGAAGGCGCAAGCTGGAGACATTTCAACAGCAGCCAGAGCACATTCGATGCGACTCAAGGAATACTGTCACCCCGCTTTACAACCGCATTTTTTATGTTGTTAAAGAGGAACTAAAAGGTTACAATAACTCATCTGAGCAGTAAGCCTTTTGTCATCACTTGCAAAAGTTCCGCAGAAGCAGCCCTGCTGCCGAGGGCTCTGCAGGCGCAGCCCCCCGCCGAGCCCGGCCGCCGCCGCTCCGGGAGCCGGGCCGGGGCCGACCCGCCGCCACAGCCCCGAACCGGGCGGCAGCAGCAGAGGAGGGGCGGGAGGCCGGGGCTGGGAGGGAGGGAGGGATGCCCGCCCGGTCCTGGCCCCCGGGAACTTCTCCGGCTGCTGCGGGGAGGCTGCGCCCAGCCCCGCACCCAACGGACCCCCGCACCGACACCCCAGCACCCTGCACCGGGTCTCCCGCCTGCGCCCCGCTCCCCGCATCCCCCGGCCCCCGCACCTTGAAGGCGAGATCGTAGAACTCGCCGCTGCTGCTCAGCGACGGCCGCCCGGTCGCCGCGCCGCCGTTGCGGGGCAGCTCGGGGGCGGGCGCGGAGCCCCGCGGGGCGGTGGCGGTGGCCCCGGCGCGGCCGGGCCCCTGGGCGGCGGGGGGCAGCGCGGCGGAGGGCGCGGCGCCGCCGCCCTTGCTGCGAGCCGCCTTCTTCCGCGACATGCCGGGGCCGAGGCCGGGGCCGCGGCGGCGCCGGGCGCTGGGGGGGCGCGGGCTCTGCCGGCCGCGGCCGCCGCCGCCGCCGCCGCCGCCGCCGCCACCTCCCCCGGCCCGGCCCGGCCCGGCCCCGCCGCCAATGGCAGCGCCGCGGGGGCGGTGGCGGGGGCCGGACCGCTCCGCTCCGCGCCCCTTCGCTCCGCCCCGGCCCGCGCGCGGCACCGCGCTGCACCCGCCGTAACGGGGAGGCGGCGGGGGGGGGGCCCTGCGCGGGCACGGGGAGCGGGGCCGCAGCCCCCGCGGGAGGGTGCTCGCAGGCCCCCACGGGGGTGTTCGCAGCCCGGGAAGCGGCGTGGGGTGCCCCACGCCGTGCCCGCCGCCCCCTGAGCCACTCGTGTGCCCCAGCCCCGCAGCGAGCGGCGGCGGGCGGGAGGGAGGGTGCACGGCGGGGTGCGGGTGCAGCTCCCCAGCCAGGTTTGGGCTCCGGCCCCCGGCAGCTGGGACCCACCCCTGCTCCGGGTTTGCCACAGTGGCACGGGTGGGGGGGGTCACTCGAGGCAGACAGGGCCCATCTGCTGCGGGCAGCATCCCTGCGAGAAGCTGGGGCTGAGGGCAGAGCCTGGGGGGTGGAGGGAGCGCAGGCTGCCAGGGCGGCAGGCTCCAGTTTTTCTGACGGGAACCCGCCTTATCCCCAGTCTGTCTCAGCAACTGGTTTCAGCAAGCAACACTTGGCATCTTTCTTTCTGACTGCAAATGAAGTGTCACCTGAGGCGCCTGTGACTCTCTCGACTGAAATAAGTGTCTTTCGCTGTGTGACATATTTCCAGTGGTGCGGCCTCATCCTGACTGGAAAAGGAGGTTTGAACAGTCACATCCAAGCAGGAGTGGAAAATGAATTGCTCTGGTGAGAAGCCAGGCAGGCACACAATGAAGATGTAAATAAGTAACAGCGTTCGCACAAGAGGGAGGGGAGGTGATGGCCGACACGGCGGGGCTCAGGCAGCCCGGCAAACCCGGGGCCAGCACCGGAGCTCGGGTGCCAGCCGTGGTGATGCTGAGGTGCCAGCGCTGGAGCTCGGGTGTCTGCCACAGTGACGCTGAGGTGTTGCTCTGAGGGGACGAGCTTTTCCCTTTGCTGCCCCGGAGGCATTTACATCTATAGTTAATCGCTGTTCAACCATCTTAAAGCACTCCGGTGAGAGGAGGAGTGGGCAACAGAGCTCTGGTGGCTTTTGCCACGGACAAGGAAGATGACCCAGGTCAGGAGCTCCTGTGTGTAGTTCCTGGGCGAGACCCGCCTTCTCCTATCCCAAGTGTCGGGCACGGCCACAGCCATTGCAGGCCCCAGGGAACGCCGAGGAACTCTGGATTCGCAGCACTCCTCCAACGCAGCTGAGGCCAGAGAAAAGCTGTCACGGTGGAGGCTTATCGCCCCGCTCCCCATCACACTCTCTTCATCCTGACAATCTAGCTGGGAGATGGAAGACCTGACTCGTCAGAGCAGACTCGATGCCAGGGTTTTGCGCTATAATCTGATTTTCCGGGACAGCTGCAGTCAATAGAGGCCGAGGCCTCGGAGCGAAGTGTGATGCCGGAGCCATCTGTGGGTCTGTAGGGTTTTTAACTAGTCCCTGTGCAGCAACAAGGCTGTGGTGGAGCTTTTCCCAGGTGCTGCCTGCCTGGAGGAAGGGGGTACGCAGCCCTGGCACCCCGCGCCTTCGGGGTGCACCTCCCCGCAGGCTGTGAGTGCTGACGCACTCTCTCAGCCACAGTCGATGATGATGATGATGGAAATCTCCGTCAACAGCCTCGTGTTCAGGAGCAAACAAAGCCAGCTGCTTATCGCCACCGCATCAGGGCAACGCCGGAGGAGGATGGCCCCTTATCACAGGCAGCAGCAGGGAAGCGTGCCTGGTTAATTCTGCCTTTATCAAAGGTCGCGTGCTCCAGCGCCTGCAGCAGTGCTGATCCCCACTGCCCCCAGCCCCCGAAACTCAGCCTCGTGCAGCGCCAGCGCTCAAAGCACTGCGTCCACGAGCGCCGCAGGGAGAAGCATCTTCAGCAAGTTTCTTTCTTTTAGAAAACGTGCGTGCAGAGACACAGTCTGCTCAGAAATCGCAGTCACGCCTGGAGATGTTGCTCCTCGTATAGTTAGAGGAACTAATCAGATAACTGCAGCTGAACTAAGGGGGATATATTTACTAAAAATAGATTAATGGAACAACAGACGCCTGAAGATACAGTGTGCCTTGGGGAAGCAGGACTGCAGTATCTGGCAGGGCTCGGAGCGGGGCCAGCCATGACAGTGGCTATCTGTACTCTGATACATCTACATATAAGTAGATTTGTTTTTAAGGGCAGAAAATCAGCTTGTCCCCATCAGGGCTGTCAACCCAAGAGATCTGTTGTATTGCAGCGGATGGGGGACTGTCAATGCAAGCACCAAGAGGCAGCTAGTGCCAGCCACTTCTGCCTGTGCCAACAGCCGAGCAGCAGCCTGGGGCCCGCGGGGGACAGCACCTGCCCTTGGCTCGGCCATCCCCGCCTGGGGACAGAGCTCCGCGCAGGGCTGGAGACACAAAGAGCCTGCCCAGGGCTGAGCACCGGGCTCTGGCCAGCTGCTCTGCACAAACACTGTGCTTCGGGATTTTAAATCTAGCTGTTTCCTTTGACACTGAGATTTGCAGGGTTCTCTGTGTGCCAGAAGTTGCATGCCATGCTCGGAGCCAAGTGAGCTATTTTGGTGCGAGGCCGGCCCTCCTTCCTCCCGCTGGTCCATGTTGCTCCATCGCTGGCTCGTGCCGCGGCTGCCCCCGCGCTCCTCCGGCCTCAGCTGTTCCTCGCTGCTCCGTCCCCCAGGCAGGGACACACGCCTTGTCCTGGCCAGGCTCTGGCAGTGCCTCTCCCGGCAGCCCAGGAGTGTGCCGAGCCTGCTGCCCTCCTGCTCCCAGCTCTCATCGCCAGCTCAGAGGGAGCGGAGTTGTCTCTTCAGCAGGCAGGCTGCAAGAATGAGCTATTCCCAACAGAGATGATGTCGGCTGCGCTGACTTGGAAGATATTCATCTTCTTTGCCTGGTGGCTGTGAGAAAAGTGGTGCAGGCTCTTTCCATGTGCTGCTGGTAACACGGCTCAGCTTGCCTCTGCTGTCACCTATTGCAGTGCCACTAGCCAAGGTTCAGGGGACTTTTCTCCTAATTGCATGTAAACCTGCCAGCTCTTCCCACTCTGTTCTGCTACAGGCCATTTGCCAAGGGCACACATGGTTCCGACTCCAAAATCCTAGAGATGTTGTGGAGAAAGGGCCTGAAGGCAGTGGTCACCTCCTGGATGGGAGGCATGGGAGGGCAGCCGGGGACAAAGGTGACACCACACAGATGGGGCTGACACATCACCTGGGCAAAATACCGAGAGCTCGGTTTCATGTTGCACACAAGCAGACATCAGACATCCACCGAAGATGTCGGACAGAGGGGCCAGCCCTGCTTCAGCGAGCATCGACCTGCAGAGCAGAGTCCGTGCAGGAGGCGCGGGGGTGTGCGGGGGCGCAGGGAGGCGAAGGGAGCGTGCACCGGGTGCGGGACGCGGGCGGGAGATGGATCCCAGCACCCTGCCATGCTCAGCGAGCGAGGGCTTTCTCTCTGCCGCCTTGGGAAGGGCCCAGCCCACGCAGTGCTGAGCAGGCACTGTTCCCTCCCTCACCAGTTATTGTTCTTCCCTCCCCATCACTCACTTACCTTTGAACACTTCAATCTCGTTGCTTTTGTCAGTGTCACTGGCTTTTAATTGAAATTCCTAGGACATCTTCTCATCAACGCAGCCCATCAGTTATTTTTGTGTGGGAAGCGATTGTTTTCCTTTTGCAGCTGTGAAAGTTAAATTCCAGCGTTTTGCTGGGAGACTGCTTTTGTCTCTTTCCTTTCTTATATTGCCAAGTCAAGTGTTACATTGCAATCCTCCTTCCTTTGTCTGGTTATTTCATTTTTGGTCTCTCCTATGCCCAGTCCTTCTGTTTCCATCTCAGGCTCCTCAGCTTCTCTGATCCCTCCTGAAGGGCAGCTTCCACCTGCAGCTCCCTCCAGCCTTTCATCGCAGTCGTTTTCTCTGCAAAGCACCCAGGAGGTTTGGAGAGCCCAGCCTGTTACTAAGTCTTTGTTTCTTGGCATTCAAATCCATAATTTATTTGCAAGGCAAGCCCTGTTGAATGCGCTGTGCCGTGGGGCTCTTACCAGCGGTCTCGCCCAGCAGGTCTGGCTCACCCAGCGGTGCCGGAGGGCTCTGTGCTTCCTTCAACGCCAGTGGGACCCCGGGAAGATTGGGGGTCGGGAGGATGCAGCCCACCACTGCACAGGGCAGCTCTGGTGCGCTGCAAACCAGCCCTGCAACCAAGCTGACACGTTAATGCATTGCACAAGTTGCTGCTTTTGGAGCAATTTATGGTAATAGCAGCAGACGGCTCCCCGAGGGGGTTTGTAAGCCATGGAGCTGGTTAGATACTGTTATCTCAGTGCAGGCCCTGTCTCACCATGTGCAGCCCAGGGGCAAAGCCTGAGCACTCCTTCGCCTACCGAACTGCCCCCATTAGCCCATTTTCCCTCTCCAAAAGTCAAAGTCAAGCAAAGAAAACATCTTTCCCAGCACTCTGCAACCCCTGTTCAAGAGGAGGAACCACGCCAGCAACAAAAGCACCACCCAAACCACTGCCAAGACATCATTTCCATGGGTGGCAGGAGGACAGGACAGGGTCTCTGCCCCAAGTGCAGCCCTGCAGGTTGAGTCCCTTCCCCTGCTCCAGAGCCTTGCAGCTGAGGTAGCTCAGTCCCCTCCTCTGGAGCAGAGCAAGAGCCCTTCAGTGTAGCTGGCTGGCTGTCCTGGGCTCAAGCTGGCAAATGAGATGTGGGGTACGGCTTCCCCCTCTGCCCTGCTCCAGGGCTGGCACCCCAGGATTACCCACAGCATAGCACGGCCCTGCAAGGTGGCAGCAATAGCCAGGGCCAAGCAGGGCACAGCGCGGCTGCTGGCATTGACTGTAAAATAAACCAAACCCCAGCCAACCCAGGGGCCCCCCTTTCCCCTGAATGGTTTTGCTCCCTGCAGGTCAGCATCCCACGTCCCTGCCAGCAGCGTGCCGGGACGCGGGCCCTGCCTGGCACCTCCTCCGGCCCTGGCATGTCCTCACGGGCATCCCCAGGGAACCGTGGCACTGCCCCAGTCCCCTGCCATCCCCTCCTGCGCACAAAAGGGTGCTCGTGCCAGATCCTAGTGAGCCTGCACTGGGCTGAGGCCAGGAAATTAATTTTCCTTGTGCCAAGACTGAAATGAGCCAAGGTTTCAGCCAGTGGAGGACCGAGCACAGGAAAGTCCCCAGCTCCAGCAGTCACCCACGAGAGCTTTCAAATGTGATGAAGAGTTGAACGTTCAAAGGGCCTTTGAAATGTGTCCTACTGAGATAGAGGGAGGGCCAAGCAACAAACGCTCAGCCTCCCGAATATGAGATATTTTCAGGCTATTTGGCTATTTTCAGGCTATTTCAGACATGACTCAATAGCATCAAATATTTTAGAAATATAACATCTCAGCTTAAAAACATCCAAGATATTTTGTAGCCATATACAGACACATCCTGCGATTGGGAAGGGTTAGAGTATGGTTATGGTTTCAAAAGCAAGTGTATAAATGTCACAGGGTGCGTCCATTATTCGTGCGCACTCAGCCGTTTCCATCCCAGATAGGCTCACACCAGTCAGACCACGTCTGGGAGCACGAGCCTGGCTGGTGGCCCCGAGCCTGGCTGCTTCCATGGCACTGCCTGCAGAGTCACCGCAGCAGAGCCCAAGGAGCTTGAGCAGATAAACCCTCTGAAGACCCTCTTCTTTGGAAACAGCAAGTTAGGCACTGCATAGCTAGAGAGCCACCTGGGCCAGCCCCAGCGCTGGGATGCATGCAGCACTCTGGGGCCCTGTAAAATAATAAGCAGCGGTAATGAGCGAGCATGGAAATGTGCAGAGCCAGGCTGGGAAGAAGCTCCCACCAGAGTGAGGCATTGCATCGCTGCCTGTGCTGGGCTTGCCTGCACCTTCCCCTGCGGCAGCGCATGCTGGCCCCTTGCCGGACAGGAGTCCAGCTCCATGGGCAGGTCCCTTGAAGGGAAAAGCAAATCCACCTCCTGAGAAAGCCGTGGACGCTGGGGAGCAGCAGGGCCCCGTTTGTGGCTGTTGCAGAGCTGGCAGATGAAGAGCTGGGCCCCTGCTTGCCAGGGGAGATGCAGATCCGTGCCCATGGCTTGTTCAGCTATTCATCACAGCAAACTGGTGGCAGATCGCTGATTAGACATGGGCAGCAGCAGGCATCAGCCTAAGGATCAATAGCTTCTGTCTTTCTGCTTGTCCTCTGACACACCTGCAACAATGTTCCCTGGTCTGAGCTGTTAGCAAGTGGCACCACTCCAGGTAATTAATAATCTGGAGGATGAAGATGCAGCTTAGAGGTTTAATGGTGTTTGTCAACGTTTTCCAAGAAAGGCTGAACATTTCCTCTTAACAAAACTCTAGTCAGTTTGGGCAATTACTTTTTTCTTCAAGGTGACAATGTGTGAGCAGCATGGCCAGTCCAGAGCCTGACGTTTCCAGGCACCCTGAGCTCTGAAATGCAATCAGCTTCGATAGATCCGCTCAGGCAGCCTCCTCTTGTCTTCCCTTTTCTGTGATTTTACAATTTCCCGGTCTATTTAAAAGTGTTTCTTCTTTATTGCTGGTAACATCTTCTTCCCCAGTGAAGCTAAGGGTTGTCCCAGCCCTGCAAACTTTTTGTCTGCAAATAATTTGATTTGCATTAGTTGTCCTTCTGCGATCAGAGGGACTGATCATATCCATCCAGCTGAGCACATGTGGGAGCGATCCACTCTGCCTGGGTAAGGCAGGGAGAGAGGCACAGCCACATGAAATCAGCTATAGCCAATTCAAAGCCAAAAAACTGCTGGTAACTTTTTCAAGCTGGCTTCTCAGAAGCAGATTCGTTGTGTCACTGGCCCTGCTCCTGCCCAGCGTTTTGGGGAACACCCTTTCCCCCCGCTGGGGTGCTGGTACCCTGGGCTTTGCCAGGCTGGAGGGGTTGGAAGGAGCCTTAAACTCAGCCTGTCCTAAACGTTTTGAACGCACATTTCTGCCTCTGTACCTCTCACTGGATGCCCTCCGCCTTCAGCTGCATCGGCACATTTGCTGCACCCCACTTTCTCAGTGTGCATGGTCGCAGGGGCCCCTTTGCAGAGGGGAGGAGAAGCCTCAGCCTTCACCTCCTCTCATCGATGGCATCTGCGGTGGAAATGGGACCATCACACCCCGAGCTTGGTACCAGGCAATGCTTCTGCTGGGCTCTCTGCAGCAGGCTGGGAGCCTTCCCCTTGTGCAGGGCAGGGTGATGCTACAAGGGTGGGTGCAAAAGGTGAGGGAGAGGGGAGACGGCTTCCTGAAGCCTCCACGGTGGGGAAATGAGCAGCTCTGGCTGCCCCCTGACTTTTTACCCAGCTAAAACCCAGGATGGCTTCAACTCGCCTCAATGAAAGATGCCAACTCCAGCACTGCAATGCCTCCTGACAACGCTATGACATCAGCATTGCTATAGCAACGGGCCCAGAGCAGCAGCAATTCGGGGGACCGTGCTGCGGCCGGATGAGTGCCGCTGCCCCCTCGCTGCCCGCTGCCCCGTCCCACAGTCAGCCGCCATGCAGCGAGGCCGGACCCCCACGGGGCACCCACCGCACAGCGCAGCCCTCCTCCTGGCTCCTGCAGCCAGCGCTCACCAGCATCTTCCCAGCTGAATTGGTTATTACCTCCCTGTGCTTTAGACTTTTCCAGGAACACAAGAAATAAGAAACTGGGGCTGGTTTGTCCCTGCTGCCAGCACGGATGCGTCTGCAGCCGGCAGAGGGGATTTCAGCAGCATCAGCTCTTGAGGGGACTTGGTACATGGTGGCCAAAGGTGACATAAGGCTAGCCCTGTGGCTGAAAGCCCCCTGCCATGCTGGCCCCACCACCTGGCCCCTGCCCCAAAGCTCACATCCTCCCCAAACAGTGGCGTGTGCTACAGCTGGGCATGCAGGGCACGCGGTGTCCTCCAAGCGCTGCCGGCACATGGCCAGGTCTTGGCTGGGCCTCGCAGCACCAAGCACGCTCCCCGGGAAGCTTCTGATTAACAAATGCCAGAGGACAAACCCCTTCTCCATCCATCCTATCTCCAGTCAAAGCAACCCCTCTGACCTTGCCTTTGCTGGCGGGCAGGGACCTGCATATAGGAAAATCCTGAGTGGCTATAAACCCCTCCAGTGTGCACAGGGCTCCCTGGGGAGCTGATGTGGGGGAGAGCCAAGTGGGAACAGGCAGAGAGCACCCACAACCAGAAACCAAGAGTCTGCAAGTTCAGCCTGTCCCTCCCTCAGCCAAGGACCCCCGAAAGCCCTGAACGTTGAAAAATATTGAGAGAGAAATCATGAAGTTTTGTTTGCTTTGAAAGAGTGTTTGGTAAAGAAAAGCGGAATCGTCACCAATTAGTTACTGAGCAGAAAGTGTTGTCACTAAAACCGCTTGGCTCTGTTTTGCATTCACACTACGTCAAACGGATGAAAACGATCAGTGTGAATAAATTCACTTCCTGAGCTGAAACCGTCCACAAAAATAATCCAGAAAAAGCCCAACGGGGGCTTGTGCCGGCGCTGCTGACTCACCTCAGCCCCAAGCAGTTGAAAACCCAGCACTAAAAGACAACCATGTGCCCCACTGGAGAGGACCGACCCCGAGCACAGGGGTTGGGGGGGGTCCCTCTTCCAGCCACCTGGGGAGAAGCCGGGTGGCGGCATCCAGCCCACCCGGCTGTGGGCACCCCACGCTGCCGGGACAGCTGTGTGGAGCCGATGCCTCCTTGCCTTGTCCACAGCATCCATGTGCCCAGTGACTGCAGACCTGCAGCTGGGAGTCGTTTGGTGGGCAGATTGCTGCTTAATTCATCCCGCACAGCTTAAATCTGCTCGGGACACGGTGTGAGATGGTTTTGCTCTTTATGGTCGAGCTGAGATACTTACCCTGCACAGCAATCGGTCCATCACACATAGGTGACACTGACCGCATGGATTTTGTGCCGCTCTCAGTGTGTGCACTCACGCCCAAGGCCGAGGGCAGGAGCTGGGATCATCCTCACCCCACGGCGGTGTCCGTCACCGGCGGCAGGGACAGCCGGGCTGCCCGGGGCGCGCTGCACCTGGGGGGCTCCCTTTGCGTCCCATTTTACGTCACGTTTGCTTGTGGAGCCGCTTAAGCCTTTTTCCCCGGTTTTTATCCCGGAGGAGTGCGGGGAGGCGGTGCTAGAGGGCGCCCGGGGCCCGCGAACCGGCACCGCAGCGCCGGGAGGCCGCGGTGAGGGGCTGAGCCCGCCCGCGTCCCGCCGGATCCCTCTCCCCGGGGCGGGGGCAGCCCCCTCCCCACCCCCCCTCGAACGGGGCCGGTCTGTGCTCCCGGTGCCGTCCTGCCGCTGCGGCGGGGGGTGATGGGGGTTATGGATCTGACGGGGCGCCTGGGTCATGGATTACAGCTGGGGAACGCTCCTACCGGGAGGCGAAGCAGGAGCCAGGCCGGGGTGGAAGGAGATGGCTCTTGTGGGGGGGTCACTCTCCAGGTACCCCCTTTGCAGGACGGGCCATAACATCATGCAAGCGCGGTCCCTCTGCAGAGCGAGGGGCATGCAAAGTGTAGCCAGCGAGCAACAGCCTGCAGGGATGGAAACAGCCCTTTCCTCCCAGGAGAAACAGACCTGCACCTCCTCTGGGGTACCCGTATCCCGTGCAAAAGCACCCAGGACAGTTTTTTCCTCCCCGGACACCTGCTGAGGGCAAGCCATGCTCCTTCCATCAGGCAGGAGTGCTTTCTAAGCAGGGAAAGAATAGCAAACCAAGCACTATGGCCATACGTGAATACAGCTGCCCTCCAAAGGGACCAAAGCTCATGGTAAGGGGGCAGAAAGTTCAAGAGGGGTACTTTTTCCCACCTTCTTCAAACCACACACAAGGTACATCAGACACGTGCTGCTGGAAGTGGAAGGGTCCCTGTCCTGGCCCAGCTATCCCGGCTCCAAACCAACCTCCGCCTGCACAGAGCTTCCCCTCCGTGGGCCATGGACCCGCCTGGGCGACGAGGTGTCCCACCGTTCCTGCCAACCCACTGCCCCGTGCGT
Organism: Nipponia nippon; assembly: GCF_047370975.1. Taxonomy (NCBI): domain Eukaryota; kingdom Metazoa; phylum Chordata; class Aves; order Pelecaniformes; family Threskiornithidae; genus Nipponia; species Nipponia nippon. Next base: position 17,574,577 of record NW_028262369.1, on the reverse strand, counting down.
AAATGTGACAGAGGATTCCTGGGCAAGAGAAAAAGCAGCAGTGTGGGAGGGCAATGCAATGAAGATACTTGCTCCCAGCACATGCTTTAAAAGTGGCTGCCATCGCATCTTATGTGAAGCCCCTGCGGGGCCCATGCAGAGGATTTTTGCAGAGCATGCTGGCTGCAGCACACAGCAGCGGGGAGCCCAGCCCACTCTGTACCAGCTGCTCATGGCCTTCTGCACAGGGGCACTGCAAGCGTGAGCAAAACAGAGCTTTAACGTATAGAAATATAGTGCTGGAGAAGGGTTGCCGCAGGGTCTGGCCATGCACAGTGGGGTTTCGGGGCTGGCCGGGTGCCGCTGAAGACATCTGCAGCGCTTTTGGGATCTGGCCGGAGGGGCCCAGAGGCAGCAGCGACATTCCCGGCCGGCCACAGCTCTGTCACGTTTTGCTGACCACAGTGTATCTGCTGCTGATGATGTTCTGGGTGCGTTCAGCCTGCAGGACTGGTGGGACAGGGAGAATTAACACCCTCTTAGTTGGGGGTTTAATTCTACTTCAAGTAAACAGTGTTGAGAAACTCTCCGTTTGCTTGCCAGTAGGAGGAACCAGAAGAATCCCTTCCCCACAAGCCATTCCCAGCCTCACAGTGAGCAACAGCCTCCCAGCCCCAGAGTACATTTTCCACTTCCATCATTTTCTGCAGTTAGCGTTTTAAAACCCGTCCCGACCCAGCGACAAGACCTTCCCCCAAGATCAAAAATTGTGATTCGATGTGAACAAATTATTCTCTTGCAGCTGTATCGAGATTTGCTGTCTCCTTTCCCACTCACTCAATCATTTCCTTGTGCGTTGCCCTCATTACAGCTTGGCAGCCCTAACTTTTGGGGAAGAGCCCTTAACTTCATTACATCTGCTGGATTACATTAGTGATCTAATCTGCTGATTACAATCCATACACAGGATATTTTCTCCTTGCTGTTATCTGAAAAAATATGGGCATCAGTACAGAAGAAAGGGAAAAAAACCCAGAAAGCAATTTACAATTGAGGGAGCGGAAATAAATACATCGTAGTCACATGAGGAAGTAGTAACCGCTGAACTATTTTGAGCACAATACATCATGCAAAAGGCAATGTGTCTTTCAAGCAGATTTCAAGTCCAAAAGGCACAAAATGTTTTCAGAAAGTAAATTCTCACATACATTAAGTACCATGCCAAGGAGTGAAATCGGATGCTGTCAGGCTTCTTATTTAAGGTTTGTACAGGATTTGGATAAGGAAAGCCAGAGCCTCAGCTGATATAAACCGGTATCACTCCTTTGGATTCAGCAGGACAATACACGTACCTAAACGCACTCAGGTGCCTACAGACGTTGTTGGATCGGGACCGCCCAGGATCAAGCACCCCTGCTAGAGGAGGGAGGCGGTGAGTAGCTCTGGAGGTGTAACGCAGGCTTCATAACCCACAGTGGATGTACACCCTGTGCTAGCAGGTCAGTCCCTTGTTCCCTAGAGAATCCTATGTGCCCGAAATCACAAGTGGCTTAAAAAATCCTGTGTGATTCAAAACCAAACTGTCAGCCTTGGCTAATTGTCCTCCTCTTTCCTGAGCATTCGAAGGTTACAGTGTGCCCAAGGTGGAGGGAGCTCAGCAATGATCAGCTATTTTCTCTCAGGCAAAAGAAAGATGCCCGTGTTTTGCCTGCTTGCAGGAGCTGGGGCTTGCAGGACCACAGGAGCCATCACACGGCGCGTGGTGAAAACCCATGACCTGTCCCCAAAGCGAGTGTGCGTACGCAGGCGTCTGCACGCGGGAGGACTCCAGCGAGGGCGTTTTGCACCGACAGAGAGACAAGGTTTAGGCACAGCCAGCCACCGAGAGAGGCAAACATGCCCCCACGGCCCTCCTCTCCCCCAGGTCTATTCTCAGAAGAGGAACAGCAGGGGTAGTAGGCTCTGAGGCTCCCGTCGCTTGTCTGGTACCACCCCGAACAATTGTTCTGGCTCCCTGCTGCTTGCACTCTTTGGATGCTTGTGGACAGCTAGCATGTCTCTCCCCCACCCCGTTTTGTTGTGGTTTCTCCCTTGAAAGCTGCCAGGCAGATTTCCTGAGCCCGCCAGTTGACAGAGCCCCACTGACACAATGCCTGCTGTAGAGTGTCAGGACAGCAGCTCCCCAGCATGCTCGCCGTTGGAGTGCTGGGGAACGCTGGGGAACGCACGCCGGAGCGGCAAAAGCCGGCAGAGGCGAGAGGTGCAGCCCCAAGGGGCAATGGGAGCTCTGGATGGAAGGTAGCGCTGCTTGGCTGTGCAAGCTGCTTCCAACAAGTACAAAATGCCCCTCACCCTGGCATCGGGGCAGCTGTCTGTTCGAGGGGTGCAACCTCTTTGCAGGTGGGTGACTCACCTGTACGGAGGAGGCAGCAGCCCATCTCACAGAGATGCTTGCCAGACAGCACTTCCAGAGGTTTTTGTAAAGAGAGTAATTGCTGCAACAGCCATGATTGAACAGACCACGGCTTCAGTTTTGCATGCGGGCAGTCCCAGGGATTCCCGTGGACACTTGCATGCTTGATGCCAAGGCTGAGCTGGAGTGATGTGCTGCACCGAACTTAAATGTTACATACGAATATCTTAAAGGGCGTGAATGGGTGCAAGAATTAATGGAATTGCATAAATGAAGAGCAAGATGCTCTTGTTTCCGTTTAGCAAAAACCCTCTGAAAGTTTTGTCCAGATCAGCAAATCTCAGAAGGAGAAAGTGCCTTTGGTTGGCACTTCAGATATTAGCGCTCACTGAGCAAAACAGCACCTCTCCCTGGAGGACGTGCAGGATTTACCACTCTGTCGTTGAGCCCATGCCTCTCAAATGTCCCTTCCCAGGCCGCTCGCTGCAGGGAAGCTTTGGGCATGGCGCACTGGTCCGCTGCTTCCCCCCAAATCTCCTCCCTCTTTCCCTGGGTCAGCCAGCCTCCAGCAGCTTGCTGTCTAGGGCCGGGCTTTCACCTCTCGCACAAACTACCACACACTATATATGCGTTTGTGGTGTTTATGGTGAGAAATCCCTGCTCAGCTGGACAGGAACCACTGGCTCTGGTGTGCAGAGTGAGTGATCTGGCATGAAACAAGACGAGTGGTTCAAAAGCAAGAACTTCTTCCATGTTTTATTTGAGCTTCCTTGTATCCTCCCCTCAGCTGATGGCTGGGGCCATGTTCTGTACATACCATCACGCAATAACACGGCACATATTAAACACGAACAAATTAGGATCCCTGTAAAATTAACAGCTATCACACCGTCTTCTCCACTTTCAAACGGGGCTGGGTTTGGTTTTGGAGAGATGCCCTCTATAAGGACAGAATTGTGCTTCCTTTGGTTGCATAGAGACTTTATTTTAGCCATATTCTCCAGTCACTTTAAACTAGAACCAGTTCAGATCCCTGAGGAGCCACTGGATCCCTGAGGAGCAATCATACAATGACAGGATTGACCTCACCAGGTCTGTCCTGGTCTGAACCATGGCCAATGGCCTGGGCCAGTGCAGGGTGCAAGTGGCATTGAAACCTGGTGACTTTGCTACTACGGTTAGCATTAAAAAACTGCACTGAAAAGTACCTGCCTTGTTCTTCGTCTCTCTCCAAGATATCTGAATTACCTACTGTGCTGTATGCATGTAACACACACCGTATCCTGCAAGTCTTACGGGATTCAGTGGGCTTGCGGTGGCCTCAGGAATGGGCACCAGCCGCGGGAATGGAGCACCAAAAGCCTTCAGGGAGGGTGCGGACGAGTGCTTGTGCTCCCCTCTGCCCATCACCCCTGTGTGCAAAGGAGGGAAAGCCCTCCCCTGTAATTTTGAGACAACCAATACTTCTATCCAGCAGAACTCCATGCTGTGTTGTCTGCCCTGCCCGGTTTCTGAGATGCCCCCACCAGGATAACCCCTGCTACCTGGGATGCCCGTGTCCCCCGGGATGGCCCCTGCTCCCCTGGATTCCCTTGCTCCCCAGGAATGCCCCTGCCCCTCGGGATCCCCCTGCTCCCAGGATCCCCCTGCTCCAGGGATCCCCCTGCCCCCCGGGATCCCCCTGCTCCCGGGATCCCCCTTCTCCCGAGATCCCCCTGCCCCCCGGGATCCCCCTGCCCCCCGGGATCCCCCTTCTCCCGGGATCCCCCTGCTCCCCTTGCCGAGCAGGGGCCGGGGGCGGCGTGCCCCGGGCCCGGCCCGGGAGCCCCGCGGTGGCCGCCGCGCCCGGCAGCGGAGCGCTCCCCTCGCCCCGGCCCTCGCCGCCGGCCGGGGCCGGCCGGGGGGCGGCCGTGCGGCGGGGGCGGCGGGGGCGGCCCGGGCGGGCGGGCGGCGGAGGCTGGAGCGGCGCCGGGTTTCCGCCGGGCGGGAGGCGGAGCGGGGAGGCGGCGGCCGCGGCCCGGGCGGAGCGCAGAAGCCGAGCGGCGCCGGGCCGGGGCTGTCAGCGCGGCGAGCGGGAGCCCAGCGGGCCGGGCCGGGCCGGGCCGGGCGCCGCCGCCGAGCAGCGCGCACCGCCAGCCCTGCGGGGGAGGCCGCCATGGCGGGCGGGCGCTGAGGCGGGCGGCGCGGAGGGGGGCGCGGAGCGGAGCGGCGCGGCGGAGCGGGGCGGGGCGCGGCCGGGCCCGGCCGGCCGGCCGGGGGAGCGGCGGGCCGGGGCCATGCCATGCCCGTAGGGAGAGATGCCTTTTGGAAATGGAGACACTGGATCACAGCGCAAACATGGCGTCCCCGCGGCGCGGCTGCCCCTCTCGGGCTGGTGCCTGCTCTGCTCCCTGCTGTGCGGGGGGCTGGCGGCGGCCCGGGCGCCCCCGGCCCCCGCCTGCCAGCCCTGCGCCGCCGACTGTACCTGCGCCGGCCCCGCCTGCCTCGTCAACTGCTCTGCCCGCGGGATGGAGCGCCCGGGGACCGGCATCCCTCCCGCCGCCACGGCGCTGTGAGTACCGCGGGGCGCGGCGGGCCGGGGCGGCGGGGCCGGGGCGGGCCGGGCCGGCGGCTCCGCTGCGGGCGAGCGCCGAGCGGCCGGGCTGCCCGGCAGTTTGATTTGACCTCCAGTGTTTCCTTGAGCGTCGTTGTGGTGGAGATGGGACGCGTGACAGCAGGGAGAAACACGGCGACATCGCGGGAAGTTTGCCGCGAGCCCGCGGGGTCGGGCGCGGGCAGGAGCGGCCGAGGGACGCGCCAGGGAAACGAGCTTCGGGGGGCGAAGTGTGCGGGCCCGGCCTGGCAGCGCGGCTCGGGCTCGCTGGCTTCGGCTGCGGTAGGGCTAGCGCGGCTGGGCCGGTGGCCACTAGAAGTCACGGGCGCGGGGATGCGCCCGGCTGCGCACCTGGAGAAGCGTGTTCAGGATTCGGGCCGCAGCGGGTCATCGCGTAACGCTGCTCGCGTCCTGGCCAGAGTTGGCAAGCCGTGGGGCACGCTGGATACGGCGGTGGGTGAGAGCAGAGACAGCCCGGCAGCTGTGCTGGGCAAAGCCAGGGGTGAGGCTCCCCGTGAGCACCCCAAGAGAGCTGGGGACTGCTGCGCCGGAGGGCAGGAGGTTTTGTGCCGGGAGTTTCATTTCTGAGGTTCTGGGGGAAATCGCAGGAAGAGAACCGTGTCGGGAAACGAGCAGTTGGATGTGGTTTAAGCACTGTTCTGTTAACAGCAAATCCCAAAGACTCAATTAACAAGTTCAAATAAAAAATTTCTCCATGAAAGTGCGAGGATGGGATGGATGACAGTTGTGTTTGTGTCCAGCTGCTCATTTTGTTGTTTTGGGAAAATCAGTCAGAAAGGTCTGTGACTTGGAGGGGCATTAGAACGGTCTGTATGTCCAGTCACTTTAAAATAAAGTTACTGTATGATGCAAAAAGCACACCTAGGGGAAAAGTGGGTTTTTAAAATTTACTTTTGAACCTGGACTTGTTTTCCTTAGGGAGCAACTTTTCTGTTCTTGAGGAGACAAAAGCATTGAGTGATGCGTGTAGGAGAGATGACGTGGGGCCCGGCACAGTAGAAAAATCTCACATGAACTAATTTCTACTGGTATTTCAATAAGTTAAGGGTCTGCTTTTCTATTCGGATATTTTTAACTAAGTTTCCACTTCTTACTGTCAATATAGATTAAGAGAGAGTGCAGAAGTTGCGAAGTATCACAGTAAACATTAAATTGTAGATCGGCAAGATGTATCTAGACTGCAGGAAAATGTGCACGTCTCTCAATCCAGCTGACAAGGTGTTTTCCAACTGTTTTCTTACAGGATACGTTTAGACTTTTCCAAACAAACTAGCCATTGTTTGTCGCAGAAAGTCCCTAACTGGGAAAGACTGATTTTTATTACGGGGTTTCTGACGCTGCGTTATCTGTTGTCTGTTGGACACGGGGATCTACAGCTCTGGAGACTGAATATGCTGTTTGTGATAGAGGTGGAACGTGCCAGCGCTTCGCTGGTCACTTGTAGAGCAGCCTTCTGAAGACTGTGATGATAAGTCCCTCATTTGGCTTTTTAAGGATTTGGGGTTATTACAGTGTGTTTCTAGGATTATTAATTTCGGTAGTAAGTGTTTGAGACTGTTTATATTATTGTTGTTCAGAGGTGTTGAGTTGTAAAAGCTCCCAGAACGTTTTGGATTAGATCCTATTATGCAATGACAAATTGAAATTGGACATAAAGCTCTTGCAGGTCAACAAAACAAAGTGCCTGGAATGTGGGAAGGGGAAATCTACTAAAGCAAATGGACTGAAACGGCAGGATAGTGTTACTGACATCTTCCTCTGATTTCGATGGAGAAATGTTTGTTTACAGCACTGTTGAGAGCCGTGCGGTAAGGAGAAGGGCTTTGCTCCGCTAAGGGATGATTGTGTTTGGAATTCAGACTGTAGAGTTGTCTTTGTCAGCCAGCAGATCATCTTATGTGTACAGTCACGACTCAGCTGAAAAAGTGTGTGCTGGTAATACTCTGATGACTGGTATAAGATGTGCTGAAGCAGTCTGCAGTGGCACATGGATTTCCTTTGGGGAGAGGTTTACTGCCCTGTTTGACCTCCTGATGATGGGAAAGAAGGCACGTGTACTTACGTTGTCATTATAACCAGGAAAGATTTACAGATTCATTTCTGCCGGGATGAGGGGACTCTGGTTCATGACACAGTGATGTTATGCAAGCGGTTTTGTCTATTCATTTCATGTTCCCTTTATTGAACACTGACAGATAAAGTAAATAATGCTTTTAATGATTTGCTGTCTATTCTCTCATTAGAGGAAAGCATTTTTTTAATATCTCGACCAAACTTTTTTTTTTTATTAGTCTGAAACAAAAACAGCCTTTAAGAAGGCCGAGTTCAGAAAATAACCAGCGCCGAAGCTGCCTGATTCTGCGGCAGGCGTGTGTGCTAGCAGTTGCACTCAGCAAATGCGATACCGTACCTCTAGCTGTAGAAGTAAGGCCTAGGAAATGAATTCCTCTCGTATCCGACATTATAGACGTAGCAACTTTGAAGAAATACATGCCAACTTCAGCAGCACTGTTACTAGGAGTACAGAAGAAATGCCACATCCAAAGAATCACTAAGGAAATAAGCTCTGCTGCTTGCAGACGCTACATACCTAGCTGGAAGCAGTCTCCAGGCAGACCAAAAGGGAATATTGGCCCCTTCCCATCGCCAGAGTCGGGTTCTTGAAGTGTAACGCAAAGTCTGGCTGGAATCAAGAGCAAAATCTGTTTTTCCAAATAATCTGCAGTGCGCAACTTAAAAAAACTGTACTTCAAGAGCAACACGCTTCAAGTGGCAGCATTTGCACTTCTGAGTTTCTCCATCTGAGAAATGATCTGATCTGATCTCTTTTGAAGTGCTCTGCTTGCAGGGCTGCCGGATTTTGTTCGCATTTACTTTGAGACTTAGCTGTTTCATGAGCTGCTATCACTGCTTTCATTCCTCAACTGGAAATAAACCTCATAAAGATTTTCTGACTTGCCCTTGCAAATATTGACTATTTCTGACATATCTTCAGTATCGTGGTACTTTTGAAGTGGAGATTAGAGTCTCGATTTATAAGACTAGAGTTGAGACTCCCTTATTTTTCCTTCATTAATGTGGAATACTATTTGTGGATGGGTAAGAAGGAGAAGGTGAAAATATCAGGGGACCTCTGCTATCACCACACTCCTGCAGAAGCAGAAGCTTTGCAGATTTGGGGGTTATAACTTTCATCTAAAACCCAGCGGGGGTTTTTTGTGGATTTGGCAGTGAGCCCTGGGGTTACACTGCCTAGCCAGTGACTTCACCTAAGCAAACCTTCTTAAAATAAACAGATTTTATGATTCAGGAACGTACAGTGTGTGATATTTTAAATTTCAAGAGTTGGCAACGATCGGTAGATTTTGTTATTGTTACATGATGCAGTAAAAGCCTTTTCAAGGCTCAAGGTGTCTTCAAAAGCTATTGGAGGAAAAAAAATTGCAATTAAAACTAAAATCCAATTCAGGTAAAACCACAAGCAGTGGTGTGCCTGTACAGTAGGGTCCAGTCCACAAAGGCAAAATAGCTTTCCTTCTGTTCCTAGAAAAAGCTTAAACAGCCTGAAATGTCGTTCTAGTAAGAAGCCGTATCCCCAGCAAAAACAAGGCTGTGTTTCTCTTTTGTAAGAAATTTTGGATGGGGAAAAAGGCCCAAATGAGGTGCTAGATGAATATTTTGCAAATGAGATTCATTCAGCCTATGGAAGGGACCAATCACATAAGCAAATTGTAACTATAGTTTAAGCACCAAACAAGGAGGCAATTCTGTATTATTCTATCAGAGCATATCTCTGGTGTTAGTGAAGTGTCACCATAATGCCGTTACAGCAATGGCACGAGCAGAAGGTCTGGGTTGTTCATTGTGCTCCTTCTTAAAGCTTCAGAGAAATTTGAGTGCTGTTCCCATGAGTGAGGAACTTGCCCTTTTTAAAATTAAAGCTTTGGCTCTTTATGGTGGTGTTTAAAAATGTACTAACAAAAATGTCCTGCTAGGTAAGAAAAGGCATCCCCCAGAGAGATGGCGTTCGAAGGCATTCCTGCTCCGTGGCAAATGTTGCGATTAATCCCTAGCAGCATCAAGGTGTCTCACTTCTTTGATGCTAGCCCAGCATTTAAAGATTTTGCGATTTGCAGTTCAGTATAGCCAAACCTCCAAACCCTGGTAGTGACAGAAAACCACACATTGAGAAACCGTAGCTAAGTATCTCACAGCCCCGCTGGGCAGAGGGAAGACCTGCTGTCTAAATGCCCACTCCTGACCCTTGTCAGACATCAGTAGAAAGGAAGACTGTGTCTCTGCTCACCTCATCTTTTGGGGTTCTGTTGACATCTGGTGTATTTTTTACCAGGTAGTGTTTGCATTGATTTTTCTCTGTATTTCCTGCAATTTTTAAGTTTACTGGTGGTGTCTTTCTGCGTGAGGCTTTTCCTTATTGGAGTGAAAATGTGGGCCCGATCCTGCTCTCCTCCTGATGGCAAGCCCCCCCCCCCAGGTCTCTCTTGCATTTCGCCCAGCTGCTTTCATTCTGCTGTCATGAAGAGGGGTTTTAAAAAGAAAAACACTCAATTGGAAGGTAGGGTGAAACAGACTCATATAGTTGGTTAATGCTTCTCTCCCTGTTTGCTGTTTAATGGGTTTCCTTGTTTTATCTCTCATCATGCCGTGGTTTCCACACTGTGGTTTCCATAATGTGTTTCTGCGTCATCCGTTCTTCATTTCTTCAGGCTTTGTTGTCCTTTGATTGATCGTTGCAGTTCAGCTTGATTTTGTATCTTGTCTCTTATTTACCCCATATGTCCCCAAACACTTCTCTGAGTTGTAATAAGTGAATAAAGAAGTGAGTGGGGGTGAAGGACAGCTCGCGAGCCAAAACATGCTTTCCAGTGCCAGGGTGGAGCAGGCTGGGAGCTGCACAGGCAGAGGTGCTTGCTCTTATTGCGAGGAGAGTGCACGGGGGAGTGGGGGGGACATGGCACTTGTGAATTAGTCCCTCCATAGCCAACAGCACGATTTAGGCAGTTGCTGTCAGGCTGAGAGAGAAAATTTCTTTCTCTTCCACAGTGGAAAGTTGGCAGCTCCATTCGTGGGCTGCACTTATGGCACTGCTGCTGTTTGGAGGAACGGCTGCTACCCCACATCAGCCCACCTTTCTCTCCAGGCTTTGCTGAGATCGGGCTTAAAGGCTCGAAAGCTACAGCGACTGCCGGGCTGCAGAGCTACTGACCGCGCTCCCCTTGCAGCTTCTGCCACCTGCACGAACATGCTCTGCCGAAGGTTGCTGCCTTCCAGGAGGATGAGGGCTTCAAATCAGACCTCCCCAGCCCTTACTTATTAACCTGTCTTTGCAGTAAAGAATTAGCTTGTTTTTCATATCAAAGGACTCTTGTTTACTTAGACACTAAAGCTAAGTTGGCATCTCTGTTTGCCAAAACTAAAAATGTCGAATTGAAATATAACATTAGTTTTTTGCTTTGCAAGGAGCACAAAAAGCAAAAACCATGTGATTACAGCCATTTCCATTTTTTTAAGGGATAACTATCATCAGGAAGAGCATCAACAACGTGCAAGTTGACCATCTGTAGCATTTGTGGTATATTATAGGAACCACGACCAGTAAATGGATTCTGTGCTCACTTTCCAGCCCCTCCCTTTCCCTCAAAAGATTGCATCCATTTTGATGATGTGCTGCCACTGGATTTAAACAGAGATAATCAAAACAAAGTGTAATATTCTTCAGTCAGCTGTTTCTGCCAGTCTAACAGTAAAAATAATTCCCCTCAGGTTAGGAATGAGTGCATCTCTTTGGCTTCCTGGCATCAGGCCTAGTAAAAACTTCAATAAGCTGAGATCGGAGACAAAGTTTCAGATGCGGCATACGGTCTTGTGTTACTCTGTTTAATCCAGTGTCATTTTTAATTGAATTAGCAACCCGTGTTAAGATAGTGTGATACGCTGGGTTGGTAGCAGTAGTTGATGGAAGGAAATGATGATATTCACTTTGTGGTAATGAATCTCCCACCTACAGCATTTTTCCTACAGCATTTTTCAGTCGCGGTGCATGTGTGTTAACCGTGTGGCCCTACTTTACTTCCAGTCTGGGGTCTACGGGCTGCCCTCCAACAGCAGGGTGTTGGGAGGCGATGGGACTCTCTCTTCCTTCTGCAGTCGTGCTGGCATATTCTCCTGAGCATCACCGGGAGAAGGCTGTATTCACTCTGGCAGCAGACGCAGTCGGTAGCAGCTCTTGCCTTTGACGAGCCTGCGGGACGATCTGTAGTGACATGAGTTCTGGATCCAAGCCAGGACTCAGCCAGCCTGTTCCTATTCATTTGAAATTGTACCTGGACTCCATACCATGTCCTTTTTTCTTCTAGCAACAGCTGGGCAACTTGTATTCTGCCCGCCTGTACAGACAGCTCCTTGTATTAAGAAACACATTTGGCTCTGTGCAATGCTATTTTGCATGTCTGTGATGAAGTCATGAGGTCTAATCAGTGGTTTGAAACTGAGATTTCCAGGGTGGAGTTTGTAGCCCTGGCTAGAGCCTGTGCCCACCTCCTTGGACAGACATGGCTAATGGTACTTGCAGATCCCCAGCAATGGCTTCTTCACAACTCCATTGCAACATCCCCTGGCAGGACCTCGGCCCTGGCTCCCGCAGGATCTGTGCTGCACTGGCCTCCTCTAGCAGGGAGGAGGACTTCTGCAGATCCAGAAGCAAAAGAGCAGTTTTCCTTGCAGCTTTGGTTGAGACAGACAGTGAAGCCTCTCCTTCCTCTCCCTGGCGTGGGGGCTTGTGTGAGATTCTGTAAACACCTTTCCCTGCTCTGTCATGGGGCACGGATCCTGCTGGGAATGGGTTAAATAGGTTCTGCCACAGCAAATGCTTCATCGTCGGGGAGAGGTGGGAGTGGCTCTCTAAAAAGAGGATCTAGGGTGTGGGTTGAGTCCTCCTGAGGGAGGAACCCGAGGAACAGCTAAGCCTGGGAAAGCGAGAGCCCAGACGAGTTGTGTTGGCCAAAGTTGTTAGTTTTTCTCTCAAAGCCACGCCTCGGGAAGGGGGTGGAGTGAGTCCGGCCTGAAGCATGCAGATTTTGTTTTAGGTCAGGTTGGTGACACATCTGTGTCTAGTCCCATTAGGGACCGTGTGTGGGAGCTGCGTGTGATTCTTGCTGCACTGCAGGGACCCAAGGTGGTCAGCTGGCGGGTGGTGGGAATGCTGTGAACACAGAGCTGTGACTCGAGGGGATGCATCTTTTACCTTGTTGTGGTGATGGGAGCGCATGGGTCCCTCTAATAGCTGAAAAAAACCCTGTGATTGTTCCTTTTTGTGTATTTACTTTTGTAGGGCAACCTTGTGTTGCTTGAAAGAGTGCTACAGAAGTGGCTATTTTTATACTTTTCTGTTCATCTGCTTGCCTCACAGCTGGGCTGGTTGTGTTTTAGGGGTGGAATACAGCTTAGCCTTTCCAAGTGTGGCTCGGAAAAACCAGATGTTTCAGTTCCTCTCTCCACTGCCGATGCTCCCATATGCCACATTTCCAACAGTAGGACATCAGTGCTGTCACACGGGGCCGGCCCGTGCAGGGGGAGGCCCTGCGGGGCTCTCCAGTGTCTGCGTGCTGTTTGTGGAGCTGTCGGGAGAGCTGGCCAGACAAGCGTTAACTTCGAGGCGATGCACATGGCTCCTCATCAGCACCTGCATGCAGCCCAGTGCCGGCACCCCAGCGTCTTGCTGGCAGCTGGGATCAGCGCGCTGTTGGTATGGGAATGTTCACGGGTTTTGCCTCATGGGTTGCTTCTGTGCTATTGCTTAATGGCTTTCACATGCAGAGGCTGCGTGGCTGTGAGCAGAGAGAACCATCTGAGCCACACTCTTCAGCCAGTGCCAGGCAGTCCATGGGGTGATAAGAATAATAATCATGGGCCCCATCCTGCGACACGTGCTGCCAGCACAGAGTGTGTGTGCTGCATTTCCTCTCCTGGGGCTTAGAGAGCTGAGGGAACAGTTGGAAACGGCAATGAGATGCAGACTAGAGTCTCCAAGAAAAGCGTTGCAGCCACATTCCCTACACTTAACTATGCTTTTCACTCCCTCAGGCACCTCTGTTTAAGCTGCATTTCTTCCTCAGAAAGAGGAGCGGGACAGGGTTTTCGGGACAGTGTCTTGCCTTGTCACCCGCAGACAGATGCTTGCACAGGAGCATTGTGAAGACCTTGTGAAAGGGTCTGTGCTCTGCCTGAGCCTGTGCGGTCAGGATTGTGTGCTGCCTGGAGTGTGGAGCTGGCCCTCGGCGGAGGGTCGTGTTTCACCCCTCCCCAGATGAAAAGGGTTGGAAAGCCTTCTGGAAAGAGTGAGTTTTCAAAAGAATGAGTCTGGATATGGAAAGAGCAATCAGCTGGCACCTTTAATATTTTGTATTGCTGTACCATCTCTGGGATCTCATAGCTTGGGCACAGTGCAGACACGGCAAAGAGACAGCTCTTACCTGAGACCTGCAGGTGGTCCAAGCGATCCTGCAAAAGCATAAGCTTGGAATATGGGCACTTGCCTTTGAGGTGTTAGCACAGCTGCTGCCATTCCGGTCTCATAAATGATTCCAGCAGGCCATATAGTGACTCTTCAGTGATTTGTGTCATGAAACTGCCCTTGCACCAAAGCATAGCACAATTAAAAAGAAATCTTCTCCTATTTCCTAAAACAAAACAAAGCACTCGTCTGAAATATGATGCAGGGTGATTCCCTGGGAGAAGAGTTTCCATTGGAAAATATCTTGGCTCCTGACCAACCATCTGTAAAGCAGTTGTAGAGGGCGGCTCATTATTGCTACCTGGGTGATTTTTTAGAAGAGGACTGTTACATAAGCAACTGGTTGGTGAAGCCATTAGTCAGGATCCCTTCTCAGCTACTTCATTACATGGTAAAAAAAAGGTTCCCTGTCCTCCTGGACACAGGAGGCGACTGCAAGTAGAGAGCCACTGAAATGAACAGTGACGCTGGCCAGAGATTCATAAGTAATGAATTAAATCTGTGCGGATCAAAGGTTTCTATCAGAGTGTGGGAACGTTATTTTATTCCTACAGAGGGAAAACATGAAGTCACTGGCTTTATGAACTGAACTCTGCCTAGATATGCAACCCCTGATTGTATGGATCAGTGCAAAGTTTGTATCAGAAGCCTTAAAAAATGTAGTGTAGACAAAACTGAGGTGGTAAGACAAAAGCTAGAAGAGGCCAAGGGTTAGACTGTGTTAGTCTTCCAGTTGTGTTAAGAAAATTCACTGTAACGAATATATGTGGTAGATTGGGTTCACACCAGCAGTAAGTGTAGCTTTACTTAAGAAAAAGAAAAAAAGAAAACTGCTGCCCCTTTGTGCAGTAAAGCTGTTATAGGGCATAGCTCATATTAGGACCGCACCATGGAAACAAAGCTTAAGCTGTCTGGGTGGTACTCAAGGCTCTGCTAGACTGACACAACACAATTCCCAAGTTTTAATTTAGAGAGAAGACACACCCCATTTTTTTCAGGGAGTGCCAGGAGCATCACTGGTTCTTGACTCTGTGTTCCATACAACACAAAATAACTTCAACAGCTCAAGAGCCAGACCCTGAACTCTGAGACCCTTGGCCCTCACTGCTGCCCCTGTTGTCACTCATTGCACCCAGCAATTAGCCATTTCTTGAAAAGCTTTCTGCCTTTCCAGTGCTTGCAGGAGAGTAAACTGTCAAGGTAGCAATGTCACTGTCCTTGGACAATTTAGTTGCTGATTACATGCGCAGATTGTGTCTGATACAGCCACCAATTTAAGTTGCATTACCTTGGATTTGCTTTGCGCTGAGTGTAGTGACCCATGTTATGCAGCCAGTCAGATTGGAGTATTACCCTCTGGCATAAATTTGCAGCATTTAAAGAGTTAATTACAGCTAGCCATCAGATCTCTAAAACAAGCCAGCAAAGCCCACTGCTGCATTCTGTCTTCCTGTGGATTAGCTGTGACACATCCAAGCCTGTAGCTTGATCCCGTAACTTCAGAGAGAACTGGGAGAGAAGACTAAGTTTGGAAATTAATCTCCAACACCCCCGCTCCCACAGGACACAAAGCTTCCCCTGAAGTAGATGCACTCTTTAGCTGCTTGGGAAAGACATTTCATAAGTCATCAGGGAGTCCTGGATCTTTTGAGGGCATGCAGCCCTAGTCCAGATCTCTCCTCTTGCAGGTGATTGGTCTGATCAGCAACATGGAGCACCTTCTTCTCCTTGTGCACACTGACCACTGTTCATTCCCATAGAGAGGGGAAATGGCAGTGGAGCTGGCGTTGTGTTTATTGGCTTGCTCTGCAATTCCTGGAAGTTGCTAAATTCTGCAGCAACCATGGAGGCTGTGTACAGCATGCTTAAGGCCAGGATTTGCTTTCCCCTCTGTCCTTCTCCCCTCCGCAATCAGGAATTGAAGTGCATACCTTAGTTTGGGAAGAAAGCCGAGCTATTGGGGGCAGTGTTGTCTAACAGCTTGAACACAGAGGGGAAAGCGGGACTTCTTGGTTTTGTTTTCAGTTCTGACCCTGGTTGTGTGGGCTGGGCTGTCATTGATTCATCTGCACTCAGTCTCCCCGGTCTGAGCAATGGGGCTGGTGCTTCCTTGCCTCACGGGAGTATTGTAGTGGTTATTTATGGGAATGAAATGCTTGTGGAGGGCTTAAATGCTTGGCTGCTGGATAAATGCCCTGGATTTCTAATTCATACTTGCTTGGTGCTCTGCCATCCTTGTGAGAAGGCAGCAAAACATTATCCTATACCAACTCTTGAGAAGCTGAATCTTCACTCTGAGCAAGGTAGATGGCAGGGCAGCAAAACACACATGCACACTCGTTTTGACAGGCTTATTGGTAATCTTGGTCCTGCCTTCCTGCCCCTGCTTGTGCTTCAACCCCTTCCTGCCATCGTCCTCTGAACTAAACAGGCAACCTTATGCTTCGCTGGTACGTAACGTGTGGCAGGTACCAGAGCCAGTGGGATCTCACTGTGCTATCGTGGCTGGAGAACCATTTGTTTTTCTTTTAAAGCATCTGACAAAAGCAAAGTTTTGTTTTCTGCCCAACTTTACTTTTTGTTTCAAGACAATGCCATCACTTTCCCAAACAGAGACGTCCCAGCCCCAAATGGGAAGTCAGCGCTGACTCCAGCCCAGGGTGCCAGCTCCTGAGAGAAATGTGGCTGCTCCCTGTGGGCTCCTTGGGGCAGAAGGACATGGGGCTGGGAGCATTTTCCTCACCAGGAGCAGCCTGGGGAAAGGAACTTGTGTAGCCCCAGGCTGCAGGTACAGAGATGCATGTGCAAGGCCAGAGCCGTGCTGCTGGGACAGGATGGCCTGTGCCCCCACGGCAGGCGTGCGGCCATGCTCGTGGGCCTTGCTCCCCTTGGCGGAGAGCGAGGAATGGGGTGGCTTTCCAGTGCTGCCAGCGCCTCTGCTCTTTCTCCTGCAGCCAGGAACCAGTTTACCTCAGCCAGGAACTATTTTACGTCAGCCGGGTGCCATTTTACTGCAACCAGGCGCCACTTTACCTCAGCCAGGCGCCATTTTAATCTCACCAGCTGCCATCTTACCTCAACTATGGGGCAGCTTCTGCTCTCTTGTGCCATTTACCCCCACCCCAGGTCAGCCAGCCTGCAGCTCAAGGGATCTGGCAGGCACGTCTCTGTGCTGTTAGCAGTCCCACCCTGTTTCTTGGCCCCGGGCAGCCCTTGTGGGTGCCTTCACCCAGGCAGCCTGTTGCAGTCACTGTGGCACTTCAGGGCCTGTCATGGCGCTTGGCAGCAGCGTGGTCTCGCAGGTGGGCACTCTGGAAACATAGGGATTTGTCTGGGCTGGGGAGAACCCCTGCACATCCATCTCCTTTCCTGCCTCGCACCTCTGCTGTCTCTGCGGGCTCTGCACAGTCAGCACCCATCAGGCACACAGGGCCTTGGCGCTGCACGTGCCTCGCAGCGAGACCGGGCTCAGCCACGGGGACGGGGTGCCATGAGCTGCCCCATCTCCTGGGCTGGGCGCCCCGGGGGCTGAGCCGGCTGCCCTGCCGCGGGCTGGGCCTGCTGACACCGCCGCCGTGCGGGTTCAGGATCAGGCAGTCGGTAGCTCTTGGCTGTAGTGTGTACTACAAGATCCCTGCTGCTAGTTGTTTATTTAATGATGGCTGATTAGAGGGAGAGGAGACTGGCCCTTTCCTCCTCCTTAGGAGGTGCATTTCGGTATTCCGACTGGGAGTTTGAGGATGTCTTGATCCTCTGCCTAATCAAACTCTGTGCAGGGCACGAAGAGCTGTGTCTCCACTGCGCTGTTGCCACTGCAGCCTGGAGCACGGCCTTCCAGAGGGAGGGTTTCTGTCTTTTACAATACAAAACACATTTCAGCAGCAGCATTTTTTTTTCTTTATTGAATCTAGAGCAAAAAAGCCCTCAGCAGGAGCTTGAACTTACTGTTGGGATGAGACACAGGCCTGTGGCAGGGATGGGTCCCAATTCTCCTTCTGGCCGCAACTCAACTTTTACACTTGTTTCTTTTAACTTCTTGGGGTCCTAATTCTTGCTGGCTAACGGGCTGTCTGGCAGCGGCGAAGCCATCGTTGGCCATCTATGGGGAAGATAAGAGTTGACAATCAGTGGCAGTGTGGGTGGCAGAGGATCAGCACGGGGGCAAGTATGAGTGTCTGGTGTGACCATGAGAATGGTCTTCTCAGATTTATATTACTGAGTTAATCTACAGAATTAAAGAGCATGGGAGACTTGGGTTGTTTTACTCTGTTTCTGCGCAGGCCACAGACAGATGAGAGTCTTGGCGTTGCAGCATCAGTCCTGGCTTCTGCAGAGGAGTGTTTTAACCCTTCCCACCTACCCTTTCAGATGCACCGTGTTGTGCTGAGCAAGGGCTGCTCTTAAATCCCACTTGGCCATGAGTATGTGCAGGCCATGAAATACCCTGTCTGTCATACTGCAAGAACAGGTTTCTGGGTCTTGGGATACTGGGAATCCATGTATTTCGGGTCTCAGTATACATTTTCAGCTGGTGTCTCCCCATCCTGAGTGTGCACCATGAGGGTCCTGGTGTTGAACAGTCTGAACAGACACTTGTTGTGGTGCATGGGCTGAGGCTGCACGAGTGGCTCAGCACCACTAATTGATGAAACCCAGGCGTGGCAATGGGAGCGCAAGAGCCATTTACTCACGTGTTGTTCTTCATGCCAGGGACTTTGGTGACAGGCTGTGGTGGTAAATGGCTTTCAGCAGATGCCTGTAAAATTGTACAGTCCTTCTTCTCCTGGTGGGAGGAAATGATGAACTTTTAATGTTGGATCCAAAGACTTTCTGTCCTGACAGCAGAGCAGGAGTTTCAGGCCTCTTGCCTACTGCTAGTCATTGGGTGATGAAGAAGAAGCTAGGGAGTAAATTGCTGACATATCAGCAGTGCTGTCATCTTTTTGTATGTAAAGGTGCCAGAAAGCCCAATTTAAAATGCAGAGATTCAGTTGTATCTCTACTGCATGGTACCATGGTACATGTGGGTTTGCAGAAAAGACCCAAAGCTCTAGGAATTGTTTTTTTATGTGCTGTGCTGCGAGCCCTGGGCAGGATTGGGACCTTGTAGTGCTGGGTACTGTACACAAGCATACTGAAAACAGACCTTATCCTCAGGATCTTGCAATAAAAATAGACAAGGCAAAAGAAAAAGGAAGTCTTCCTGTTTTTCAGCTGGGTAAGGCTGTAAAAGCTTCATGCTCATAGAGAGTAAGGGAGTTGCCTGAGGTCATACAGGGAGTTTGTGTCCGAGCCTGGCACTGAGCCCTCCCAATCTTCTGAGGTGCAGCTGAGTGTGATAAACACGTGGGCTTGCACATGCACATGGGGCCAGTCTGACATGAAGATCTTGCAGTGTGAGATGACTTGCTGGGGGTGCACATGTATCTGCTGGGAAACAGTTGCTGGACTGGGCTGGTGGAAGCAGTGATTCCTTTCCAACTTTGTTGGTCACCAAAAAGCAGCAACGCATCCCACTGTGCAGTGCAATGTGCTATATCAACTGTAAGTAATTGATTTACAAAGCCAAGGGTCATCCTGTAGGGTAGGAGTTTGGCGTATTTTGGGTTGAGCTGCACCGCCAAGAGTAGGTCTGCTGAGACATGTGTGTTCAGCCAGGGGTTACATCTAGCTGCCACTGGTCTCTAGCATCTTCAGACTGGCAGAGCTGCATTTGCTGTCTTGTCCTAGTCCCAAAGGCAGCACAGCATGGCTTAGATGTGGTTCATTTCGGAGTGGGGAGAGCAACACCTAGTCATCATATCCTTTTGCTGCCTAGTGAAGAGCTGTCCTTGCACTAGCCCCTGCTCCTGGTGTGCATGGAGGTCCTCCCTCTGCAGGCCTGTGTAGAGACCGTTCCTCCATGGTGACCTCCAGGAAGCAGGATTCATTTAGGTAAATTTGGTGTGACAAGACATTTCAACATTTCAACAACATTTCATCATGAATTTGTGCTGGGGTTCTGGATTAATCATTACTGCACTTAATGTGTTTTAACTCAAAACTAGAACCATCCGCATCACCTGACCACTCTGCAAGCAAAACCAATGGGGTATCAGATTTTGGCATGGCTTTGCTACCCGGAACTGGGGTTTCTGCGAGGCATGAGAGAATGGAGAGCTTAATAGGTAGGATGGAGTTAATCATTCACTGAATTCCTTAGCTACAAACTCTCTCCTCAGTAATTTTTTTTGGTGCATTGCTGGAAAGGAAATCGGGGTATGTGAAGCAAAACCGTACTTAACAAGTCACAGTAGCCCTGGTGTGTGTAGGATTTCTTGCCTTTTGCTGAGGGTGGAGCTCCCCTGTGGCAGGAGATGCTTGAATAACCTGATAGAGCTGAGTAGTGCTGGGAAATTTGATATATCTGCACCTTTCACTTTGGATGCCTGGGCCAGAGGTTGAAGAAGAAAATGTCTGGCCTTTCACCTGCCTGAGACCCAAGGCAAAGATCTGTATTTTTCTCGCAGCAGTCAGTGGCATCACCAACACCTCAAACAGAAGTGAGAAAACTTACCTTAATTAATAAAATAGCGAGGATGCAATTACTTACAAGAGTCCGGCCCTGCCAGCCAAAATATGAGTCAGCTACCTCTCATAAATCTTGAGATTAAAAATAAACTAAAAAAGGCGAAATGTTGTTGCCTTCTGGGATTTGAGCCTGAAGTCCCATGTAGGAGACATTTGGAGGCATCTGTACTTCTCAATGAGGAGATGCAGAGGAAAAAAAGACTTCAGCAAAATAAAAGGGATGGAAAAAAGCAGAGATTATAATTTAATGTCATGATTCCAGGAGACAGCTTTAGGGAACCCACCACTTCGCTTCTGGCAAGGCTGAGTATATCTTCTAATTCCCTTTTTGGGGTAAAAGTGAGTCCTCTAGAGCCATGTACCATGGGACCAGATACAGGAGTTGGTTAGGATTCTAGCAAGGTTGATGCAGGCTTTGAGGTTGCTAAAGAGGCAGCTGAAATCTTGAGGGTCATTTTTAGAGGATTTATCATGTGATCAGATAGATTGTACAACATTTCTGCTGTTTAGAGGTAAATATTTAATCTGTAGGTAACCCAAGGCTGAACTGAATACTCTGCCAGACGGAACTAGCCTTCTATCCAGGAATCTGAGTCTGCCTTCCACTTCCTCCCAGCCCTGATTCACCTCCCAAACACCACTCAGACCTTGAGAACTTTTATCCCTGGGCTTCTGGCTTTTGCCTCTTTCTGAGGCCAAAGAGTGTTTGTAGAGTTGGGGATGGTGGTTACAGGGTGGTTGCAGAGTTGGAGATGTGATGTGCCCAACTGTGACAGATGCGCTGTCACAGCTGGAGTGCTGACTGGGCCCAAGAGGTGTGACTGTAATTGGGACCTGCAGGTTCAGGATGTATTTAGTGGGTAGCATCAAATTCAAGTACTGTGAAGTATTTAATGGGAAGGGCAAGTTCCTCCAGCTCCGTCATTGATTTCAGAGGTCTCTTCTGTTCTTCCAGCCTCACCTTCTCCATGTGCTCAACAGGGATATCTTACCAATGTTTTTCTCATGCCTTCTCAGGACTCCAGTGAAAAATTGTGACTTGAAGCCTGATTCTGATCTGTCTCATAGCAAAGATCACAGTGTTGTTCAGCTGAGTATCGTAAACCCATGCCAGGAGTACATAGATGGGAGAGCAGATTCAGACTTTTCCTGTGCCGGTAGAGCTTCTGAGCCTTTGAATGCCAAGTCTAACGGCTCGTGCCAGCCCCTGGGGTGTCCGCACATAATAGACGTGGATGGATTGCTTGTGTAGCTGATTGTTTCCAATTTGAAACTACACCCCCTAATTGCTCACTGTAAGTTACCAGGACTCCCCACGTGGAATCTCATTAGACAGCATAGTTAATGGGAGAGCAGAGGGAGCATTTTAAAGTGTGTTTGATGATCTGTTGAACTAAGGAAGATTTGTCTAAGAGTACAGATGCCATTAGATGGGGAAATCTTGCTGTAGTTCTATTCCCCACTTAGGAGCCAGCAGTTACAGGGTTCGGGCTGTTTTCACATCAAGAAAGGTAGGTTATTACAAGAAAAGGATGGATTTAATTTACTGACAATTTCTTGCATGGCTTTTTTTGAGACTTCTAAGATCCCAGGTAGGATGAGCATGCTGGCTGTTTCCAGGATCCTCTGGGAGCTACTGTTGGGCAGGGAGGGGCTCCTGGAACCGGCTCTGTGGTTGCATTTCTTGGGAAGTCTCTCCCATTTCTTTCCATGCCATTAGTGATGTTCCCAACCCAGTTTGCCTCCTTCATTAAGATGAAGCCACAGACTGGCAAGGAAGGGGAGGGGTCATGGAGGGAGAATTCTGAAATCACTCAAATCCGTGGTTCAGAGATATCCAGTTGCAAAAGACTTTTCCTGGTAGGGGAAAGTGTTGGTTCCACAGGGTGTTTCATAAACCGCCGCCTGCGTGCTGCTTCCTGGGCCTGTCTCTGTCCCTGCTGCCAGATTCTGGCCAGTTAAGTGCATGCAGTCAACCAGAGTCTGCTGGTCTCTTTTCAGAAAAAAAAAAAAAAAAAAAAGAAAAGCAGGGGGAGAAAATCCCCAACCTCTTGGAAGCACAGGGCAAAATATTGCTTTCAGGAGCATTGGTGCAAATGCAGAAGAGCCCAGATAAGTCAGGAAAGGTCCTGAGGCTCTTTCCTGAGGGCTGAAGCCAGCCTTGTGGGGAGACTCACCTTCCTCCTTTGACTTCTCTAGCAGCGACCTGTAGCTCTTCATCTTTTGCCTTCTGCCATTCTGTCTTACTCTGCCACATCAGTTGCAGTTACGCTTTATCTGAGAGAAAGTCACATCTGCACATTGCTTTTGGTCACTGAGTCAGGGAATGCAGTGGCTTGTCCCTACACCTCTTCTGTCACAGATCTGCTGGTGAACTCTTATCCCTGCTCTGTGCACATCCAGCACACTGTTTATCACTCACCTGTTACTCTGCTGTTCTGTTCTGCTCTCCTGTCTTCTGTGACAGGCATAGGAAGCCAAAAAAAGCCAAATGAGAATGAAAAATAATGCAGTTGGTGTTAGTCATGCTGCAGAATGCGTTAGCAGTTCAACAGTGGCCTTAAACACCTTGTAGGATCCAATTTAAACCCATAAAAGTGAGGAAATCCAGACTTGGAGCCTGTTCTTCTACCTGTGTAAGCAGCCATGCGTGTAGTAGCTGTGGCACAAGTAGACTAGGAAGGCATTGGGATTTTTTTTTACTCCATTAAACAATTGTCATTTGTTTCCAAGGATTTGATTTTATTGCTCCTCCTATTTCACACAGCAGGAAATTAAAAAAAAACTAAACACACAAGACAGATGCAAATTTTTATTTGCTCAAATTATGCTGAGTGTAGGAGCTAGGCCTCCAGGTAGCTTCACAAAAACGTCATAATATTTGATGATTCTGAATGTAGTAAAAATATGCAAAATCCATGCTCAGGCCTCTGAGACCAGGAGATTTGCCTTTGTGTGATACGTGGGAACACTAGTCACAAGTACAGACGCCTTCCTGCATTTACAGCCCAGGCCTGAGCATGAGCAAATAATGGCTATCTCATTTCTAGTCCATTGCCTTCCCTCTTCACTTCACGTGCTGTAAACCTCAGCATGATCCCTCTATCTTAGAAGGCTTCCAAACCCCATAGGAGCTGGGGAGCTGGCCTCCCTCTGAAGGACCCAAAATGCCTAATATACTTCAGAGTCACCCCTCACTCTCCCTGAGTCTTCTTTCTAGGATATCAGAAGAGTCTCAGCCCCTTGGTGAGGAGCGAGGACAGAGCTTTGCGAACGTCCTGCCACCTCTCTGAGCAGTGCAGCAGCAGTCAGCCCTGGTGTGGGTCCCTCCGTGTGTGTGTGCGTGCATGTGTGAACTGGGAGGACTCTGCAGTGGGAAGCATTTGCCAGACATGGCAGGCAGCTCCCGGAGTTTTCTTGGCAGGAAGGTGTGGAAAATGTTGGAAAGGAAAAATGGAGCAAAGGCAGTCTGTAGCTCAGTCTGCCTCGAGATCAGATGTGTGCGCAAGGCTGGGGAGCTCTGCATCACACGCTCCTCGGTCCCCCTGCCTGTATGAAATCCCTCTTCATTCACTGCTGGACTTATAATCCCTACATGCTCCTAATTTTATTTTATTTTATTTTGAGGGAAACAGTAGCTCTTTGATAGCCTTCCAAGGGATAAGATGGGACAGACAGACTACTTACTGGGAAAAGCCTTGGGGTCTTTGTCTTCCTGAACCCACCGACTAACACAAAGCATGGCTTCCAGCAAGTCTAAGCTGCTGTTTGTATTGAGAGACAGAGAGGGGTGCAATCAGCGTGGGTTGACGCTGTTTGAATAGGCATGACTGGGCAGCGATCCCAGCATGACTTAGCCGAATAAGGGACTGTTTTTGTCTTTTAGTGCATGACCCAAGACCTTTTCTGACCACAGGTGCCTGGGCCGTGGTTTCCTCGTCTGCTGGAAAGCAGCATTGCCAGCAGCTCTGCTCTCCCAGGCACGCACAAGGTGCCCAGCAGTCTGTTGGGGCAGTGTGGCCCCGAGATGAATGGGGGATGGCACAGATGTCCTGCCCCATTGGCTACTGCTGAAGAGGGGGAGCTCCAGCACTTGTCCTTGTCCCAGAAAGAGCTGTGCTTAGTCTTGTCAACAGAAAGCAGCCCCTCTCCTCTGACAGACCTGCAGAGAGCAGACCATGGGTCATAGTCTACCTTTCCTCACATCAGCAGCATGATGGAGGATTCAGTTCTTTCTCCATGGCATCTCTTTCCTAGTGCAGTGGCAAGTCTTCTTTCCATCTTAAACTCCGCTTTAATGCTGGGTTGCACCCTTAAAGAGCAGCGCCTGTATTTCGGTGGTGGAATTACGTAATCCCTGTGCACAGAGTGTGCTTCAGTGAGTTAAGCTGGTGATGTCCTTTTGGATCCGAGAGGAAGAGGGGTGCTATGGAAACGTAACTTGTTATTATTATATGGGAATGAAATTTGTTATTTTGCTCTTCTGCCTCGGTTTGTGATTACACCATGGAGCAATTTTTAGCCTTGGCAAGACGGTGATTTAACATAAGACCAAAGATGCAGTTTAACTCAGTGTCTACCATAAATCCTGAGAAACGGTGATGCTGTCTGAGGCTCGGTGTGCCTTGAGAACTGGGCAAATGTTCTTTCTGCCAGCAGAGCTGATGTAAGGTCTGATTTATGAATGTGATACTTCTTGACATTGCTGTGGTGTCCAAAGATTACCAAGGGTGTTTACTGAAACCTTCCAGAGTCTCTGTGTGGAGCCTAAGAAGGGATCAGACTGAATTTACATGTCCTGCTGTGCCAAGCCTGCTCTTGGTAACCTTCCAGTCTCTGCGGTACTCGGAGCAGAGGCAGTGGATGGTGTTAGCAGGGCGCAGAGCACGCTGGTGCCCACTTCGCCTGCCACACAGCACAGGAGAGCAGGCCACATGCCTCTGCTTGTTGGGAGCACTATGTCCTTAGTCCTTAGTATTTTATTGGGCTTGTCATTGCTTGGATTCATGCTCTTCTTTCCATTTTAAACAAGGCAAATTTACTGGTGGTTTGTATTTACAGCAAACACTCTCTTACACAATCACCCTTATGGTTCTTTATCTTCAGGTTATGAGGAATAGGGTAGAGTAATCTTGTATTTAATCATTAAATTGAGACGTAGTCCACGGCAGTTGCCTGAACCTGAAGTGAAGCATCAGCCTCCCCAAAGACTCCTCAGCCGGCACTGTCAGTGTTTTGTTTTGAGTAGCGCTGTGCCAGAGAGGGGACGGAACTTTGGGTTTCTGTTGTACTCAACAGAAAGAGAAACAACAACAACAAAATCAGTTTGTTTACAGTTGGAAAAAAAATCTATGAAGTGGAAGGGGTGTGACTTTTTTTTTTTAAATTGTCTGTCTCTGCTCCAGTGACATCTGCCCTGTTGGGTCTTCAATGGTTGTTTCTCCTTTGTTGGTGTCTGCTTTGACATCTGTGTGATGTGCAATGACTGTGGGTGTTAGACAGCAGTAAATGCCTGTCATTAAGGTGAATCGTCAGAGGACCTGTGCCTGGGAACTTTAGAGAAAACCTGAACTGAGGAAGATTTAAGCTGACTAATCAAGAAAAGATTTCTGAGAGGAAGAGTCGGCTCCTGGGGACTCTCTTTGCTGCAGCCGTTTGAAACTGGAGTGGAGGAGGGACAGGGCGGGCTGTGCTGGGGCAGACCTTCATGTACCCACGCTCTGTTCTCTGTGAGCCTTTGGCATCTCGGCTCCACGCTGGGTATTTTTGGTGAGGGGGGCAGGTGGGAGCACCACGGGGTGCTGAGCCCCTGAGCCACTGTGTCAGTCCCAGTGCATGCTTGCGTGAGGAATAGGCAATAATTTAACAGATTTTACAGTTTGACGTGCCTGTACATATTGACCTGGGAAAGAAATGTCTCTTGGCCTTGCAGATGAAAAGAAAAAGAGAAAAGTACATAGTATAGGCTGCTGTTGGTGAGGTTCAACCCTGGGCACAGGGCCAGCACAAACATGGCCCATGAAACCACTTCAGCCTTATTCTGAGGTCTTGAGGGGGACAGGAGTATTTCGCAGGCCTTGTTCTGGTCTTGTACGCGGGTGAATGCTTAACCCTGGCTAGCTGAACCACAGTAGTCTTCGCCTGGGTCTTCTCACCAGGGCTGCGGCACATGGCATTTTGAGAAGATGCAGAAATCAAACCGTGGACTCTGGGATGTCCCCTGCCTGTTCTTGCTAATATGATGAAGAAATTGGGGGAAAAAGCATCACAAAAGCTGCAGGGAAGGGATGCTTGCCAGAAGAAAAGAATAATTAAAGAAAAAGGGTGGCTGTAGTAGAAGAAAAAATGCTGATTGTGAATCATCAACTGTCTGTGACTTTCCCACTGTAAAAGGTTGAATGGTCCAGTCTATGTATTTGTGCTGGCAGTGAATGATCTCTACAATAACAGCCATACCCTGTTTAGCTTTGCTACTATTTGGAGGATCTGTGCCAGGACTTATTGGAATCCCCCAGGCAGGCATTTAGAAGGTCTTTTAAAATTGGGGGGGAGGCGGTGGGAGCTAAAACCCCTACTCGGTCTCCAGAGAAATTGGCTTTGTTTAAAAAAAAATATCCACAGTAGGATGCTGAAGTGTGGTGAGACGTATAATACGACAGCTTTTAATGCGATCAGGAAAGGAATACCTCCCAGTAGTATTTGTAGGTATTAAATCATTAGGAAGATTAGCAGAGTTGCAAGGCCTTTTTTTTCCCTGGACAGTTTATTCCACATAATGATGTTTCAAAAAGAGGATTATAGGCGTTGGTCCTGTGGGAGAAAGGAACAGGCATTGTAGCGATCTTCTCTTTAACAGATCACTGACATGACCTGTAGTTGGAAGTGAATGAAATTATCCTTTCTGTAATTCCCTCACAACAAAATCAAACCAAGTGTGTCTCCATTACGTGTTTAATTTGAGGGAGAAACATCTCTTTTCCAAAGTTGATCAGAGAAAGGAGTCTGCAGAAACAGGCACCTCCTTGTGAAGAGAGGGATGTGGGTACAGCTAGCCTGGCGCGCCAGCTCTGTGCCCACTGTGGTTCCTCTAGGAAGCACACTGGGACCTCCGAGCTTCTTTTCTGTAGGCTATGGAATGGCTGCTGTGATTTCCTCCTATTTTTCCTCTGGCTGAGTTGAAACAGATGCTCTAGAGATAATGTGTTCTTGACCCGAGAGCATGTGTGACTTACATACATACATCATTAATATATGTGCCAGGACAAGGGATGATGCTTGGCACTGAGCTGTGGAAGTTGTGAAGGATCAGGGCCTTCTGTGTCTTTCCCCCAGGAAGCATGGAGGTTCTCCGTAAGAAGCATGCATCTTCTGCTTTCTCAGCCGGTGGTTGCTTTTGAACACAGCCTCAGCTTCTCCACTCCAGGACTGCAGCATGAGCCCTTCTAGGCAGCAGGTAGTAGGAAGAGTCTGCAGTTGCTGAAGGTCTTGTGGGCTGCAGTAAAGTAGCACAGAAGCTGTGTTACAGCTGGCAGAGGCAAGCCCAAGAGGGTCTTCGACTGAGCTGGAGGTCAGAGGTAAATTGTTTTCATTGCTCTGCACAGCTAGAGGTCAGTCCATGTCAAGGGGGAGAGTTGAGCTGAGGGGAGCGGTGTAAAAGCAGGTTATCTTGAGGTCAGTTGCATCTTTCCAGGGTAAGCTGATGACTTGACTGGAGCATTCTTCCAGACCTCTTTCCAGGGATCTGTCCTTTGGTCTCCACCCTGTACCTCCAGATATCTTGCATAGTGGATTTATCAGCCATTAATATTTGGCAGCAGTGTGGACGGTTACTCGTCCCAGGCAGATCATGTTAAAGTTTTGGCTCTCTCCTATCTGGAGTTTAGATTTTCCAAGCAATGGGTAGAGAGTTAGATGTGCAAGTCCTGTTTAACCCCTGCGATCCAAACCCTTCCTTTCTGCAGCGTCAGGCTCATATCATTCTAGCTGTATCACTGCTAACGTGTCAGTTGTGCCATCTGCACCCTTTGCACATTGAGGAGCTGTTGGCATCTCTTGACGTACAATGCACAGAAATGAGTACATCCCTGGGGTACATCTGTTGGCTTCAGGGCTGAATTTGTCCCATCACTGCTTCACAAGTTTTGTCCTAAAATTCCCTATAATTCTCGTGGTTTTGTCCTTTGCCCTTCTAGCAGGAACATTTGTTGGCTGTTTTGATGGGTTGAGCAGTGAAAGGCCCATCTCCTCTGATGAGGGAGATATGACTAAAACCCAGAGTTTGGCTCATAGTGAAGAGTGCTAAAACCAGGATGGGTTCAGAGGAGGACACTGAGCAGACTCCTGTGCACAATGGTCCAGAAAAGAACCAGAAATGTACATCACCTACACGTGAGCCTGGCATACGATCTGACTTGATGAGGACCTCCACCATGCTAGCAGCAGTATCTGCAGACAGCGAGCCTGACAGCCCACTGAAGAAGCATAAAGCATGGCCAATGACCAGAGCAAACCTCCTCTAATGGCTTCTGGGTGATGGGTCTGTCCTGGCTGCTGGAGGAGCCTCAAGAGAAAGGAGATTTCCATCTTCATGGTTTTCTTTGAAACTCCGAAGAGGGAAGGGTGGACAGTTTCTGTGGAGTGTGTGGTCAGCTGTCTCTGTTGAAGCCTCTGTACTTGTACCTAAACCAGGACTGGCTAGGTGATGGAGGATAAGGAGTATGGCAGGGGCTCCTCAGCCTGTACGCACTCCAATCCCGGCAGTGGAGACAGTGCTAGGGAGAGGAGCAGTGTTGTGTGGTTTCCACAATTTTTCTGCTTGCTTGTCCTCTCTTGTGGAGCAGCACAAGGAACTGTCAGCTTTTTCACTGCAACAGCAAAGAGACGTTCTTCTGGAGATCTCGTGCAGAAGACAAATCTGTTGCTGTTTCCCACGCCTGTTCGCAAGGTCTTCTAGAGGGGGCGGCTCTGCCGCAGAGCTCGGGGCCCTGCAGAGGCCCAAGCAAACTGCTCATTTCCCTTTGTACCTACTTTGGGGCCTCTGAACATCAGCATTTTTTGGAGTAGAAATATTCTGACTGCATCACAGAAGACTTTCTAATGCTAAAAGGAAGCAACCCAACCACACAGATTATTAATGCCAGAAACATGCAAATGCATTTTGTACTGGAACCAGCAGGTCTATATTGGGTTCTAATTGTTTTTTGTTTTCAGAAGGAAGATGTTTAAGGATCTATAGTGAACATATTCCAAAAACAGTCAGAGCAGAGCCCTCCAACCCAAACAACCACATTTAAAAAAATACGGGAGAGCTTGTATCGCTGTCAGCACTGGAACACAGGGAACGTCCTTCGGTGTCTTGTAAACCATTTCCCCTTTCTCTGTCTGTCCGTCCAGTTGCAGAGCAGACTGGTTCTGGGTCTTTACCATGCCCTGTGATTTATGGCACATAACGTCAACCAAAGCTGCTGTTTAATGAATTCCTTGAGTGTTTCTGTTCCAATAGGGATTCATGGGCCTGACTTTGAATTATGGTGCCCTTGTGCTAGAGAGATGTTTACAACAAAACAGTAAATAGTAGTTTGGAAGCCCTTTCTCGCTGGGAATCATGGAAATACTGTTATCTCAAGCTTCAGAAGGAGCTGTGGTGCACGGAGACCACCTGAGGCGCAGGCCCACCTGCCACCAGAGCCTCTGGTCAGTCTGCTCACCTCCATTTGGTTTAGGCCACTTAATTAATCAGGTTTGCTTTTTTTTCCACTTAAATAGAAGAAACCTCTAGGGTTGATTGGAAATCTCTGTTATTGCTCAGCAGACCAGAATGTTAACTACACATTTAGGCAGTTTCTCCAAAAGTCTTTTATTTAGCTGATAGACACAGCAACTCCTGCAGAACTGCTGCCTGGATCCTTTAATGAAACACATCTTTAGGCATTTAAAACAACAGTCCCAGATTGTTTCTGTATTTGATAAAATGTATTTGAATAAGAAAGTCCATTTGAGGGCATACTGTTTGTCTGTATGTGTGTCTGTTTGTCTGTCTGTCTATCTATCTAATTTCAAACCCAGAATATTGTAATGCCCAGGGATCCAGGGGGCATGGAAGTGCGCCAGAAAAGGAAAGGAGATGTGCTTTAGGAACTAGCATAGATGATGATTGTTGGTGGATACTGCAGCAACACTCAGAAGTAGAAGAGATGCTGCAAACCTAAAACTTTGGCCAACATTTCAGAAGTCATGCCTGATGTTGCATGCCCAGCCTGAAACAGAGGGAGAGGATCAGGGCTTCAGGAGCTGTCGTCTGCAGACCCACAACCCTTCTGCTGGGCTCAGCATCTGATGGGACCCCCCTCGGCACACGGGTCACAGCAGCCTGGTAGCACCTTTCTCTGGGCCACCTGGAATCGTCTCAGTGCTGGCCCCATGGCTCACACTGGTCTGACTTTGCTGCTCTCACACAGCCTCTCCTCACCTCCCATTTTCCCATCAGCCTTCCCTGAAACGACTCATCCATTCCCATGTCTCTTCTGCCTTCACAGCTCCCACCAAACACTGCTGTGGTCATGCCACCCCCATGTTCATGCTGGGTACCTGGGGGGAGGCAGTGAAATTTGGCACAGGCTGAGCTGAGCCCTCATCACCTGGAAGGGCTGGATCCCCCAACACAGCTACGGACTAGGAGAGATGGAGAAGTCTTCATCAGCAAAGTTTCTGGCTATTTTTGTGGTGTCTTCAGCCTGATGAATAACAGAGCTTTGCCCTTGGTACTGCTGAGAGAATATCCCTTCCGGAGGGCCTGCAGGCTTTTCTGTGGTTGCTGTAGCGCAGGACTTTTTTCCCTTACATGCTCATTTCACTTCTTCTCTTCCTGCTGCTGGTACAGGCTGCCAAACGTTTTGTTTCTTCCTCCCCCATAGATGTGTCTGCATCCACTGCTGTTTGTGTTCCTGTTTTCCTTTAGAGGCTTTTTTTTTTTTTTTTGAACATCAGTTGCATTTTTATCATATTTGGATCCTGTGAGTTAGAGATCGCTGCACAGCGCAGGACGAGGGGGAGGACGCTGCGCAGATAATGTCTGTGTTCTGTCACCTGCCCCATGGCCATCAGGAGCAGACCAGGCTGGCTGAAGACCAGTGCCCAAAGGGTTTAACCAGCAGACCTGTAGCTTCCCCTCCTCTGCAGGCCATGGTGGGAAGCAGCCAAGCCTCCCTCTGGCTCCTCTGGTGCTCATTTTGCTGTGAAGAGCTGTGGCAAATGCGCTTTTCAGAGGTGACTGTGAGAAACAGCCGTTGTCCTTGTCTCTCCTGGGGTTTTCTTTAATACAAGAGGGAATTAGGCACCTGGAAGAAATGCGGACCCAAGGCCCAGCTGAAATCTCTTGAAGGAGACCTCATAGAGGGGGATGCTTGTCCTTGTGGCCAGCATCAGCGTGGCAGGGCAGCGGGTCTTGGGTCCCTCGGTGTCTCCTGGCCCTCGGGACGGGGCCGTAGAGGAGCCGCGCTCCGGGCTGGAGCTGGACGAGCGTTACATAACGCACCGCTCCGTTCCAGAGACACGTTCAAATGATTAATTTGAGGCTCTGGCAGCCACTTCCCTGTAATAATATTTTAAACATTACTTTTCCACTGGTCCTTGCCAGCAATCGTTACTTTGTGCTGTGGAGGCTGTAAAATTTCACTTCAAGGATGGGTTTCACTCCCGTTACAAAATGTGTCTGGAATGTGCAGATGTTTCCTTCAGGGAATAGCGAGCCAATCCGCTCTAACACATCATCCCCATGGGGAGGACTCAACGTGCTAAGCAGCCCTATTCACAAAATCACAAACAAACACACACACACAGAGCCCTGTGGAGCTGTACCCGGGCCGGGCATGTCGCTCAAAGCCCTGTTGATGTAAAAAGCCCAGCATCTCTGCTGGAGCTGCAGAAGGCTTTGGTCTGGGCTGCTGCTGGGCTGCAGGGACACATGTGCAGAGAGGTCCCTCTCTGCAGCCCGTGGGAGCTGTGCATGTTGATATTGCAGCTTGGCTTTTACACAGTGCCACATATTACTGTTTTCTGGAGACGGATTGGAAGAACTATGAAAACTTTGGCTTACTGGGTGCAAAATAACATCCTGCAGGTATCCAAGGGTGTGCATGCCAAGGACAAAGAAGAGTTGCTGTAGATGCGCCAGAGTTAGAGAAAATGGAGAGATGGGATTTAATTGAACAAAAAAAAGTTTGCATGGAGAGTGGAGAACACTGAAATACGCTTTTTATGGAACAGCCACTGGCAGACAGGAGCCCCAGCAACTGGGACCTCAAATAAAGGCTGTAACCATGCCTGAGGAATATCTTATGGGGCTGGTCCTGTTTTTACGGGAGGATCCAGGAGATCACTCATTTTTTTACTTGTGTAATTTTATCTTTCAGTATCACCTTTACTACACGGGAAGGGAGAACAGACCTGTTAGGGGTGTCAGGTCCTTGGCGCTCTTAAAGGGGTGGTCTGTCGTGCACACAGCAATAGGTGCCTGGAGCAGATCTGCTATAAGTGCTCCTGGGGTCTTCCCGCTCTGCCCTGCACTGGCTGCTCCCCTCTGCTCTGAGCCTTGTGCCTCCTGCACAGCTCTTCCCATAGCTGCAGGTCAGGAAGGCCAGTCTTTTGGGGATGGATGCTGTCTTTCTGCAGCTCCAGGTGGTATATCTGGACTGTCTTAATCTGTGTTGAGCCGTGTTGCTTGAAACCCTGCCTCCAATGTTGTGAGAGCATTTTGGGCCCATAGCACCTCTAGGGAGAACCTCATTTGGGGTGCTAGACAGGTTTTGGTGATGGGATCTGCCTTGATCCTGATGTGCACCTCTTTATTAATCAATATATAGGGCTACCTTGCCTTATACCCTTCATAAAAACCAAGTGGAGCCTGGAGGAGAGATTAAGGCAGTTACAGAAAATAAATGTACAAGATAGAGTACTGGGAAAGACAAATGTTGATAGTGATGAGTATGGACTGAGCGCTCAAGCCCATCAAACACTGATAAGCAAAAGAATGCCAGGAAAAGTCTGTGGCCAGCAAAGCTGAGAAGAATAAAGAGTTTTTCAAGTATATTGGGAACTAAAGGAATTAAATTATACTGGTCTGTTAATAGATGGACATGGTCAAATTTTCAATGAAAATACAGAAAAGGCAGGACCGTTCAGTAAATATTTCTGTTTTCTGTTTGGAAAAAAGCCAGATGATGTATTTGTATCATATGAGGATGATGAAACACTTTCCACTCCAACAGTAACTGAAGAGGATGTTAAACAGCTGCTATTAATATTAGACCTTCTTAAACTAGCAAGTTCAGATATTTTGCATCCAAGAATTTTAAAAAATCTGGCTGAAGAGCCCTCTGGGCTATTAATGTTCACTTTTAGTGGGTTTTGGGGCAGTAGGGAAATTCCCAAGGACTGGATCAAAATGAATGTGGTGCCAGTGTTAACAGAAGGTAAATGGGATGGTACAAACATTAATTAGCCTGATGTCCTGATTTTCTAGCCCAAGGAGAAACCATACAGTGCATAACATGGACATTAGCTAGAAGTTAAAGGGGATGGTGTAGTTAGTGGCAATCAACATGGAAAATTCATTTATGGAAAATAGATCTCATGAACCTCTGCCTTTTAAGTAAGTTTACAGATGGAGTAGATGAAGATGATGATGTTGATGTAATACACATATGACTTCTGTAAGGTATTTGACTCAATGTCACATATATTTGTCAGAAATTGGAATGAAAAAAAATCAGCAATACATACATTAAAGGGATTAGACACTGGCTTCAAAATGTAAGGATAAACTGGAGTCATCATGAAGACCCGTGCTGCAGTGAAGTCTCAAAGATTGATTGCTGACTGCCTCCATAGTGTGTTTGTCAACAGACTGGAGGAAGACAAAACCATGAGTGATACTGTACTGAGAGTGCCAAAGCACAGAGAAGGAAACGGAGCTCTGCTTTGGTTGGAGACTTGGTCACAAAAAAGAGCAACGACGCTGCCGAGTGTAAGATCATATATCTGGGACCAAGGAAGGCAGGCCTGGTGTATAGGATGGGAACCTTCTCCTGGAAGGCAAGGACTCGGCATGGGAAGGTGTTGTAGTCAAGTGTGCGATGAAGGATATGGCCACCAAAATGATTAGAGCAACCCAGGGATGTGTAAGCAGGGAACTATGGAGCAGAGGGGTTGTATTTCCTGGTGTCCTCACTTCATGGAGACAGTGATGTCCTAAAGAATCTGGCCAAAAGCGTATCTGAAGGACTGTCTCCTGCGAGGCAGTTGGTGTTTGCTGCACCAGCAAGAAGGTGGTAGGTGACTGCAGCCGAGGGAGTATTTGTGGTTAAAACCAGGAAGCATAATAGAAGGACACCCTCAGTTTAGTGGACAGGCAGAGTGAATCCTACACCTGGGAACTCAAGCCAGGCAAGTTCAGACCAGAAATAAACCTAAGTGACTAACCCTGCAACAGCTCACCAAAGCCGACCCGGCCCTGGGAGTATTTACGTGAAGATGGGAATGTTCTTTAGAAGGATGGGGGACTGCTTGCATAGGCTTCATGCAGGAATTTATTGTGAGGAGCCCGATGGCTTGCAGTACATGAGTTGTTGGGATAAATGATCACGTTAAAAATCTGAGAGTCATTCACGTTGCTCTTTGTTAGTGCAAGAAGCAGATTGCCAAAAGGGAAGGGTTAGTAGCTTTACGTCCTGTTCCCCCTTCCCCAAAACTGGCTCATGTATTGGGTAGGTCCCAGGGCTTCAGAACATCTGGAGAGCCTGTCCCTCGCTGAGGAGACCACAGAAAGCAGACATAACATCAGGATTGCAAGGAAAACACAAACCGGATTGCGCTGCAGCAGTGGTTTGGCCAGGTCTTGTGTCCTGAACATGCTGCACTTTTCTTTTTGCTTCAGGCTCTCCTGGTTTGTGGATTTTCTGTCGCAGGCAGTGGGCTGTGAACTCTGTGGTTGTGCTCAGCATCATTGTTTTCACAGAGCAGCACCATTTACTTTGTGCTATTTTTAAACATATTAAGTGCTAATGTGACTGCCCCAAATCCCAGAGTTTTCTCTCTGGAGAAGAAGAAAATAAGTAAGGGGCTCAGCATCTCTCCAGCACAGGCTGTGCTGCAAAATGTTGCTGACAGTTGTTCTCCATCGCTAACGACACACTGCCAGGCCTGGACCTGGTTGAGTCGTCCTGGTCTTTACTTGTCCTTTCCTCATCCTAGCTATTTTTTTGTTAGCATCCCATGCTTTGAGCTGAAGGGTGTTGGTGAGAGCCTGGAACAGGGAGTCTCTTAAATGAAATGTTGTTGGTGAAACATATCAGAGATGAAGATCAGTTGACAGACAGGGCTAAAATACACACAAAAATTTTCTTACACACAAAAGTTTTCTTAAGCAACCACCCAGGAACTTGGAAAGCTTGCTTGTCTGTTAGAGATTACTGTTAGCTAAAGATCAAACAAATTTGTACTGTCAGCTACGAAGGGGAAAGCGTTTGAGGGAGTGTTATCGCCCGTGGGAAGTGACTGTTGAGATCTGGCTCCCGGGCCAGCGTTACCAGGGGTGGGTGGAAGTCGGGTCCATTTCAGCACCGAGGCAGATGCCGGTGGGTCTGTGCCGGAGCCTGCGGAGCCAGGCTGGTGGCACCCCTGGTTGCCTCTGCTCCCCGTGCCCGGTGGGAGGTATGGGCTGGGGGGTTTTGGAGCAGGACCTGGGGAGCTGGAGCTCAAACTTTGCAAACGACTGAGGAGGAAATGGCCGCAAAATCTTTCTGTTAGGTCCGTGTCGCCTTTGTTCTGCTCTGACAGCGGAAGGGCCAAAGTGGGGAGCGCACTGTGCTCACCCCAGGCTGCTCCCACACCCGGAGGGATAAAGGGACACGGCAACTCTGTCCCTCAGCCGTCTCGTGGCTTTTGGCCGTGAGACTTTCCCCATCTGTTCTTACACTGGTTTGGATCCAGTGTGCCTTCTTTGTGTCCACTTTACCTGCCATGTGTGTGTGGCTTTGGCTGGTAGGTGATGTTACTCCTAAATCCTCAGTCCTTCGTGAACCCCCATAAATGCCATGTTTTGCTGCCTCGTGGCTGTGTTTTCCTCTTGGTTTTGTGCTGCTGGTGCCATGCAGTGCCTGACAGCGTACTGGCTATTCTCCCAGTGCAAGAAATGAGAGACGTATTTCCCGACTGTTTGAAGAAATTGCTTTTGATCTGATGCTGCCTTATCAGTCTCACTCTCTCTGCTGGCTTGCAGTCTGAATTCAACTAGGAAGTGGCATTAAGTTTTTTACAAGTCTCACCAGGGCATTTCAGATGATCAGGAGGTCCCTGGTTGACAGTTCTTGTGCTGTATTGATGCCCAAGTTGTTCCACTGTTCCTTTTGGGATACAAAACACGGATGCCCCAGAAGGTTTCCAAGGAAGAGGCTATGCAAATATTTTTTCATACACTGTCAGTGTTTGCAAACTGGACGCGTGCTTTGGAGAAGACTTTCCTGGATTTCTCTGCGTCTCTTGGCTCCAGCTCCTGTGTCAGCTCAGCGATGTATCGCTGCTGTCGGTTCAAGAGCATCCAGAGACTCCTGCATCCTGCGAACCTTGCCTGTGGCTCTTGTTTGTTGTGTATAGCAGAATTTACGGTGCTGGGGAAAAACAGTGTTGTGGTTTTATTATTTCTCACAGAGAAATAATATCCCTAGAGGACAGCTATTCAAGCAAAGGCCTCACAATTAAACAAATACAAATAGGATAATAAAAAAACCAGGACCCGAAGGTTATGTACTCCATCCTCTGTCCCGGTGGTGAATTAATGTCAACAATACCTAAACATTTATTGAAAACTCTACTTTCTGTGAGGAAGATTAAGCACTTAGTAGCTCAACTGTGTAATTCCTAAATTACAGTTTACAGAGGGCTCACTTTTCATGGTAAAATAAAATATCACTGGGCTCCGAACATGCTGACTTGGAAACACTCTGGGTTTCCAAGAGACCAGAGCTGGGCGTTGAAAGAGCTGTGTGTTGGCATGCAATGCCACAGGACCTGGGGGCTCCCTGGACGGATGCTTTTTTGGGAAAGAAGTGGGTATCTGTGTGGACAGTGGCTGGATTTGGGCTGCAAGCATCTAACATGGTCTCCTTTCTTGAGCTCTGCCATGTGTGCTGGGAAGATGCTTTGTTTTATTGCATCTTTGGTTTCCTTGCAAACTTTCCATGAAACAAATATATATTTGCAGGGCTGACATTTAGCTGGATGAAACTGCAGACAGCTTGTTTATGTGCAACACTAATTATGGACGTAAACTTTATTTAAATATTTGGGTTGCTGCTTTCCCAAGCTGAAGATCTTCTCTGTTCTCATCTTTTAGTGTGATGTTACAGAGGCAGAGTAGGGCTGGGTGATGCCTGATGTTTCAAGCCTTATTTTATGCCACATTAAGTCACCTCTTGGCAGTGGAGGGGAGGACCACGTCCAGTGCCAGCTCCGGTCACTGCTGGCTCCTGGTCACTCGAGCAGCTCAGAAGGTGGGACCTGGTGTGAAAAGCCTCTCTTGTAACAGTGGCCATCCCTGTAGCCAGCTCCTTGACCCACTGGAGCACCCTGCAGAAGCTCTTGCTGACCTCCACAAGCACAGGAGGCCCCTGGTGACTCCCCAGTGCCCCCCTTGCCTTTGGCTCCATTGTTTCGGTGTTGGGAATGAGGCGATGAAGTCAGTGGCAGTCTAAGAATAACTTGTAAAATGAGCCGTGCTGCGGGTCCCTGTGCAGACAGCAGTGCTCCGGTTCCTGGGAGCCTCTTGTGTGAAAAAGCCCCCACCCAGCCCTCCTGGCCGGGGAGGAGAGGGATGGAGCGCATGATGCCATTGCCTACGAGCCAGCTCTGCCAGAACATGACGTCGCTCCATGAGGTAACACGTCCCCTTTGTTCGAGTGGCTTCGTCCCTGGTCCGACTTTATAACCATATTTGGGAAAGTCTGCAGAAAGCTGCTGGCTGCAGGGATCCGAGGAGCTGCTCTTTGAGTCTCAGCTGCCCTGCTGACAGCTCCTACCTGGAGCTGGGCAGACAGCTCCCACCTGGAGGGTAGGAATGCCCTGGTGTGGTGGGAATGCCCTGGCCGCGGTGGGGATGCCCTGGCCATGCACCCCTCAGGCATGTGCAGCATCACCTCCTCTGCTCTGGGGATGAGGTACGGGCACAGGAGCAGAGGGAGTGTGGGCGAGCAGCAGCTGGGTAGGGACCGCTGTGTCACCTGGGGTGTCCTGAGCTCTCAGCTCAGTCTCATGCAGGGCTCAGGGATCAGTCTTTCCCACGCTTCTTGAAGCACAGGCTCTCGCAGCCCCTTTTCCTCAGCCACCGGCAGGGATGCAGACACTCACTGCCTGGCTTCAACCATAAGCTCACCTGCTCTGCCAAGAGCTAAGGGAATGTTTTACACTGCCCTGTGGGCAGCTGCCTGCCTCTCAGCAGGATCATGTGGCCCCAACCCAGCAAGACAAGTAGGATTTACTCCTACAGATCTGAGGGTCGTGTTGTGCTGGTGCTCTGGGAGAGGCTTGTGGCAGGATGAGGCAGGGCAGGCTGAGATGGGGAAGGAGCATTGCTTCACCGCCATTGCTCAGAGGGGAGCCCGCAGTGATGGGGTGACCTGCTCGTGGTCCTGCAGTGAGTCTACAGTGGAGCTGGGAGTTACATCTGGGTCTGCTTCATGTCAAACCCAGCCGCCTCCTGGCACAGCTGCCTTGCAAGGGCATATGTGAGAGTGCTTTGCAGTTCTCCCAGGAGAGCACAAAGTGTACAGAACATTGCAAAAATGCTTGTATCCTTGCCTTACATTTTCATATCAACAAGTACGATTTTGCTGTGGGAAGAAAAACATTTAGTTTTTAGATGAATATTTGTGAAAAAGTCTTTTGGGGCAAATTCCTTAGAGAGAGCTAAGACTTTGGCCAGCATTTGAAACTCATAAATTCAAAATGAACAAATAAATTGTCATCATGCTGTGACAGCCTTGGGGAGACGAGGGTGCTCGCCGCTGTCTGCCAGTCCCAGCATGCAGCTCTCTGCTCAGGGCTTGCTCTCAGCAGCTGCCAGTGTCTCCCTGAGCCTTTCCCTGGACACCCTCCATCTCATGCATTTACTCCCTAACAGCCTTGCTGTTCTTTGGAGGCTGATCTCTGCAGTGGAGTCCCTGGGCATACGGATGAAATGCAGCCTCCTCTGGGGTGGGATGCATCAGTTCACAGTGACCCACTGATAAATGGCTTTGGGAAAGAAAGAGGTGAAACCCACTAGTGAAAGGCCCCTCTTCTTGTTCGGCTGCAGCTCTCAGAGGTGATGTGTGGAGGAGCTGGAATCCCTTTGCCTTGGAAAATCTCTGCTTCAGTGTGATTGAAACCAGTAGCTGGGGATGAAGATCTCCATATGCTGTTGCCCTCCTGTCTGTGCTGAAAGACTGAGAGCTCATCGTGCAGGAGAGCTGTTGAGGCAGCGTTCCTCCCAGCCTGCCAGCCAGGGTGTCCCTGCACCTAGTGCAGGATGACAGCGTTGCTTCCTGCACCTGGCACACAGAAAAATCTGTGTTTTTTCAGATTTCCCTAGCCACTGTGGCAAGAATCTCTGCCTCTCTGCACACAAGCGCTGTTACTTCTACTGTGCTTCCTAGGAGAGGTGCAAGCCGAAAGACAAGGAAAAAAGGAATCAGATCAGCAAAAACCTATAATTTTTCCTGGCTCAAACATGCAAAAACACATCGGGTTTTTCATCCTCTTTTCTGGAAAGTCTATTATGTACGTCAGGCAGTATCAGCACAGCACTGCTGCATGGGGCACTGTGCTGCCTTTTATTCCCGGAGACTAGAAAAGTGTTTGCCATGGTAACTCGTAAGACAGCATTTCAGTTGTGCAGGCGACCTCTCGGGCAGTTTGCTGCTCTCTGAGCTGATGGAGGGCTCTGGAAGCAGTGGGCTTCGTTGTGTCTCGCAAGCCATCTTGCATGTCCCTCTGTCACTTGTCTTCCCTGGTTGCAAGGTGTGGGACGGCGCAGCCTGGCTTTTGGGTGGGCGGTGAGAAATGGGAACATTGCTGGGCATTGCTCGGAGCATTGCTGGGCAGCTGCTGCCGCCTGTGGCGTTTTCTGTGCCTCGGTTTGCTGCTCACTTTGTCGTTGCCTCTCCTCTCTGGTTGCTGCAAGGCTTTAGCCATGAGAACTGCCAGGGGCTGAGCACCTTCGTATTCTTCAGTGCATGTCTGAGTGAAGCACGTGGAGTTTGTTGAGATCAGAAAGGGGAAACTGTTTCCACTGGAAGATGTGCTTTGGAAAGAGAGGAGTCAGGCAATCTGGGAAAGGCTCTGGAGTCAGGAGTGGGGCAGAGAAGATAAATAAGAACAATTATTCAGTGTTCACAGTGCAGAAAATTAGGCAGTATCCAATGAAGTGACGCCTCTAGCAGGTTTCAACAAACCAAAGAAAGTACTTTTTGTAAAGTACATGAATTGTGGAGCTTGTTGCTGTAGGCTCTTATGGAGCCCAGGCTGGCTCAGGAAGGGGTGGATGGCATCGTGTAAGATCGGTCTGTTGGTGGCTGTTAAATACGACAGTCCGATGCAGTCTCTGGCTCTGAAGGTCCTCTGTTGCTGGCTGCCAAGAGCTGAGAAGTGTGTTGGGGAAGGATTGCTCACTGGAAGCTTTGCTCATGCATCTCCCTGAACACCTGGTACTGACCACAGCTGGGGGTGGGATATGGGACAGGATGGACCCTTGATCCCAGGGACAGAGCTGTTCCTACATCCCTGCACCCACTCCTGCCGTTAAAACACAGTTGCTGGGCCAAAATGGGGCCCAGCCCTGCCCCCATGACTCTTACTTTGGTCACACAAACATGAGGCAAACTCTATTTTGGGGAAGTCTGTCCTGGATCATGAAGACTGGCTGGCTGGGGGAGGCTTGTGGGAAAGCCCAGCCCGGCTGATCCACAGGGAGAAAGTGATTTTCCCAAAGGACAGGGTCTCTCTGTTGCAGATGCTCCTTTTACTCACCCTGTGTGTCCTGTCGGGCCAGCCCAGCTCAGGAAGATGGTCTGGGAAACAGAAAAGCTTTTCCCTTGACTGCAAGCTGCACCCGGCAGCCTGGAGGGCAGATGCTTTATCCCTCCTGCACTGTTGCAGGCCCCTTAGTAGCCACTGTAGAGGCTCCTGTGCAGACTCTGGATGGAAATATGGTTGTACCCAAGCTACCGTCTTTCCCTAACACCTCTGGAGCTTCACTGACCCACAAAAATCTTAGCTTTTACTGTGGCTTACAGACCTGGAGCTTCATTTCTACTGAACTGCTGCAGCTCTCCCAGCCTCCACGCAGGCTCCTCTCTGCACAGACGCTTTTCTCCGTCTGCGGATGCTTTTCCCATTACTGTTCTGGCTGGGCTCCACGCACCAAAAGGGCTGGGGAAGGCACAAGCCAGCACTGCCCCCCCTTCCCTTCCCTCCCTTTTTTGTGAAATGAAGGCAGAGCAGGCCCACAAATGACATAATGAGAGCATGACATCAGGCTTGGCAGGCAGAGGCATGCTATACTCTGCTCAACATTATATGTTCTGTGGAATTAAGAAAAAAACAGCAGTGCACCAAAAAAAGCCTGTCCACCACAGTGCTGCAGAAATAAACCCCTGGCTGCCCCGGGCTCACAGCTGCAGGGCTGTGGAGCCCATCTGAGCATCATGAAGGGACAAATTGGGAGGCACCAAGCCCTGCTGCTCACTTCCATCAGCAGCTGCTGGAGGGCAGCAGCTAGATGAGGGCACGCCAGTGCTTGATGCTTTTTACCCCCAGAAGTTACCCGACCCCATCTGCAGGAGATCTTGTTGGCTGTGACTGATCCATCCTCGCACTCTCTGGGAGACAGGCTGCTGTTAGCCCTGCGGCACACACAGCTCTGGAGAGGTTCAGTGGATCACCCAGCATCACTCAGGGAATTGGTACCAGAGCTGGGATGGAGCTGAAGGCTCCCAAGGCTCAGGTTGATGCACTCATTACCAAATGTTCCCTTATCCAAAGCTTCACCTTTCCCCCATGACTAACTCCACTGCCAGAAGAATTTTTTTTAAAACTTCCTTTGCTAGGCCTGTAAGTTAAATGTGTGAGTGTTTGCTGGGGCACTTAGGGAGCTGCAAGGGGGGCTCTCTGTAAGGCATCTTTCACACACTTCTTGTTCTGTACCATAGTTGTTGGTGGGTTTTGGTGCCCCTTGTCCCATGGAGATCTGTGAAGTGGGCCAGCCCTCCCAGCCTCCTCTGGCATTACATGGCTCCATTTTACAGGTGTGGAGACTGAGGCAGGATCGAGAAGTTGTGACTTGCCCATAGTTGTTCTCTTCCAGGCAGCACAGCGTGTTCTCAATATCCCCCATGGCACAAATAAACTCAATTTTTCTTTCTTCTCGTGGGGAGGGTGGCAGTCTGCGTGCGCAGTGCATTTCAATGGAGAGCCTTGTTTTCTGCTGGCTTCAGCTCTGCTTTGAACCTGCTCTGCATTTCCTCCAGCCTGGCAGTGGGCTGGGAAAATACAGTCGTGGCAGTTTGTGGCACCGAGAGGCTGAGCTCTGTCCCACAGCCTTTGC
The DNA here is from genome assembly GCF_047370975.1 of Nipponia nippon. Taxonomy (NCBI): domain Eukaryota; kingdom Metazoa; phylum Chordata; class Aves; order Pelecaniformes; family Threskiornithidae; genus Nipponia; species Nipponia nippon. The sequence goes on along the minus strand of NW_028262369.1, from coordinate 17,531,835 downwards.
GTTGGGTTTTATTGCTCACTATTTCCTGATTATTTTTTCCTGCAACCTAGCTTGGTTCACAGCCATCTTTCCCATGCCAGGAAGGCATAATATGATTTTCCACACAAGTTGGAGAGGGACCAGTGGGAGAAGGCAAGCAGGCAGCTGGGAGCCCAGCTCACTGACTCGCAGCTGGAGGTGGCAGGCGCTGGCATCGTCCACCATTCCTCGCTTCTCCAAGCTGTCCTGTCAATAGGAGCTCTGCTTCCCTTGCAGGCTCTGCACCAAGGAGATCTGGGGAGGCTAAAAGCTGGGAGATTTTATACCAATTCCTCATCAGATCATGAAGGCAAGGCTAGAAAACAGCAAGGGAATTGTACTCTGGTTTGTACGTACCAGTGGGTTGCCATCTAGTGCCTGGTCTGGATGGAGGACAGCAGCTTCTCTGCAGGTGGTGGATGGGTGCTCAGGCTGTGGAAGATGGAGGGTGGGAGCCAAGATCCTGGGATCTCTTGCAAACAATGCAAGTTGTAGTTAAGTGACAAAGTGTCAGGGTATAGACAGAGCTTGGGTTGATTATAACCTCCAAGGGTTCAGAGTGTCTCTGAAGCAGCCTTGCCTGGGAACTGAGCCCCAGCTTTCTCCTTTGAAGCCCACTGGTGGAGCTTCTCTGCCTGCTGGGCTGTGGGTCAGCGTTAGCTTTGGATGACAGTGGTGAGTGCTGGATAGATGGGTGAGCTCAGATGATAATATCTGGCAGCACCAGCTTGGTGTTGGTGTGTGCGGAATGACAGCCAAGCAGTCCTTTCAGGAGAAGAGGAAAAAGGCACAGGAGCCCCCTCCAGCCCTTCTGCTGCAACGCCGTGGAGGCTCACTGGGGCACGACAGTGCCAATACCCCAGAGATACGCGTCCGAGTGGCCTGAGACCCTCACAAGCTGTCCTGGCCATACAAAGCAGCACAGTTCCTTGAGCAAATCAGAGGACTGAGGGTTGCCACTTATTAGTTTATGGGGGACAGCTCCTCCTGGCCCTTCCTGAACAAAACCCGCTGGCTGCAGCCGCAGCACCAGGCATCCTGCACCCCGTGAGTCCCCACTGGATCACCCTTGTTCACCAGGAGCTCCTTCCCCCGTGCATGCCGCTCAGTAGGCAGTGACATCTAGTGTCAGTCCAACACACTGTGTAAAAGCAGTGCTGTGTGGGGAATTACTGCCTGTATTTGCATTTTACCTGTTTGCTGAGGCTGGTGGGAGCAGCTCTGCCACTGTGCATCTTCCTGGAGCAGGTACCAGGTCACAGTCATCCCTGGTCCTGCTCTCGGGTAGGAATGGAGCTGACTGACCCCTGGGAGCCGAGGATTTGGGGTCTTAGCCTTTACTTATCTGAAGTTTAAAAGCTTTCTCTGAGATGAAATGGAAATGGTGATAAGGGATGTTTGTGAAGGGCTGGGGAAGGCTCAGGACCAACCCCTCCATGCCTGGCACTGTGGCAGAGGGATGGAGAAGAGCAGACCTGTCCTGCTGAGTCAGTCACTTCCTACTTGGGAAGTAGGAAGATGGGAGAGATGGAGAGAAAGCTGCAGAGAAGGTGTCTGGGCTTGGGGCTGGCTGTCCCAGTCCACTGCGTGGCTCAAGTGCCCACTTGCTGATTGTGCCACCTGTGATGCTGAGAGCTTCACCCTGCCCTGCGCGCTCTCTTCTCCGTGCAGCCAAGCAGCACTTTTGAAGAGTCTCTTTAAAATGCCAAAGCCCTGATTTTGTAGCAGCAGAATAGTTTGGTTTGGAGGTCTCTCTTGTCTGGGCAAGGAGCAAGAAGGCATGAGAGCTGAAACACCATTTCCTTCTGTCTTGGGCTTGAGGTGCTGCCTAAAAACTAAATGGGTTATTTCCAGGTATTTCAAAGAAGAGAAATAGTTTTACTGGTCTCCCCGTAAGGTAATTGGTTGGTGGTCTGGTCTTTTCCAAAACTGGTCAAGTAATGGAAGGAGGCACAGAGGAGTACAATTTATAGAAAATACTTATGGAGAAGTGGAGCAGGAGCCTCCCTGAGAAAGGATCTGACCTGGCTGGCAGCAGTTGGGATTCCAGTCCAAGCTGTCTTGTGTGTTTGTCTTGCAAGTGCGAGCTGGAAATGGGTTTGGAGGTGACTTTTCATGTCGCCTGTGCAGAATGTGGCTCGCATGTGGTCTGTGACACTTCAGCAATGGATGCTCTGTATTCTTTAACTATTGTCCCAGCTACCCTGAGACAAAAGAACATTGGCTTGGTCAGATATTTTTGCTAGTGTCCTTTTTTTAAGTGTATTTGTTGAGCTTTCATTTTGCACATTTCTTGGACTTCTTTATTGATGTTGCCGGTGAACTCTTCTGAATCCATTCTCAGCTTGGCAAAGAAATCCTGGACAGCAAAATCAGGGAAAATAAACTCAAAGCTTTTAAAGAGACATCCATCCCTGTTACTTATCCCCAGAGTTTCCTGGAATCGTATATAAATTTCCCGCCAGTTTGGCAGAATTCTTTTCATTCGGATAAATTAAGTTTAAATGTCAGGTCAAACCAAGAACTAATTGATTAGGGGATAAAAATAAGAGGTGAGACAGCAAGGAGAAATTACGGGAGATGCTTGTAGGAAAAACAGTGAGAAAGGAGGTGGGTAGGAGAACGCCTCTGTTGACACGACACGGCTGCGGCTGCAGTGACTCCAGCCCTGTCCGCTTCCCTGGAGCTCTGCCAGGAATCCCTGAAGGATAATAACCATTGCATGGGCTCAGAATAAGTATTTCGATGCTGCTAAAAGAAGGTTTTGGCCAAAGGAGATTCATCTGAAACCAAAGAGTGAAGTTTATTGGGAATGAGTGGAGACTGATCAGCAAAACTTTCACTTCTTAGCTGAGTGACATTTTAAAATTGAAAAAGAGGACATGGGGTGAAAAGAGAGAGCTGGACTGGAGGACAGAAGCAATTTTGCTTTGGATCAGTTGAAGGCTATTGGTGTTACAGGGAGTGATTAGAGATTTTTTAAAACAATGTTCCTTTTATAAGGACAATCTAACCTGATTTGAAATGGAAAATATTTTTTCTTACTTCTTCTTTTCTTTTAAGCTTTTCCAAAGAGAGACAAAAAGATCTTTAAAATGTAAAAGTTGAACGCATCAATTGTGTAATTAATGATCAGTTCTTTGGCACTAGAAATGGACTTGGAAGTTCCTAATAATTTTTTCTCTAAGTTAATTACTACTTTAGTCTAAATTATTTCTTAATTACTTCTTTGAATATATATTAGACTTGAATATTGAATATTGAATAGTCCTAATCTGTATCTACACATCATACAAAGCTTTGAGCAGCAAGTACTTTACAGCTGGGAAAGGTGTTTTCTTCGGCTGGGAGAAATGCTCTGCTTTAACACATCAAAACCTTCCAGTCTGGACTCTGGATGGAGTTTGGAGAGAGCCTCTTCTGAGGTCTAGTAATGGAGGAATGACAAAATGAAGTTGAACAAAAGCTGAAAATTGTGTTTTCTTTCTCTAGGGATCTTTCCAATAACAAGATCAGTGGTTTAGATGCTCAGATATTCGAAAGCCTGACTTCTCTGGCAAAACTGTAAGTACATGCTGTGCCCTTCCAGTCCTCCAGCTGACCGTGCACGTTTGAGCTGGTACCTAAAATGCATGCTTGTGTTTTCACAAGTTAGCCTTGTTCTTGCTTGACCTCATCTGTCAAGCCCCAGATAGATGTGTCCATAGACTCCTTCCTCAAGGTGTTCAGCTGCGCAGTCCTGTGAATGACTGATTCCCTCATTGGCATTCAGAGAATCAGGCAGGATTTGACCCGCTGTCCTGCTAGATGGAAAGGAGATCAAGGTTGAGAATGAGATTTGTTGCAAGATGTGTGTTAGTTCATGGAAAATTATGATAAAGCTGTGGTGTCCAAATCCCACTTACTTTCTGAGGGAATTGGGTACTGAGTATGAGGGTCCTTTGAGGAGCCCGCCACTAGTGGGGGAAAGGCCCAACGTCCCGTTGCTCCCCACACCCTGAGCTGTCCCCAAAACTGCCCAGACTCTGTGTGGGCCAGGAGAAGAGAGCTTTGACCATTAGCAAACTCACTGGTTCACCTGCTGATCAGATGAGTTTGCACTGTTACTTGCTAATGGCTCATAGAGAAGATTAACTGTCTTTTAAAGAAAAATTGGACTGTCAGATCAAAAAAGGCAGCAATAGAGCCAGCACCAAAACCTGCTTTGGTGGTTCCAGCTGAGTAGCTGGCAGCCTGGGCACCCTGCCATCTTTACACCTCAAAATCTCCTAAAAGGAGAAGGCCTTATGGAAGGACTCGGAGCACGGGGACTGGACTTGAACATGGAAGCAGGCTGCCCAGAGAAGTTGTGGAGTCTCCATCTTTGGAGATACTCAAAAGCAGTCTGGACATGATCGTGGGCAGCCTGCTGTAGGTGACCCTGCTTGAGCAGGGGGGTTGTAACAGATGACTTCCAGAGGTCCCGTCCAACCTCAACCACACTGTGATTCCATGGCTTAGTGCCTGACTGGACATCTTGCTATCGTATGCATGTGGCTGTTGAGACTCAAGGTGCTCAGAGGGTAACCAGTACCCAAGCAGAACTTGGGACAGAGGTCGATCATGTATGTTGGCTGGGAAGTTGTTACCAGCATAATGAACTTTCCTTTTCGTTTTCCCTCTTTTACAGAGATATAAGCCACAACAAGATTTCTACATTAGAAGATGGAATATTTGATAATTTATTTAATTTAAGTGAAATGTAAGTTCATCTTGTTTGTTTCCCAGCTCTCTATTTAGACCTTTCCTTGAAACAGCTCTTCCCTTCGTGGTAGGGTGGGATGCGGTGCTGTCTTGGAGAGATCTGGGGCATGTACCCAACCAAGCAGCTGCCTTTGGACTCTCTCCAGTTTCTTCCTCAAGCTGTGTTCTGCTCCTGTGTCCTGTTGGTGTCCTTCAAGGGTAACCTCTTCCCAGACTTTGCTTCTGTCTCCTGGATACCTCCACCTTCTGCCACTGCCTTCCTGGCTTCCCTGCTTCTCTCCCACACCAGCTCTACTGAGGTTCTTGTCTCTGGCCATACACCAGGTCACACTTGCTGTTCCTGTTTGTATGGTTACACCTTGGGACTGGGGAATCTGATGAAAAGGGCACTGACCGGCAACACAGGAGACCCTGACTGAGGTGTCTAAGTCACTTGAAGGCACTTGAAGATGTTCTCCCTAAGTGACTCAAGTTCTTAGGCTTATAGTGTTTTTTAATTGAAGTAATTAAAATCTGTGCTGTTATGTGAAGGGCAGCAAGGGGTTGCCACACATTTCCGGGAGAGATACATGAAGTGACAGCACAGAATGGCCGTTCTGTATCTGAATGAGCCAAAGGATTAACCCCGTGCAATCACTCTTGGCAAGCAAGAAAAAAGCTAAGCCACACGTTCTCCCTGAAGACAGGGCACAAAGGGCATTTTCAGTTCTGCATTTTTGCTTACAAGTGGCACTGAAAAGACACAAAGGATCCAGGCTAGGTCCAAGTGAGTCTGTCCCTGCTAAGGCTGGCCGGCAAAGTGGTGCTTTCAGTATAAAAATCCCGGGTTCAGCCCCTGCGGCAGCCCAGCCCAGCTGGCGTCAGCTAAACAAACAGCTTTCCATCTCTGTCCTGTTCGCAGCTGAATGCCGAAGGCTGTAATTTGGATCAAGCTTAGCTGCAATTAAAGTTTCCATCTTTTCATTAAATTGCCACATGGAAAGATTATCATTGACTTTGCGTTTCTTTTTTGACAGATCAATTTTATTCTCTTAGCTATTTTTTAATGGAGCTGTAAATAGTCTCCCTTAGCTGTAGGGGCTGCCATTACATCCAATGGCTGTTAGATGGCAGACTATTTTAAATATAAGATTGTGTCTGTAATTTGCTTCTAATTGCAACAATTATTTGTAGAGTGAAAAAAGTACTTGGAGTACTTGCCTAATTCTAGCCTCTAGAAAAATCATGTTAATTATTGCTTGATTCCCTATTCATTAACTCCCCTCGCAGTTCTTTCTGAAGCATTTCAGTGGAGTGGCGCAGATGGGAACAGTGAGGGATCTGCACACTGCTGTAATTAACACTTAGCACATGTCAAGTTAATGCCTAACTTTCGTCTGATCTCCCTGTTACAGAAACTTAAGTTGGAATCCATTTGTTTGTGACTGCAAACTTTCCTGGTTGCCCCGTTGGGTGGAAGACAGAAAAGTGAAAATTATTCAGGCGTCAGATACGAGATGCGCCCACCCTCCTGAGGTGGCAAACCTTTCCCTCTTCGATGTCTTGTTCGTCAATGCTACTTGCGGTAAGGAAACATGGGCTGTGGTGAGGGAGATGACTAAACCAGTGGAAATGATGGGCCCAAGGGGAGCTGGGGATCGCATCTAGACCTCTTTAGGCCTCAAGTCACCAGTTCTGATCTAATTCAGTAAATAATGGTAGTGTATGACTATACCCTGATGCCTTAAGGCTGGAGTCAGTCACACCAGGGCTGAGATCAGCAAACTCATTACAGACTAAGCTTCAAGCAGCCATCAGATGGCACTAGCTCCATGGCCTCCAGACTTAGGCTTTCATTCTCTCAAGCTTTTAACAGTCTGACTTTAAGCAGTGAAATCTCTTGGAGTTGATGGGGCCTGAGGACATGCTAAGTTGAATCTTTGCAGGTGACAAGGCTCCACGTCAGGAGCGTTGAATGAACACTGCTGTGATCTACAGCTCGTCACCTGCTCCAGGTGCATTTTTCTGACTGCCTTGGCTAGCAGAAACACGGGGTGGTGTTTACTTGGAGAGTGGGGGGGGGAGCCCTAAGAAAACTAATCCCTCCTGGATGCTCAGCTATCTCGTAAGTAAGAGAGAGGGAGGGAGAGTGAGTGCTCCCACCAATAGGCATCAGGCATCTCCTTTAATGCATGATGGGAGGATGCAGTGATGAGAGCTGGGGGAACCAGAGCTGGTGGGAGCCAGCTGAGCTGCCTCTTGAAGTGCAGTGCTCCCCCAGGGCCAAAACTCGGGTGGTGGTTGCTCCGCTTTCCCCAGCAAAGTTACCCCAGCTTTGCAGCACCTCAGTAGTGCACTGTTTGCCTGGTGCTGGAATTATCAAGGGGAATAACACTGGCACTGTTATTTCCCTTGATAATTAGTTGTTCCCCTCTTGAACTACTTTAAATTAGTGTGGAAACAGTAATGTGAGGCTGTCTTCTGGGTAATTCAGTGTAATGGGAATAGCCTGGGGACAGCCTGCCAGCTACTGACAGTTGTTACTGATGGGCAGGGAATGAAGAAGTATGACCAGGCTGGTGTTAAAAAGCAAAGTAGTTCCCATGCCGTGGTCCTCCTCACGGGACTTTTCTTAAGAAAACTGGCTCAATGTTTGCAGGAAGGCCATGGAGAAAGCTGGACAGTTGGATGGATTCGGTATGGGAAGATCACGCAAGGCCGGAGCTGTTGAGATGTTTGGGGGGAGATGTTGTAGCAACCAGCAGAAACAGAGGAGCAAACATGGCTCGGTTGCGTGGGCAGAGTTGGAGAGGAGGCCAGGCAGTCCCAGCTGGGCTGCGGCTGTGCACGTGGCAGAGGCCCTGCCTGTGTGTTTGTGGCAGAGAAATGTCCCACCCCTTGCAAGCCGGTGAGGGGGAAGTAAACTCAAGGGAATGAGTTGTTGCTCTGAGAATGGGGCTGTTGTGGCTGCCATCATTGTATGAGTCCATGCACGTGTGTGTTTGTGCTCCCTGTAGCCAGGCATGTGTTGTTTCTGTGCATCCTTCCCATGAATGCATACATGTGCATCCTTCCACGCCCCTCGGGTGTAGGCCGTGTGTGGCACTGCCTTCTTTTCTAGCAGGAGATTTTGCCTGCAAGTAGGTGGGAAGCTCTTGGCTCTTCCCAAGGAGGAAGGTGACTGCAGTGTCTGCCCACCTCCAGCCTGGTGGAGAGTCCAGTGGCATTTCCCCCGTGCCCCCGATGTGCCACTCTGCCCACCTGTGTTTGGTTATAAACTTGTTGCTGGAAGCCCCAGGCAGCATGCAGTGAAACGTGCTGCACTGAACCAAGCCAAGGTACAGCCAAGGGACAACCTTTCCTCCTGGTCTCACTTGGTGGCTAGTCCTTTGGGCTCCTTTGAGGATCAGACTCAGCGGCTCCATGTCCCATGGGTCTGTCAGGCTCTCCAAAGACCCCATTTATGTGCTGAGTGTTGCTGCTCCATAAATCTGTGTGACTGGCTTGTTATTTCTGTCATCATTAATTAGCATAAAGAGTTTGGAAATCGTTGCTGAGGGATTAAAGACTTCCCCAGCAAATCTCAAAAAGGAAATGCTTGGAGTGGGAGCTGCCCAGGAGAAGTCCATTCCCAGGGGTGTGGGGTGGTTGGAGGGTTTCAGCAAGCCATGACTTCACAGTGTCAGTTTGCAAGAGGATCTTCTGTTCTTTCCCCAGGAGCTCAATACATAACGTATTGTATGACAAGCAACCACACAGAAGGGGCTGAACTTGTAATCCTCTTCACGTCTCTTCACCCTGGGAACCTCACCGAGGAGACCTGCAGTGCCCTCTGTTATGCCGAAGACCAGGAATATGGAGGTTTCAGCAGCCAGGGGCAGTGTTTGTGTGGTACTGCCCATGAAACAAACTCTTCCTCCGGTTGTTTGCCATTTTGCACTGAGCATTTGTCCGGGCAGGCCTGTGGTGGCCTATCACTCGTTCCCTCTCCCTTCCGGGCACAGCTGCCTGTGTCTTTCACAGGACTCCAGCCCCGGTACAGCCTACACCAGGCCGTGCTCTTCAATGTCAGTATTCCCATTGCTGTCAGCACTTTACTGTGGGAATTTGGGGACCAGACAGAGGTTCTCAACACCACTGGAAATGCAGCTGTCCACATGTATGCCTTACCTGGGCAGTACAATGTCACTGCCACCATCTTTGTGGGCACCAAGGTCTTATACGTGCAGGCAGAAATTGAGGTGGTGGCTTCACCCCAACAGTTAGAACTGCAGTGTCCTTCCTTGGTCAAGAAAAATGAGAGTCTGGACATACGGATCCGCAACAGAGGTGGCACTGGCCTTGTGGTGTTGTACGGTATCACCGCAGAGGGTGGAGAGCTGGGCAGAGGTAAGCAGGGTTGGCTGGGTGCTGGGCAAGGGAGGGGTGGCGCTGGGTCCTGGGCCTTCCCTTTCCATTCCTTCTCAATGAGGAGTAAGGGATGATTCCTTTGGGCACTCCTTGCTCCCCTGACTGACCAGGCAGTGATTTGCACTGTCGTGGGCCAAGAAGATGACTGCACAGAGCGCAGTTCAACAGTGAAGGGGATTTATGGGCTTCAAGAAGGACAGAACATACCTGGAGCCTTGCTCCCCAGATTGGATTGGGGTGTGTGGGCCCACAGAAAAGGTATCATGCTTGTGTTCTTCTACCTCATGCAGCAGTTCACCCCATGTGTCCCCCTGATGGCTTGGTTTTCCCGGGCAATAACCACTGCTATCAGCTGGTGGTGGAGAAGGCTGAGTGGCTGGAGGCACAGCAGCACTGCCAGGAGCATGGCAACGGAGAGCTGGCTTTTGTGAGCAGCCCCGAGATCCAGAGCTTCTTGGTTGCTCATGTCATCAGGTAAGAGAGGAGGGTAAGGGTTAAGATTTCTTAGGGACAGGTCTTGTGTTCCTGGGGTCACACCTGCAGAGGGGTCCAGAGGGAGGGTCCTGCCGAGACTGACAGCAGGCAGCCCTGTGCGGCCAGTCAGGCTGGAGAGAGACACAGGTCCTGGCTGAGTATGGGGAGAAGGTAGGGGTGAGGCTGCTGAACAGAGAGGAGGAATAAGGAGAGCTTGAACCCTTGCTGAACTTGGCTTCTTTGCTTAAAGGCTGTTGAGGGAAGAAGAGGAATGGGGCAGAAAGGCTGGAGTCAGAACTGGAAATTGTGGGATTGCTGCTGGTGGGCATCTTGTACTCCATGTTTGTGCCTGTGGGTGCATCTGAAATGGTGCAGAGAGGTGCAGGGTCAGGAGCAAACGGGGCATGTATGAGCAGACCTTCCACCTGGGAGTTCAGCAAAATCTGCATACTTGCGTTGGACAGCGGAGAGGGTCAGATGCTCGTGTCCAGAGGGTGTTTGGCTGCCAGGCAGGGCCTGAGGGTGACCTTGCAACCAGATCCCTCCATAAGTAGAATTACAGCTGGATTGTCCCATGCATGACACCGTGGCATCCAGCAGCTGCTCTAGCAGAGCCCAAGCCTGTGCTGCAATCCTGCCTCCCATCTGGGATCCCGCACCCTCCCAGACATGGCTGCAGCCTGAAGCCCAGACCTGTTCCCCTCTTCTTTCGCCTCCTGAGAAGGAGCAGTGCTCCTCTCCAAGTGTCAAGCTCCAGCAGCATCTGTTCCACCTCAGAACTTGGGCTTTATAAACAGAGAGCACTGAAAGTGTCAGCCTTTGATTAAATCCGCCCCTCTAAGTGCCCTTTCTGCAACCAGCCGCCTTGGGGGGGAGGACGGCCAGGAGAGCTTTCAGGGACCTAACAGCTCTTGTCAGCGCTCCCAGATGCAGATGTTGGAGATGGCCTCTTAATAAACACAGCCGAGAAAGCACAGGCAAAGGGAGCAGCTGCTGGTGATGTAGGCTTTGAATGGTCCTGCTGAAGGTCTGACAGCCCCTTCTCCCCAAACTTGTATCCTTGCCCTGTTCCCTTCACACTGGGATTTATCCTGAGATTGCAAACATGTGGTCCCTGCTCCAGGGAAGAGGAGTCTGTCCCTTCCCGTGGGTTAGTGACTGGTCACTTGGTGCTCTGAGTTATCAGGCATTGCGTGCAGGGCTTTTGATGGACTGCAGTGCAAGAAAATCATGAGACCTCAGAAGGGAAAGAGCTGCCCAAGCTGTTTCCCAGCTGCTGCCCCACGTTGCTCTCCTCCCCAGTCCCCTTTATTTCATGTATTTATTTTACTAATCCATTCAGATAAACATGAATGAGGCAGTTCCAGGATGCGATTTCCCTGGTGATAAAAGACAAATCAACCGAGCCGCAGGTTTTTGGAACATGCAGCCTCCATAGTTTCTTGTGGGAAAATGACAGAAGCAGAAATCTGTTTCCCATTAGAGCATGCGGCAGCGAGGACTGCTCTCTCCTCTCCTTCACTCCTGTCATTCAGTGGCCTCCCCAGGAGCAGCATGCGCTGAGCTGGTCCCCTGTCTGCCTCCAGAAGCAGAGTGCTCCAGCCCACACCCCTTCCAGAGGACCCCACTTTCCCCTCTGAGGCAGTGCAGGGAGCCCCCTTCCCCTTCCAAGCCTCCTCAGGCTTCATTCTGCTCCTGCTGCCCTGAGCAAGGCAGCTTGTTCCTTCCTCAGAGGCAGAGGGATGCTCACATCTTGCTTCAGAAGAGGGTGTTGAGAGCCCTCTTGTTCTTCTCTGCAAGGTAATGGGCCAAGCAGCGGGGCAGGGGTGGGAAGCAAGCCAGCCAGCCTATTTCTTCCCCCCTCCTTTTTTTTCTTGATGGCTTGCAGTTAGGTCATAGCTGGAATTAGAAAAGGAAAATCTCTATCGAGTTTTACTCATGGCAGCAAACAGGCAGTTTCCTAGGCTGTTCTCCCTAATCCCCTGCCAGTGGTTCGGGAGCAGAGCACAGCGGTTATTTATTTTTTAATCTTATTTGCAATGAAAACTACTGATTCACAGAACAGTTATTTTTGTCGTCGTTTTTCAGCATGGCCTCATTAATCATTTCATCTGGCGTGAGCCTAGCGGTGGAGAAACACCAATTATCTCCCTGGTCTGCTTTTTGCAGAGCAGTTTTACCACCCTGGGAGCACACTGGAGCAAAGGGGCAAGGCCTTAGCAGAATTGATTGCAGCCTGCAGGAGGGAGCGTGGAGAAGGAGCTGGGGGCATGATGAGGCTGTTCCCCCTCCCCAGAAGTTAATATGGAACAAATGCCTCACTTTCTGCTGGGTGCGATTAGAAGCAGTTGTCCAGGCTGTTTGTGGCTATGAAAGACCGCTCAGCACTTTCCACCAGGATCTCTGCTGGGATTCAGCCAGTTTCCAAATGTAGAAGGGACATTTCATGTTCCTAAAATGATCCTGGCAGTTTCTTTTGTATGTGGGGTTCATCTGCCTGCAGTGCTTTGGCCTCTGCTGCCGGTGTCTTGTCCCCCTGCGCTGCTGCCTTTCAGTGGTGGCTGAGGAGTTGATCTCCCAGCAGCTGCATCAAAGATGCCGCGATTTGAACAGGAGCTCCCGTACCTGGCACTGTCTGAGGTTTAATCCTGCACTGGTGCCACTTCCACATGCAGTGGAGAATTGACTAGTGGTAAATTCCACAGGCCTGCACAAATGAAGCCCAAATTTTCTAAAGGATGCAGCTTTTTCAGACAGCTTTGTGTGACCATACCATTCCTCTTAAGTCATGATTCAATAGGGGCTTAAAAGTGTCTGTGAGGATCATTCAAACTGCAGTGCAGGCAGGCCATTTTAACAGACTGCTCTCCTAAGAGGTGTCTGAGGTTCAAGTCCACCTGCTGATACTCCTTAGTTTGGAGATAGTCCCACTTCCCTGTATTGTGTAGGGTTTACTCCGCCATGGGAGAGCTGGTCTCAGCCCTTCCAGCACCCACAAGTAGCCGTCGGCCTTCCATGCCCACTGGGAGGGGAGGCCAGGCTGCATGGTAATTATTAATAAACATATTGATACGAAGGAAGCGACTCCAACTTGGGGAAGCAGAAGATGTGCAATTGGAGGGAGTGCTGGGAATTTCTGAAAGCAATACAATCTCGTGGTTCTCTTCTCCAGCCAGTGTCATCTCCTGTCTGTGTTTCGTTACCCTCTGTGATATCTTTGTGCTGTACCAGTTGCAGCTGGTATGAATCCGTGCTTACCAGTATGTCACGAGCTATGTGGTGCTGACAGAGCCTTTAACTGGGTCGTCTTGTAACCTGAGTGAGAGGACTGGCATTTTGGGAATGGGGTGACTCAAGTTGTGGGGCAGCAGTTGTCAAGGGTCTGACTCAGCTGCACGCAGCAGTCCCCTGAGCTGCTTCTCTCTCTCAGCTCTGCTTCACTGTAGTGTTGGTGTTGATTGCTCTGTCTGGATCCTTTCGGCTCAGATGTCCCCTCAGTTTATCAAAGGGCAGGTGGCTTTCTGTAGCCCTTAGGACAGAGGTTTGAAGGGCTGGTAGACAGCAGGATGATGTGCCGTGAAGGAGCTGTTATTGAAGAGCTAGGTTCTCGTGGTAGAATGGATACTGAATTCTTTTACTAACTAAAAGGCTCCATTAAATGCAGCCTGTGACACCTGGATGAAGCTGTTGTTGTTAAGATTATTATTTTCATAGAGAACCATAGATGGCATCTGTCCCAGATCTTTCTAATACTCATGATTTCCTGAAATCGCCCCTCCCCTTCTTTTTTTTTTTTTTTTTTTTTGAAGGAGCCTCGATGTCTGGATTGGATTCAATGATTTTGCAAGCACTGGAGCGCAGCAAAGAGGCGAAGGATTTAATCTGGAGAGCTGTCAGAACTGGCTGCCAGGAGAACCTCATCCGTCAAATGCTGACCACTGTGTCCGGATGGGCCCAACGGGCCAGTGTAACACAGACCTGTGCATGGCCAAGCACAGCTACGTCTGCGAGTACAAGCCAAAAGGTGGGCTCTGCTTCTCTCCTGCTGTCTGCTGGCATCATGGGCAGGCGAGTATCCTGCTCACTGGCGTGTGCTAAGGAAAAATAGAGCTGCATGGAGGGGGTCATCCAGAGCATCACCCCAGATGAAGTGGGACTGGCAACAACCATAATTTTCCCAACAGAGTTTTGACTTGATAAAGTTTCAGAAACCTGGCCTCATCCCAGAAGGAAGAAATCGACCCGCTCCAATCTTTGCCGTCAACAGAAGTAGAGAGAGGAGCGAAGCTCTGAGGCAGAGCTTTGGAAATAGCTTTTCTTTCTTATTTGAGCAGTCTCTGCTGCTGCCAAGATCTGAGGCCATGGTGCTGCCTTGGTGACTCTTGGTGTCCTTCTGTGGCATCTTGTAGTTTGTGAGATGCTGGGGTCTTGTGACTTAAAAATAGGGCCTTGGAAATCATTAGGTGAGCTTTTATGGGATGTGTGCTGTGCAGGTTTGTGTTTATGCAGCCTCCCAAATCTCACAAAGCAGTGTAGAGAGTAAGAAAGAGAAGCAGAAAGGACATGAAATAGGGGAGAAGATTTAGGTAAGAAGGAAAAGCCAGCACTAGGAAGAGATCCCACTGGCCCTGGTAGGAGGGACAGCATCAGCTGGTTGTGCTCAGGCCCTCAGAGCCTGACCTGGCTGTGAATGAGCCAGAGGTGTTTGCCACTGGTGGAAACCAGCTGGTCCTGGCCACATTTCCCATGAAGTCCAGAGGGACAGGGAGGATGGGGAGTGCACCTTATGCTCAAAAATTCGAACGAAATCATGGGGTGCTGGAAGGGAGAAGTATTTGCAGAGTTCCTAGAAGTCAAAATTGCTGAGAATTGCAAATGCAAACATTACTTGTGCAGGATGAGAAAGAAATCAAAACATCTGTAAGAAGAAGGAAACGACAGGATTACAGCAGCTGCTTCTCCAGTAAAGCTGGAGTTACAGATTCCTGAGTGGTCTAAGCCCTGCTACAGCTCTGCTGCATGGTGGGAGCAAGCATGAGCAGGGTGGGGGAATAGCTTCAGGCCTTGCTGAGTCTCATGGGCTTTGTTCAAATATTTCCTTTGTAAACAGGAGTTCTCTTAAATGCCGAAAACTTCTTTGTGGGAGACCCTGTGTTTGACACACATGAAGCTGTGAAAAATGTGACAGAAGATGTGCTGTCAGATCCATGGCAAGCTGTGGAGGTAAGAAGGGTTTGCTCTTCCTGCTGCTGCAGAGGGAGCCCAGGAAGATGCAGGAAGGTGAGAGCCTTGTTTGTTTTGCAGGTGATGGTGTTCCCTGAGCTGGCATTCAGGCACGAGGGATATTTGACTGCCCTGGAGTTTGTGACGCAGGAACTGCATCAACCCGTTCAAGTGAGGTTCCAGGTGCATAGACCAGTAGATGGAGAAGGTAAGGCACCTCTTTTCAACACTTGCGGTATTGTTAGAGCTGACGCCATCAGGGTCATGTCAAACTGAGTGTGTGTGGCCGCCTTGTGGTTCTTGTGGTTCTATTTTTTGAGGAGACTCAAGTGCAAAATCTGCAGGCATGGTTGGACAGCCTGAGGTTGCCTTGGAGAAGTGGTTGTCCTGGAGAAATTAATAGAGGGAGAAACATGTCTCAATGTGTGAAGAAAATGTGAGTGTAAGGAACATACGTAGAAGTGAACTAATCTTCTGAGCTATATTTTTATACTTTGGGAAGACATGACATGTCAAATGGGAATGTCTTACGGTCCATCTGGCCCCACAGGTTAACAAGGAAGAACATTTTCCTGAGCCCGTTTCTTCCTGATGGATGAGATAATCTAATAAGCCTTTTATTCCTTGTACAACAGCTCAATAGTCACAGTTTTGGCAACAATTAATTTTGCAGCAGAATGTTTGCTATAGCCATAGGGTTGGCTGGTTACAAAAGGATATTTTTTGACATTGAAAAGCTGATACTTTGACATGGAAACATTAACTTAAGAAAAGTTGCTTAATGTGTTTTCAGTGTCAAAGCCAGCTCTGCTTTTACTTGGACTCGCTTTCGCTTGAACATAGATCTCTTTTAGATTGCAAATTGGTGCATTCTCACTGGAAAAGAGACTAACTTTGGTTTTTAACAATCCTCGTGCCTTTGTGAAATTTTCGTGTAAAACAGGACGCTTGTCTTATGTAGTACCAGGATGCGTTGCAGTTGCAGCTTGTACTAAGAGTGGAGAAAAATTATGAATTTGGAGCAAAGAAGTGCACTAGAAGTGTTACTTGTCAGAATGGTGATCTTTGCTTTCTCTTTCACTTCTTCCAGACTACCAGGAGGAAAAAAATGCTACAGAACCATTCCACACTGCTCAGGATGATGGGAACTGGACTCTACTTGAATGTCCTCCTGGTTTCCAGTGGTGTCATTTGACTAACTTGTGCTCATCACTAAACAACTGCTGCAACGCAACTGAGTGTGCCAACAGTTCTCTTGCCAGCAGCCCTACCCCCATTTCCCTTCAGCACAATGAAAGTCAGCTCAGCTATGAACTCATCAAGGAATTTCTCTTTACAATACCAGCTGGCCCTTCTTCCCAGTATCTGGTCAGTGTTTATTAGCTGCTGTAACCAGTGAGTAGGTGGGGCAGTTTTCTCTTGAGCGCTTTCAGTAAATAAAGAATTGTTCCCAATTTGTAGATGGAGATACTGAAGTCCATTCAAATGAAATGACTTGCCCAGTGTCGCACATGCCACCACTTTCTATCTTCCCCACCCTAAGCCATGGACTCCCTGCAGTAACCTGTTGCAATAGCACAGTTGGTCAAAAGGCTGTGCAGATTTCCTGGGCTATTCCCATTGCACTTATGAAGTGGAGATAGGGCATAAAGCTGACTTCCATGTTAGCAGATTTGATTCAGAGTGGCCAAGGAGAGCAGAGTGGTAAAATGTCTCCCCATGCTGTGTTTGGATCTGTGGCTTTTCTGTTGGGTTCCACTTGGCAATAAATCCAGCTGTCTTGCCCAGGTGAGAGTTGGGTGCTGAGTGCTCTTAATTTGAGGCATTAATCCAAAAATGTCTTCTCTCTCTGCAGGTCACATTCAGAAAAGAAAGTATTTTTGTCAGGGCCAAGGACATCTTCAGTATCGAGCACAATGCAGGCTTGGGCTTACTCCTCCAGTGCCAGCCAAGTACCACAGCTCCTTACAGAACCAACATCTTAAGCACGAACTCTTCAGGGTGGGCACTTGGCCTGTCCGACAGCTCCGTTGGTGCCACCTGGATAAACAACACTGTTTGCTCTCTCCGAGTTCGCTATGCCAAGGAACAGCTGGTCCCGGTGATCAGCCTCCACAATGCAGGGCTGGAGCATCCAGGTCGCTACATGGTCAGAGCCAGCGTGGACAATGGGGTCTTCAGTGCCAATCTGTCTTGCAGTTTCTGGGTGACTTCCTGGGTGTCAGGCCTGCGTGTCATCCATCCCGCTCCTCAAGGTGGCAGGGTCTACTTACCATCCAACCACACTACCCTGGTCGTCAAACTCTCCTCAGGGGTGAATGCGACAGCTAGCTGGCTGGGAGACAACCACACCTTCCCCTTCGAGGGGTCCTGCCCAGCGGCTATTGCACTGCTGACTGCAGACTGTGCCAGGGAGACCAATGACACCTGGTTTGCTGTGGTCAGCCTGAGCAGCCTCAGGGAGGGGATGAGCACCCACGTGCTTGTTGCGGAGAACACCGTGAGCTCCCAGAACATCACCGTCACAGTGAAAGTGGAGGAGCCCATCCGCGGGCTGCGGGCCACCCCTGACCCTGAGAGCAGAGTCCTGCTAAATACACGAGTGGTGAGTGATCACTGCTGCTTTTAATTTGTCGGTAACGTTTTTAGCCTTTACCACTAACAGTGTGGGTTTGGCTCATGAGGAGGGCCGGGGCTCAGCACCACACTGGTCAAAGGTAGCACTGCTTGTTGCTAAGTGCTGGCTTCCAGGCCATGCAGACAGCGCTGCTGCAGACGCAGGCATGTGGCAGAAAGCTCTGGTGCTCTCCAGCAGGAAGGCAGCTCAGCTGTATGTTCACTTTAATTCCCTCAGAGGTAAGGCAGCACCTTCTGTGAGGGGAAAGCTGGCTTTGCAGTTACACAGAAAAACAGAGGCATTATGAAAGGCCGGTATTTACCTTCTTTTGACTTGTCAAGGTAGTTATTCCTTTAGGTGTTTATATTTACTCTACTAAATCCTTACATCACCTGGCAGAAGCTATAAAAATGTTTCGTCCATCCATCAAAGTCTTGGAGTTATTCTGGTGTTTGCAATCTTCTTTTTCTCCAATCCCTGTCCCCAGAGCTACAGCCGAGCCCTAGGAACCTGTTCAGTAACTGCCCATCAGTATCTGTGAAATGCTCTGTTCAGTCTCTGGCTGTTTATGGCAGAACCCTGTACCTGCAATGCCTGTTGGTCTCACCCTTCCTAGCTACCACAGTCTGCTCAGGAGGCACTGTAGGAGTGAGGAGGAGCCTACCCTGTCCAGTGCAGGTCAACCACTTCAGCCTTTGGGTCAGGCACCATCAATGGACAAGGATCAGAGACTCAGCTTACAGGTGTAGCTAAAGCTGAGTTGTTTCCGCAAAGATACCGGAAAGCTTTTTAGCCAGCAAGAAAGAGACCTGATCACAAGAGCAGAGCACTAGGGTGTGGGAGCAGGCAGTACAGGTTCTGCTCCCAGCTCTGCTGTTGATTTATGAAGTCAGGGTTGGCATTTATCTATCAGCAGCAAAGCCACAGATGGTCTTCCACCTCTGTGTCATGCTCTGAGGGTGCTGTCTTACAGGTGAGTGATGCCTGTCTCTGCTCCCTCTCCAGTTCAGCTGGAGATCTCCTGGGAAGTGCTGTGCATGCTTTTCTCTTCTGCTAGTATAAAATGTCCTCGTGCCTTTCAGAGCTACGTCCCTGTGATGGAAGCTGGGTCAGATGTGACTTTCCGATGGACAGTAGATGATAAGCCATCTTTCACTTTTTACAATGTTGTCTTCAACGTTATCTACCAAAGCCCAGCTGTGTACAAGCTTTCGGTAAGCCAAGGCCTTTCCCATGATACCATTTCAATCCTGCATTTCCATCTCATCCCACAAACTCAGCAGGAAAAGCAGCAGGGAGAGAAGAAGGCAGAGTTGAGTTGAGTTGAGGAGGTTTTCACTGTGCTACTAACAAGCTTGTCTGCTATTTCTCACTGAGCTGCTCTTGTAAATGCAAATACTAAGTTTATTCCTATTCTTCCATTACAGCTGACTTCGCTGTCTTCCTCGTCTTTGCTTTCTCCTCTTTTTTCCATGTTCTCTTTTCTGTTCATGGAGTGTCTGTCCTTACTCCTCCCCAGCAGGAATGAGGCAGGGAGCCCCACTGCAGGGTGCTGGCCACTGCTCTGGCAGGCAGGAGATGTGGATTCAGAACCAGGCAGAGGCAGGATGCAAACGTAAGACTTTCATAGGCAGGACAGAGTTTCTGCCACAAGCTTTTCTGGTCTGTGTCCTATTCTCTTTCTACTGGTGCAGACTGGAACAGTGGGTTTTGTCATGACCCCAGAAGAAGGAGAGATCAGAGAGTCTGGGCAGAGGGAGGTATCTGTTGGGGAAGAGGAGTTTATCTCTCGCCAGAACATCTTTCTGTATCATGCCCTGTATTGCCATGCAGAGTCCTGGAGTGGCTCCAAGCTGCTTGATCCATTTGCAGGGTAGCTGCTGGCTTCCTGAAGAGACACCAGCCCTAGCTCCGAGGGCATGCTAGCACTAATTTGCTTGGTGCAGCACTGTGCTGAGTAGCACTAATTTGCTGGGTGAAACACTGTGCTGACAAGCCTGGATTGCTCTTACTTACAGAGTTGGTAAGGTGGCACTAGTCTGGGGTTGACAAGGTTTAGTGTAACAGATCCACGGAAGCCTAGACACAAACTTCTTTTATCTGTTCGGGTGGGAAGTCTCTATTCAACCGGGTTTGAAGGATCCCTTCTGTCAGCAGCTGAGCTCTCCTGCAGGTGAGGAGGTGGCAAGATGCTTCGTCATTAGGTGCCGTGTCAGTGTTACATGCCTAGAAAATCTTGAGGATCCTGCTCTACTTCTGTTACGTCTCTTCAGTCTCTTGCCCATCCATTCTCCCTTTCCCTCCTCTGCCCAACTTTGCTCTCCCTCTCTGTGCCCACTACTCCCAGGATGCTGGAGCTGCACTTGGTGTGCTTGGTTTTATGAGTATTTTCCATCCCCACTCTGTGCTTGGAGCCACTCATCTGCCACTGTCCTAAGGAAACTGGGTGGCTGTTGCCCCCTTGGAGGCATCAAGTGCCTGGGCTCAGCAGCTGGAGACAGTGTGTGGGGCACCTCGGAGCAGGTAAAAGGGTAACTGGCAAGTTCAGAACCAGAGGAGTCTCAGGATGAGAAGCTGTTCTCCTTGTCCTCTTGATGTAGAACCAGTCCTTCCTTGGACTGACTTTAGTGGTGGAGATGTGGTGGTTCCCGCAAGAGGTGGCTTTGCCAGGTAGGTGGCCTTCCAGTCTATGCTGCTTTCCAGTGCCCACTCAGGCTATTGCCCCTGCCTCCCTGTCCCACAGGCTACTCTTCTCTGACCTAACCTGCTCGCCTGCCTGGGGGGACCTCTTCAGCACAGTGAAGCCCCACTCTCAGGAGTGGGCAGCATGGCAAGGTGATCCCAAATGCATTCTTTGTCCCACTGTCCTTCCCAGCTCACCGCCTCCAACCATGTCAGTAACTTTACGGTCAATTACAATGTCACGGTGGAGATGATGAATAAGATGAAGAACCTGACTGTGTTGGGTGTCCTGCCGGTCCTCCCTCAGAACAGCACCGTGGAGCTTACAGCAAGAGTTCAGGTTGATTCAGCTGTGGATGCTATGTTCCTGTGAGTCCTTTGGAAGTTGCCTGAATTTAGGATCTTACTGTGCATAGTGTACCAGTCTTGCCTGCACTATTTCTCTTCCAGGGCCAGCTGATGTCAAATGGCCCATTTCTCAGCTGCTGTCTAGTTATGAAATCCCTTCAAGTGTGGTTCAGTCACACTGGCTGGGACCTATAGTTCAGGCTGAAATACTTTTCTTTTAAAGGAATGCTTTAATATTGGGTTCTTCCTCTTCTTACCAGTGCTGTACTCCTCTCACAGCAACAATTCTGCAGCACTGGACGCAACTATTGCTTTGATACCTGCCATTATGTTTCCTATGGCTTTTCTGAAAACCCCAGCCCTGAGCCTGAAAGACAGCCCTAGACCAGGCCAGGGTTCCTCTTGGATTTCGATGATTCTCCTGTTGTGCAGTGTAACACAGTTTGCATGTTTCTCCAGGTGGGATTTTGGAGATGGTGTCCAGGAGACGTACCTGTTCAGACCTCCCTACAACAAGTCTTTCCTTGTTCCTGATCCCAGTGTCCATGAGGTTGTAATTGAACACAATGTTTCACACATCTATCAAGACCCAGGTACGCTCAAGATGGTTCTCTGGGGAAGAAGGGGCTCAGATATTTTTGTTGTGAGGGGGTTACAAAGCACTTTCCAATAAAACAATGTCATTACTTTGTTCCCGAGGAAACAGCCAGAATGACTGGAAGTCTCCAGCAATTGCCATCCTCTATAACTCTAGGAGAAGTTTGTCCATGCTGTAAGAAGCAGGTCCACCACACACAGTCCCCTTTTTAGACAGTCTCAGCAGACAGATGAGTGGCAGGCCAGCTCTGTGCCAATGGGAGGTGGGGTAGGGAGTGCTATTGCGGGGAGCAGGAAGGGCGTCTGTTTTGTGAGCGAACAAAAAGAAAATCTTTTCTCTGTACCTGTCAGACTGGCTTCTTACTTGGTGTTTGGTCCTCGCATGCATGGCTTGGTTGTAATTCCTGCTTGCCCTGGACTGGAGGAGGGAAGCCCAGGGTGTGCGCAGTGCAGGAGCAGAGTATCTCCCTGCAGTCCCCCGTCACGCTCCCCACACTGCTGCAGCACTGAGGAAGCTGTTGCACAAGCATGTCCTCACAACCGGTCGTTTTCTGCTCTCCTCCTATGCAGGTGAATATGCCTTGGTGGTTCTTGTGTCAAACCAGTTTGAGAACCTCACCCACTTGACCCCAGTTCACATCCACAGTTACCTGATTGATGTGAAGATGGAAGTAGAGGAGGATGTTTTAGTTGTGAGCCGTCCAGTCACCTTCAGAGCCAATCCACTGCCGTCTCCTTACGGTGTCATGTACACCTGGGACTTTGGTGACGGGTCCTCACTGTTCACAGAGAGCCAGTCTACAGTGACATACAGCTACTCCAGAAGAGGGGTATACAACATCACCGTGACAGCGAACAATACCATAAGCAGTGTGGAGACAGTTGAGTGCTACCAAGTGTTTGAAGAGATAACTGGGCTCCATGTTTCCGCAGATGAGGCAGCAGAGCTGGGAGCATCTGTGACCCTTAATGCTTCAGTGCAGACGGGAGACAGTATCACCTGGATATTTGATATGGGGGACGGGACAGTGCTGAGGAGTCAGGTGCCAGTGGTAGAACACGTGTACATAAAGGACATCAACTGCACTGTGAACGTGACAGCTGTGAATCCTGTGAACTCTGTCTTCCAAACTGTGCCTGTTCGGGTATTTGTCCTGGAAGTACTCAAAATAGAGCCTACTTCTTGCATCCTTGAACACCCAGATGTGCAGCTCACTGCGTATGTGACGGGCAATCCTGATGAATACATCTTTGATTGGACTTTTGGAGATGGCTCGTCCAATGTCACAATCAGTGGGGACCCTGTGGTGAGGCACAACTTCACCCGAAGTGGGACATTCCCCCTCTCTCTGACTCTTTCAAGCAGGTTTAACAAGGCTCACTATTTCACCAGCGTCTGTGTGGAGCCAGAGATAGTCAATGTCACCCTTCTCCCTTCCAAGCAGTTTGTGAGGCTTGGTGAAGAGAGCAGCTTCCAGGTCAGTGCTGTGCCTCTCTACCAGTATCGCTACCGCTGGGATTTCGGGAACAATGAGTCCACTAGATCAAGTGGGACTGAAGTGACCTACACCTACAAGAACACAGGGGTCTTCCTGGTCACAGTGACGGTCTCCAACAATGTCTCTTTCAACAATGACACAGCGTTTGTGGAAGTCCAGGAGCCTGTTGGGGTAGCAAAGATTGAATATAATGGGACAAGTGTTTTGGAGCTGAACCAGATCTACCTGTTCTCTGCCAGCATGAATGGAACCAAAGTGAGTTACTGTTGGGACTTTGGAGATGGCACTACCCAGCCTGGCCAAGTCGCTACCCACTCCTACAACAACACAGGCCATTACACTATTAGTGTGATGGGCCAGAATGATGTCAGCTTTAACAAGACCATCATCGATGTCACAGTGAAACGTCGGCTCCATGGGCTGACCATCAATGCCAGCAGGACAGTAGTGCCATTAAATGGCTCGGTGAGTTTTGTAGCCACACTTGCAGCTGGCAGTGCCATCCGCTACTCGTGGATCCTCTGTGACCGGTGCACTCCCATCCAAGGCTCTTCCACAATTTCCTACACTTTCCGGTCCGTGGGCACGTTCAATGTCATTGTAACAGCAGAGAACAAGATCAGCTCGTTGCAGGACAGCATCTATGTCTACGTCCTGGAGCAGATTGAAGGCCTGCAGGTGGCTAGCAGTGACCTGGTGGAGGACATCTATTTCCCAACTAACAAAACACTCCATTTGCAGGCAGTGGTGAGAGAGGGAACAAACATCTCTTACAGCTGGGTAGCCCAAAGGGATGGCAATGCTGTTCAGACCTTCACTGGGAAAACCTTCTCCCTGAGCATCCTAGAAGCTGGAAACTACACTGTCTATCTGAAAGCCACTAATATGCTGGGGTGTGCAACTGCTAACAGGACACTAGAGTTCATTGAAAGCATTGGTCTTTTAAAGCCTTATGCCTTCCCCAACCCAGTTGCTATTAATGCCTCTGTTAACATAAGCACCACCGTAACCAGTGGCACTGGTATTACGTATGTTTGGTACCTAGAGGATGGCTTCTCTCCTGTTACCTCTGAACCCTTTATTGAACACTCCTTCCAAAGCCCTGGGGTGATAGAGGTCGTCATTGAAGCAGAAAACAAGCTGGATTCAACCAATGCAACAATTTATATCTGTGTAGAGGAGGTCATAGAGGGGCTGAGTATAGGGACTGCAGAACTGGACTGTAGGTATGTCTCATCAGGCTCCACAGTGGTCTTTGAGGGGGAGCTGCAGAAAGGGACTGAAGTGACATGGCTTTGGGAGGTGCCAAATGGCACATTGACTGGCCAGTCCGTGGCAGTCATGTTCCCCACAGCAGGGTTTTATACAGTCTATCTGAATGCATCGAATGACATCAGCTGGGCTCTGGCCAGCAGGAATATCTCAGTGCTGGACAGGATTCAAGGACTGGAAGTTCTTGCCAGCAAGAAGGTGGTGGAGCCAGGGGAACAGGTTACGTTTGTGATCCGGATGTTGTCAGGTACCTCTGTGAGTTATTTGGTGAGCATAAGTGGGGACTACTCTGTGGTGCTCAATGGGTCCAAGTACACACATGAGTTCACCAAGAGCGGTGATTATTTGGTGACTGTGACAGTGCAGAACCAAATCAGCATTGCACATGCCCAGGTGCTCATCTCTGTCCTGGAGGCCATCCGCGATGTCAGGCTCCTGAACTGCTGTGAGGAAGGCATACCCACAGGCACAGAGAAGAGCTTCAGTGCCCAGGTGGGAAGTGGCTCCCGTGTGTCATTCTCCTGGCAGTTCTCCCTGTGGAAAGAGCAAGGTCGATCCGTGGTCACTGTGGCAGGAGAGAGCGTTTCCTATACTCCAGAAGCTGCAGGGCTGCTCGAGATTCACCTCAATGCCTTCAATGACTTGGGAGGTGTCAATATCACCAGAATCATCCAGGTCCAAGACCCGATAGTCCAAGTCTCCCTCACTGCCTCCAATGCCTTTGTCAACAGGACAGCACTGTTTGAAGCAGCAGTGGTGCCCAGCAGCAAGAGTGTTGAGTTCCTGTGGACCTTTGGGGATGGCTCTTCCACTCAAATGACCAGGGTTGCAGTTGCCAACTATTCTTACCTGAACCCTGGGGATTACCTGGTGGAGGTGAATGCCACCAATCTCATCAGCTTCTTCATAGCCCACCTCACTGTCACTGTCAAAGTCCTGGAGTGTGAAGAGCCAGAGGTGGAGTTAGCTTTGCCCCCTCAAGTAGTCATGAAGCGGTCCCAGAGGAACTACCTAGAGGCACAGATTGACCTCCGAGGATGCATTAAGTACCAGACAGAGCACCTATGGGAGATCTACCGAGCACCCAGCTGCATGAACTTGGATGACTCCAGCAGAATCCGTCTGCCGAACGTTGATGTGAACAGGCCCCAGTTAGTTATACCGAAGCTTGCCCTGGAAGTTGGGAACTATTGCTTCATCTTTATTGTCTCCTTTGGAGATACCCCACTGTCCAAAAGCATCTTTGCCAATGTAACTGTGATACCAAGTAAGCTGGTTGCTATCATTGATGGGGGGTCATACCGGGTATGGTCCAACACTCAGGACTTAATCTTGGATGGGGAGAAGTCCTATGACCCGAACTTGGATGATGGTGAACAGACTCCATTGTTATACGATTGGTCTTGTACATTCACCTCCAAGGTAAGAGCAGTCTTGCACAGCCAGAGAGGGTGATCATTTGGGAGATCCAGCCACACGTCAGCTCCGCTACAAATGTGTCTGGGTTGAAATGGTGTTGAGGGGAGCTTTTGTGAGCATCTTTAACAAAGCTGCTCTGGAAGGAAGGTTGCAAGGGTTTCCCAATTCCCAGCCCAGGGTGATGGTACAAAAATTGCTGTGGAGAGTTCTGCAGTGTAGCCTGCTGCAGTCTGGTGCTGCGCAGTGTCCCTGGGCAGGGCAGAAGTGTTGGCACTGGAAGCTGAGGCATTTGCATTGCTGCTTCCTTTGTACTTGGCCTCTGGTTCACAGTTTCAGGGTAGCTGCTTTCATAACCTGAGGGCATTACAGAGCTGCTGATTGCAGTCTGGGGGCCTGAGGGCTCTGGTCCCTCTCCCATTAACAGTTAAATGTCTCTGATTTCAGCAGGGGCCAAAGTTAGGCTTCAGAGGAGTCAAGTGACCACAAGTTATGGTCACTATGGTCACTAGCAGGTCACTGTACTCACACACTGAAATGGTCTGACCCTACAGTGACAGAAGGCAAGGAAGAACTGCCCTTCAAATTCTTAGCGGAGATCCACCTCAGGAGCACTTTTTGATTGAATGTGGGATTCTTTTGCTTGTAAAAAGTCATTGTTTTCTATCTTTACCTCAAAACAGAAGGATGCGGAGCGTATGTGGATTAGACTTTTGAGTTTAATGTGAGCTTTTTGTGTTGTTTGGCAATGTTTATAAGCTATTTAATGAAGAATTAATTGCTATAAAATAAGAACGTGAAGCTCAGATGAAATACAGGAGTATTCCAAGTACTGCTTACTAACCTGAAGAATAGGATAATGTACTTTACTGTCCACACACCACCCTGTTTCTTCCACCCCAGCGGTGGCATTGCGCAGTAAGATCTGTAAGAGTGACTTTGTGTGGACCTGAATGTTTTGGCTGTGGACTAACCCGATGTGCACCCATACCAAGGAGGGTTTGAAAGTTCTTTTCTCCTTGCAAGCAGAGCTCGGCTGCAGGGTGCTCTCTGAATTTCAGTGACAAGGAAGGAATTGTGACAATTCCCAAAGCTGTATTAGAAGCAGATGTGGAGTATACATTCGACCTCACCGTCAGGAAGGAGGGTATGAGTCCTGAGGCAACAAATCAAACCGTACGTACCACAGACAACTGTCGCTTTCTGTCCTTGTGTGCCTGTTGCTGGACACAGCCAAGCTGGAAGTCCGTGGCCCTTTTCATAAGGAAGTTTCTAGAGGAGAGCACTGATGGCTCAGGACCATGCCCAGCCATTGAACACTCCCCAGGTTGCGTCCCCTGGCCTGATCCGAGAGCCAGTGCCCGTTCAGCTAGGGTGTGGAAGTACCGCTATCTACCTGCATCAGCCAGCAAGGTAAAGCAGGGGAAGCAGATTTTAGGGCATCGCTGGGCCTCCGTAACCGATCCTGTCCAGGTGATTGGCAGGAACAAACACTGGTGTTTCCGTGATATATTCATCTTACGCTGACTTGGGCAGCACTTTTTGCTTGTCCTGCCAAGTCCTTTTAGCTTCTTCCTTCCTTTAGACCTTGCGTTAGTCCCTCTCTGTGCAGAGGCTGCGTTAATGACGCAGCCCTGGACGGTACTGGCCGCCATTCCTGGAACTGAGTCTGCAACCGCAGATCTGCCATAGGAGGACAGCAAAGGAGCCCGTGGTTGGTAGCTCTTCCACCACTGTGTGCAGTCCTGGGCTCTTCACATGTCACAGCACCAGGCTCTTCCCTGGTTTTTGCCCAGAGAGAGCTTCCTAAGGGCTGGTACTTAATTTTACTGTCAACAGTTCCTCTCTTCTCTGTTTCTGAATCTTTTTTAAGGGAGGATTTTTTTAAGTGCATGTTGTTTATGTCAAATTAAGCCTAACGCTGAATGCATCTGCAGTCCGACAGCAGTTATGGTTTATGTCACAAACATTCATCGTGGTGCGTTTGGCAATTAGAGATATAGTTAGTCTGAAAGTGGAAACTCTTACTGCCTGGGTTTTAAACCAAAGCTGGAGGATAAAAAGAAAAAAAATTAAATTTATAGTCTTTCAAGGACATTCCGTACTATCTGGTTTCCATGCATGAGCGCAAAACAATGATTCCAGTGTCGCAGGAAATTTGCAAATACTGTAGGAATGAATGAAGCTTCAATGTGCTCCGGCTTAGTGCTGTGGAATATTTATCCTCTTTTAAAAGTCTGCCATATTAAACAATGTCTTCATTACTGTCTTTCTTTGAATTCAGAATATTCATTATGCCAGGGCAGAGGGCTCTGTCAAATGCTGGACAACCCCGTTTCCTAGGGGATTAAAGGAATTTAGACAAAGTACAGGGGTCAGAGCTCAATAGCCGTTGTGTCTGAGCCACCGGTGCTTCTAAAGCTCTCCTCTCTCCGAGTGCTTTGCCGGGGAGGTGTGGTAGGCGTCTCGAGATGTGCAGCTTAGATCCAAGCTAAAAGCCTGGAACAACATGACACTCTCTGGAAAAGGTGGTTCTTCCAGGCTGGAGAGCAAAATGTGTTTGATGCACGGTGGGAGCTATGTTTTCTGGCTATTTTTATCATCATTCCTGTCTCTCAGGGACATAGGTAGTGTCAGAAATGATGATGGTTCTGCGCAGGCAGTGCAGTGCACTCGAGAGCCCAAGGGTTGGACCCTGAAACGTGGCATGTGGTTCTAGTCCAAGCTCTGTAGATCAGAGCGGGGATGCGGGAGACAGCGGGACCATGCTGGCTTTGCACAGGGCAGCACATCTTCAGTAAACCCAGGCTCCCTGTCTCACCCTGAGCCCTTTATTACTCTGGACTGTAAACGCTTCCCAGTTAGCCATCTTCCAAGTCGAGAACAGGGACCCACTCTGTCCATGGCAGATCTGCTGTGACCCCACCAGGTCAGGCACTCCACAGCCGCAGAGGCAGGGCCAAGCGTTTGGCCCACAGAAAACAAAGGAGAGCCTCAGTTGCTTCCCAGGGCAGGTGCTCACCAGATGTTTAGTCTCTGCTGTAATGGAGGCTTTCCTCCTCCCAGTTAGGTTGCTCCTCTTTTCCAAACTCTAACACAGATCCCATTTTTGTAGGGTTAATAGCTGTCCTGAGATGGTCAGTACAGCAAAGTGCTTCAGTTAGCATCATCCCCACCTGACAGCACAAGCAAGACTTGCTGGGAATTCAGCACAGGGTACCAGAGGGACATTTTGAAAGTGATTTATGTTGTTAAAAAGTGTAAATAAAGTAAATGCAGAATTATCTAGATTGGCCCAGCTTGGCATTGGGTGGCTCTTGAAAATCAGTGACAGAAGAACTTGCCCTGGCAAGTGTAAGAAAAGTGATGTAGCTTAAGTCTGACCTGAAATTCTTTGGAAATCCCTTTCTGCTGTTTTCTTAGCACAGACTGGGCTGGTGCAGAGCGGTTCCTCCTTGCAGAACCAGGTGCTGGGATGTCTACTTCCCTGTTCGATGTCTGTATTTTTGTCTCAGACCTTCTGATGGAGCCTCTTGCTTTCCCAGGTACTCATCAAGAAGGGGGGAGTCCCTATCGTGTCCCTGGAGTGCGTTTCCTGCAAGGCTCAGTCTGTCTATGAAGTTAGCAAGAGCTCCTATGTCTACCTGGAAGGGACCTGCCAGAACTGTCACAATGACTCCAAGCTTGGGGTAAAGTCATTAGCAACGCTGGTCTTTGCTTCACCTTTGGTGGACTTCAAGAAGGGGAGAGTCAGAGAGGACAGGCTGGAAAGAGCTGTGTGAGAAATAAAATCCTGGACCTAAACTGCCGTAGAGACAAGGACGGGAAACAATCTCTGACCATAAATGCAGTGACAGGCTGGGTCTGGCAGAGGGGATGAAGGCGGCTGACTGATACTGGTCTCTTCATCACAACCCCTGGAACTGCCTGCAGGACTGGCTTGCAGAGTCAGAAGTTTAAAACAGGCCCTGCACGGAGCTTGCCTTGTGTGACATGGGGCTCCCACATGCCGTGCCATGTCTCAGCAGCATGGAGGAGGCTAGGAGAGCCTGTGAAGCAGGTTCCCCATGACCTGTAACCACTGGACCCCCTGTGAGATGTCCAGAACTTTTCTTTGCCCTGGGTTGTGCCTCCAGGCTGCTGGACACACGGTCTGTCAATCCTCCATCAGTATCTCAGCCCACCCAAGGGCAAGTCCTTGCTAGGTCATTTTCAAGCCAAGCCCATGAGTGACCAGCTCTTTTCACACAGTAGCCATTTTTTTCCTATAAGAGGTCTGTAAAGTGTTTTCTTCTCCCTTCTGATTGACATTTTGCCTGTGATTCTGGTGGCTCAAGCAGAGGTTGTTCAGTCTCTTCTGATCCCCCAAGTCCTTCATGCCCTCCTCTAATGAGAGATTCGTCTACGCAGCATCTCTGCAACCTGTTGAATGAAGCAGGTCTCAGAAGTGGAAGTCCTGTTGCGAGAGCTAGTCTGTATTACTCCCAGCAAGCCCAGCATGTACTTGCATGGCATTTTCTGGCTGGCTATCTCACTGTTCCTCTTGTTATCGCAATTGTACATTTGTGCTATTAACAGTAACCATCCAGGACACGTTCAGCTTGAAGCATATAAAACATGGTATCCCGTGGAGGCTCCATCAGTACTTAATTTATTTCCTGTGTTTTGTATTCTGTATTATGAAATACTCTGTCGGAGGGTGATGTAATCCCAGAGACTAAAGTAGATCTCACAGTGGAAATATTCCCACCAGACATTTTGGAAAGGTTCCAGTTCTTGTTGCTGTAGCACACAAGACTAAAGCTGAATTATCAACTGCAAATTTGGCAGACGCTCCCACTAGAAATCTGTTACTTTTTATAAGAGACTCAATCTGAAAACATTTTAAGGACATAACTTCAGATTTAAACAAAACCTCTCCTGTCTTTCCCCTCTATAGAGATGGGCAGCACACAGCTTTAAAAACAAGTCTCTCGTCCTGGACAAAAAAACTACCTCCACTGGCGACACGGGAATGAACCTGGTCTTGAGGCAAGGGGCACTGAAGGATGGGGAGGGATATACTTTTACCCTTCACATCACAGACCTCACAACAGGGGAGGAAGGATTCGCCTCCATCGATCTGCTCCCAAACCAGCCGCCCGTTGGAGGATCCTGCCGGCTGTCTCCCAAAGGACCCCTCAGGGCACTGATGGCAAAGGTGCACTTCGAGTGTGCAGGTGAGAGCATACGGACAGTGGTGCTGGGCACCTGCCAGCCCACTCTGCGGGCCATGGGCAAAGGTTTCTCATGACCAGTGTGGTACCAGCTGCCCTTCTTCCCACAGATGTTTTCTTTACCCCGAGCTCCTACCCCAGGGCACTGTTGGCCAGGGCTGAATTCAGAAGTGAATCTTTCCATTTCTGATCCCCAAAGCTTGGACCATGAGCAGCTTTGTGTGCCCAAATTATGGAGCTCTAAAACTCATGGTAGCAGGCAGACACTTTTTTTAACCCTAATTCATGTAGTTGAATGGTGATATCCAGGCCAGGACAGTCCTTGTGGAAGAGGCTGGTATTTCAGTGCAGGAAAAAGAAGGTAGGTGCCCAAAACTGAGTCACATATATGTGGGAAGAGTCAAAAGACAAAGCGCTGGGGCCTTCTCTGCCACGTGGGCTGGATGTTCCCCTTGGCAATTACCTTCTCAACCAGCTGCAGAGACAGCAATGAGTCTAGCTTTGGAAAAGTGGCCTGGCTGACATCCTGTAGCCTTGGGCCAAGGAATAAGCGCCTCTGAAAGCCATATTTCCCCAGTGATTAGTGTTAGAGATTAATGCTGTCTGTGCACAAATGCTGGGAAGCCACGCTGCAGAGGAGGTGATGAATTCTGCTGGTTCTGGGGGGGCTGGTTACCAAAGCCCAGCTTAAGCTGGGGGAGAAGCAGAAGTGTGTTTGGCATGATATGGTTGTAACTTTGGGAAGTTTTGAGCTACCCGGAATAATTATGAAATCAATACCTCTTTGGAGTGGTGGGAATTTTAGCTCTTAGTGATTGTTGCCAGGCTGAAGTGAAACACACAGGATGCAGACCCACTGGTGGATGTCTAGTGCAGCGAGCCCTGGCAGAGCCAGCACCTTCGCTGGTGCTCACTGGCAAATGCGCAGCGAATTTCGTAACTGCCTGGCTCCCACAGGACTCCCCATAATTTCTGGGAGCTCCAAGGAAACCTTTGTGCAGGTTTTATCCTAGACTCAGTCATTCCTGAGATGTTGAACTGCCTGAGGGCTGTGCTGACCCTCTGTCTAATGTCAGGCTTTGCAGTGCTTGTACAGAAGCTGTGGCCTTGGGTCAGTGTTGTTCCCAGCCCCAGCAGAGTCATTCCCATTTTTATTTTGCTCATGAACTCTTCTCAAATCCCTTTAAATGTTACAGAACCCAAACACCTAGGCAGAAACCCCTAAACATCAGAAAAATTCAAAGAAGGTCAGACCTTTACATTGCAGGCCCTGGAGACATCTGTCCGGCTTGATGGAGTCCATAAGCCATCCCCTAATGGTGGGGACAACCTGTCCCTCTGCCAGAGCAGGGTAACCCCTTGCTGGGGACAGCAGTAAGGGGAGATGCCATGCTGAAGGGCTGAGTGGGGTGGGACACACCAGGGGAGGGAACGGGCACTGCCAGGTAGTGCCAGCTCTGATGGATGGTGGCTGCAGCCCCGCCGTGCCCTTGTCCCCATCAGAGCCCCTGTTGGGGTTTGCTTTGCAGGCTGGCGAGACACGGAGGATGCGGAGGGCCCGCTGGTGTACATCCTCCTGGCATCCCGCCACAGAGCCGGGCACTACCACGAGTTCTGCGTGTACAAGGGCAGCCGTGCCGAGCACAGTGCCTTCCTGCCCCCGGGCTTTCACGAGAGCGGCTTCATGGTGTCTGTGTCAGTCCTTGTTCAAGACCAGCTGGGAGCAACCGTGGTGGCCATTAACCGGTAAGACCCACCGCTCGCAGGCTAGGCTTACACAGCAGCGCAAGTGTCCAGCCTAGGCTCCCGAATCACAGTCTTACGGCTTGACCACTGGTTCCCTGTCCTGAAGGGCTCAGCAGATCCTGGGTGAAATGTTTGCCTCCTGGAAGAGGCTGTTGGCAGGAAGGCTCAGCAGAAGTGCAGTACAGAAAATTGCAGTCTTTGTGGATCATCGTTCAAGGGGGAGACTTTCCCATAAGTTACTGCTTTCTTGACCACCTCCTTAATTCTGTGGTGACACTTTGCTTTGAAAGCACAATGTCACTTTCTCAGAAGATCTCTATGCTCTGTGCTCTGCCACCTTCTCTGCATCAGGAGTCCTCAAAGGAGAGCTGGCAGCAGCAAGCTCTGGTGCTGTGGGTGGCCTGATGTCCCGCCGCTGAGAGCCAGGGAGGTCTCATGTAGCCAAGGTGGAGAGCACGTGCATTTGAATAGGGTGGAAGGGACTGCAGCTCGAGTCTCAGCAGGGCCAGTACTGTGAAAGCCCTGTTATCCTTCCTGCAAACGCCCCTTGGTTTCCACTGTGCTCCATGCAGGCCACAAGTGCCCACATGTCTTTGGGCAGCATCCTGAGCTGGTCTCTGCTGCCTGACCGAGCTGTATGGCTGCTCCTTCTCAAGGCTGGTTTGCAACTCCCTGCACTGTAGATGTGGTCCCAGCCTCCCAGGCTAGAGTGCACGGTCCTGCAGTGCCTGCGGAGGAGGATCTGTGTTCCAGCTGTTCCTCAGACCCCAGGTAACAATGCCAGAAGCAGTGCAGCTCCTCCCAGCACACCGACACTATTTTTAAGTGCTCTTTATGCTCCATCAGACTAAACCTGGATTTTTTCCTCTGGGTTCAATGCATCCTCCACCTGCAGCTTCACAGAGCTGGACCAGTGAGGAACCAGGTTTCAGGTCCACAATGTTCCTACATAGAGCTGGTGCAAACTGGGCACCAGGGCAAGCATCAGCAATGCTGTCCTTGTTGTTTAACCACCTGCTTCCCCCCTCATCTTCCTTCCCAGCTAAAGGGCAGATTCTGCCCCCTTCCCTCAGTCCCATTTGATAGTCTGCACTTAACCCAAATGCCTCTTTCCCTTGGCAGCTCCATGGAAATCAGTTTACCAGAGGGATTCCCCAGCCTCTCCCACTGGCTCTACAATCAAACTGACACCGTGCTCCAGGGCTTAGTGAAACAAGGGGACCCTCAACAGGTCATTGAGTACTCTCTGGCCCTCATCACCATCTTAAATGAGGTAAAGCAGCACTCACTGCCCAAGAGGGACCTCCAGAAGGCCTTGCAATCTCCAGCAATGTTTTTTTGGCCAGGTTTTGTACAGCAATGTAGGGAAATGACTAATGCTACAGTTTTTCATGTAAATCAGCATATGTGCATGCTGGGAGCTGGAGTGGAGCTATTTTCATGCATCAAAAAAAGTAACAAGCTCCAGGCACACAATCACCAGGGAAAGTAGAGGGGCTGCAAAATAAAACAGAGGTCCTAGAGAAGGTAGTGGCCTGGGTGTCACCCATGCAGCCTGCTTTTCTGCCCTCATATTCAGATAGTTTTTCCTCTTTACTGCCAACACGAAGTCTAAACACCGAATTTAGAAGCATAAATCTTAGTCCAAATTCCCCCACCTCCTTCATGCTTCCCCTGAGCCAGCCACCCCACTCCAACTCAGGAAACTTCCTGTGGCTGCTCAGGTGCTGCTCTGGGTGCTGAGGAGACCTCGTTCTGACTGCTGAGCTAGTGCAGCTAGAAGGATCTTCTGGCCACATACAAGGCTCTTAATCCACAGTGCAGGAGCATCATCCTCCTGGCAGCATTCACTTTCACGCCTACCTAAAGTAGGGCCCAGTCCCTCCACGTGCATCTCTATAGGCAGGGCAGGAATTTTGGTCTCTACTCGTGCTTTCCTGCCCAATAAGAGCCTGCTGCATGCCTGGAAGCCAGGCAGGGGCAATCCCCCTGAGCACAGGCACTGTGCTTAGCTGGATAAGGACTGCACACTGGTGTACTACTTAGCTGTCAAGTGCAAGGCTGTTAAGATAATTGGTTGGAGAGCACAAGTGAAATTGAGGAAGTTCTACTGAAAAAACAGCTCATTAGATCACCCTCTGGGGAGGAGCACAGGCAGGGAGATAGAGAGTGTGGGGAAAAGGTGACCAGCACAGCTCATCGTCCTCTGAAACAACCTGATACAGTTCCTCACTCTGCCTACTTTTCTCCCTCCCACCAGTACGAGCGGTCCATGCTTGTGGAACCTGAGACTGGGAATGAATTTGAACTCCGGACCTGGACTCGCAACAATATCACAGAAACACTGAACTCGCTGAACGTGAACACAGTTGATGATATCCAGCAGATCTCAGCTGCCTTGGCACAGTGCACGGTATGTTCCCCATCACCACCTCCAGCCTCCTGCTCTTCCAGGTGCGGCTTAGATGCTCTTCAATTCTTGTTCTGCTTCCCTGTCTCTCTCTCCCACATACATACCACACAGGGAGGACAGGTATCACTTGTTGACATCATTAGGGTTTCTGTGGTGATGTCCTAAGTGTTGTCAGCTCTGTCCCTTGTCATGCCACTGATCTAGCAGGTGTGGATAAGATGATGTATTCATCAGCTGGAAGACAGCACCTAAGAACTCTCTGCTTCTCTGGTACCAGTGCTGGTGTGGCAGCTTGCTAGCAAGTAGGTTCCTTCACTTGCAGATGGAGACTGTAGAAGAGGCCTTGGCAGACTGGAGAAGCACTGGAATAAGTTGGTGGGGGAGCTGCAGAATCTCCGAAGACAGGCTGGGCTCCCATCAGGAGTAACACCAGTAGAGCCAGACCTGCCTTGAGCCAGGGGACAGCGCCAAGGACTGACGTTCCTTCCAGCCCTATTTCTGCTATAGGAGATTAGAAACACTGCTCTGCTCTGCTCTGCTGCTGACTGGAAGCGCTGTGTTGCCCAACCAGCTTGCAGTTTCAGCTCCCTGGTGCTGGGGCTGCTGCCTGGTGGATTTAGGAGTGGCTTTATGTGTTTTGTCAGATGGGCAAAGGGAAGAGAGCCCAGTTATATAATGTGCTTGGGGTTTGGTGGTCAGCCAGTCAGCTCTGGCATGCTCTTCCTCCCCGCCCTCCCAAATCTTTGCCTTCAGGACTGGAGTCAGGTACCCTGGCCTTGGCTGCACGTCGTCTCCCCAGCCAGGTCAGCAACCTCACTCAGTAGGAAGAGACTGTCATTGAAACGATGAACAGACTGCTGCGTCCCACCCACAGAGTCCCTATTCTGCTGCTCCTTTTTCTGCTTCAAAGTCTGTAAACCTTAAAAATCACATGTTTCTGTTCATCTTTGTTCAGGGATTTGGGGTTCGGCACATCCCATTCTGATGCTGGATTGGTTTGTTTGTGTCTCTCCCATGTGCTCTTGCCTTGCGACTTGATCTCGCTGTGGAAGCTTAAGTCTAGAAATAGAATTTTTGTTCCATGGGAAAAGCTGATGTTCCAGGATTAGTTTGTGCTCCGGATTGGAAGGAAAACGGTAGAAAAACAGTAGTCTAGAATTTCCCAAGTGGTTGAGACTAGCACGGAGTTCACACATTTCCTTTCCTGTAGAAGTGTCAATCAGTGCTGATACTTTTTTGATTTTACCTACAGGGGAGAGGAAAAAGTCAGAATTAATTTCTCCTGGAGGGGAAAAAAAGAATCTCAGTCGTCTTAGTAGATTCTCCTTCCTGAGCAGTAGCTCCTTGGGTGGTTCCTCCCCATAACCCTTTTTATTCCCTGCCTCATTGATACCTGACTGTGCCTTGTGGACTCCCAATTTACACAGTATGTCCTCACTTCTCGTAGCTTACAAATAAAAGCAGAAAAGGGGGAATTCTAGACACGCAGATGTCGTTTTGATTCTTCACCAAAACATATGGTGAATCACGTCTAAATCCTATGATGATTAAAAGAAAAAAGATGAATAAGAGCTAGGAACAGGGTTGTGGTAACAGCTTCCATGTGTTGCCTCAGTCCCTCCCATCCAGCCCTCGAGAGTGCAGGGAGCTCCAGGCCGTGGCTAGAACATTCTGTTTCTTGGACACCTCTGGGAGCAGAGGGAGGGACATCCATCATGCCTGAGTGGCAGGATCCCTCCCACAGCTTTCAGGAGTATTTGGACATTGAAATGGATTCAGTTAGGGCTAAACCTTGCTTCCATTGAAGACAGTGGTGTGGATGGAGGAATCCTATCCAGCTCCTTCTGGTTGATTTCTGTAGGAATAGTGTGTGGCCCTGAAGGGGTGCTCATGAGATGCAACAGCCGGAGGCGTGCTTGGTCCTTACAAGTGAACTCCAGGAAACATGAACATGCTGCCCTTTATTGCTCTTTCCAACCCTAATGCATCCTTCATCAGACTCCTAGCATGCCTACCTGTACACTGGCAGATTGTAACATGAGGGGAGGTGGATGGAAGAGTCTTGGAGACACCAACAACTTCTTGGCATCTCTCAGTGTGACCAGAGCAGCCGTGGTCTTTGCAGTCACCTTCCTGGGGCTGGGAAGAGCAGGGGGGACTTTCAGAGTGCAAATGGTGTTTGAACAAATGTGCTCAGGTCTTTGTAGGACTGAGTCAGCTGAACTTGCCTACAGCTGCCTTCATCTTTCCCTGGGGATGTTCCTACTGAATCAAACTGTGTTTCCCTTTGCAGGTGGTGAGCAAGGAGCTGGTTTGCAAGTCATGCCTGACAAGGACCTTGAACAAGCTGGAGACCATGATGACTATTCTGCAAGGGGAAACAACCCAGGGCACTGTGACACCAACTGGTATTGCTGACAACATTCTCAACATCACAGGTCAGTTTTGTTCCTGCAGGAACGGATGACATTTGACCGGGCACTGCTGAAGGCACAGGTCTCCCTGTACAGGGTGCTGGGCAGAAGTAGACTGAGAGAGGCTTTGCAGGCTTTCTCCTGTACCATTCGGGGTTTGGCTTATGCCTTTTCAAGCTGTTAGGGAGATTGTGTCTAACATTTGGAGCATGGCACCCCAGTACTTTCTTCTCCCTGCACTTTTCCCAGGGTTGTCCTGGCTTTGGCAGCTGTCTCTGCGGACATTTAAATGTGACAGTTTTTAAGAAACTCACTAATACTTCAGGGAATTGTCTTTTTAGTAAACAATGAGTAACAGCTATGGCTTTCAGATGCTTGCCTTCCTGGTTGTGATCTGAGGAGGCTGCCAAACTTCACTGGGGCACCCATGAACACTGCAGAAATTCCCACCTGGTTACCCTGGGAGGAAGCAGAGGCATCTTCTTTGCACTCCTTGTTACGTATTTCTGAGTGTTCTGCACTTTATAGTGCAAAAACTTAGTAACGTATGTTTGCTTTATGCATTCTTTCCTTGTTTCCCAACCTGCCATTCTAGTCACTTCACAGGAGGAAAATAAAGCCTGTTGTGATTAAGTATTCACCACCAAACTTTGTAGATTAGCCAAGAGAGCCTGCAAGAATTGCTGACAGCTCTATTTTTAGCTATGGGCTACTGAACACTTCCATTGCGGAAGGTCATGTGCACAGTGTAGAGTTACAGTGAGAAGACAGTACAGAAAGAGGTGTCTGATTGTTTTGTAAAGGTGTCAGATGTTATCTAGACTGTAACAGTTATCTAGGCTATTTACCACTTCCTCTGTTTGCACCTTTATTTCTTTCCTGGCAGGTGACCTAATTCACCTTGTCAATACGGTTTCACAAGAATCCAAGCCCCAGGAACTGCTTTCTGATTCCCACAATTTGCTGCTAGCTCCCAAAGCCTACAACCTGTCTTCCAGCCTGATGCGCATCCTCATGAAGTCTCGAGTGCTGAATGAAGAGCCCCTTGAGCTGGTGGGAGGAGAAATTAAGGCCACAGGCAAACGGTCTGATCCCTTTAACTTGCTTTGCTACGAAAACACACCAAACTGCCAGTTCTCCATCCCTCAGGCATTCAACACCACCCTTTCCAACCTGACGGATGTCATTCAAGTCATGTTCCAAGTGGACTCCAATCCTTTCCCTTTTGGATACATCAGCAACTACACTGTGTCCACAAAGGTCGCCTCCATGGAGTTTCAGACACACAACGGGGTGCAGATACCCATTGGGAGCCTGGACTCAGAGAAAGCCATCACCGTAATGGTGTCAAACAACACAGATGCTGACAATCTCTCTGCTGGCACTGAAGTCATCGAGGCAAGAACATCTGTGAACCTAATTGTGACTATGGAGAGCAACAACAGAGAAGCAGGACTGCACTTCCAGCTCACTTACAGAGTCCTGAATGGTAGTGCAGATAGATCCAACTCTTTATGCTCTTTGCTATTTCTTCCCGTGGGAAAGGAGGGCTGGGTGTTGCAGCAAAGGAAAGCTGTGTCAAGAGTTAACTGGTGTGGGAGGGGATGTCAGGTGTAGCCAGCAAGTTCCACACTGGATGGTTGAGGTTCCAGCTGTCACGGGCATTATCCAGTCCCCAGTGTAATGTTGCCTGTGGATTCTGGCACTGAGAAGCCTTTTGCTTTTCCTAGCCCTTCTGTTGAGCCACAGTGGCACAGGAGGGAGTTCGTCCAGTCCCTCTTTTGGTCACGTACAATGGCATCCAGAGTCTCTTGCTCAGGGATCCTCTGAACTGCTGACTGAGAGAGTGCAATCTGGGAAAGCATCTCTCCCGACTTTCTGCGTTCCTGATACTCCTCCCTGAACGTGCACTGCTGGCAGCAGGCTTGTGGTTGAGCTCTCCCAGGTGTTTATAAAGTACTTTCTGTTTTTTCTCCCCCTCCCCACACAGATCACTACATTGCAAGCGAGCCTGAGCCATTCATCATGGCTTATCTCCATCACAAACCAGAGCCCAATGAGCACAACTGCAGTGCCTCTAAGAAAATTGGCCTGGATGCCCTGGCTGGAAATGACCACAAGCTCTACACCTTCTTCACCTCACCCAGGTAAGAGAAGCCTCCCTTGTAATCCTTGTCACCCCCAGGCTGTCCCATGGATGCACGTGAGGGATGCTCAGGGCCTTGCCTTTGCAGGGCTGGTGCTGTTGTAGCTATCCACAGTGCTCCTCTGTCCTTGGAGGAGACAGCTCCTGGGCAGGCAGCTGCAATCTGCCGTTCCTACACCCCAGCATTGGCACCTCTTCTACCCTGGCACTGCCTCCTTCCCAGACATCTGCTGTTGCTGGTGCAAGAGCAGCTCAGTGCTCTGTGATTTGCTTTTCTGATCCAGGTGAGAGAGGGTTCCCCTTTTTAGAGCTGTAAGTCATGTTCTCTGTGAGTATCATGACCCTCGTCCAGGGCCTCTCCCGGTGATGAGTCTCCCCTCCACTGCCCTTTTCTCTGCTCACTCATCTAACAGCTGCTGTAGACTGTTTTTCTGTTCCTTGTCCAGACTTTCATGCTCTGTGCACTGCCAATCCCAGAGCTGCCCATCTTTACCAGGACTTTCCCCAAGCGACTCACACTGACCTTCGTAGATTCAGGGCTTGCTCCGTGCAGCTCATGAAACCGTTTCCCACACCACACGTTAGCCTAGTTCCTGAACTGCAGCACAACCTTCACAAAAGCACCTCTATCCTCAGAGCTCATCTTCCCAACATGTGACTGGAGGAGAATGCAGGTTCCCTCGTGGGCTACCGTCTACCCTGCTTGCCTGCTGCTTGGAGTGTGCTGGGGCTCACTAAGCACCGCTGTTGTGCTGTTGGGTTTTGCAGCAAAGCTCTCTTCTTTTTATCAGAGCAGTCATTTTTGTAACGTCAATTGCTGACTTGCTGTCTTGCCTGGGAGCATGTGTGTTCATGCCTCGTGTTATTTATGAGCCATTCCTAGGCGTTATCTAAGAAGAAAAGATAGGCAGCTTGGGAGTAGGTGGGGCAAGAGTGGAGCCACTGTTGTGTAAGTTGACACAGCTTCTATGGCTTTTGGTAACAGGATGCTCAAAGAGGGATTAATTGTCATAATGAGCAAATCTGCTCCCAGCCAAGAATCAGAGAGTTGCTATGGAAGTGTCGTGTGGGTCAGCGGGACACAGGGAAGGGCTGTGCAAGGCTGCCAGCACAGAGAAGAGGGTGTGCAACATAGTGCTCCAGGTGCTGAAATAGTACAAAGATAAAGAAGAACTCAAGTGGTCTGTAGAAACCCAGAGTTTCTGCACAGTCAAAGGGTGGTGTAAATTACACCACATTCACTGGGCTTTTCCTCCTCATTGTGTGCTTACCTGTTCCTGCAGCAGGGTGCTTTCCGTGGGCACACATCCACTAGAACGGGGTTTATGTCCCTTCAGCAGACGGGTTAATAATGTCTCCTTGCTGTCTTTCCTTTCTCCAGAACGGATGACACCATCCAGAAATACTACTTCAACATCACAAACCATTTCAGCTGGTCCCCAGTGGAGGTGACTCTGGGGCTGTACACCTCCCTCTGCCAGTACTTCAGTGAGCAGGAGAAACGGTGGAAGACAGAAGGCATCATCCCGCTGGAAGAGACCAGGCCAGACCAGGCTGTGTGCTTAACCCAGCACCTCACCGCCTTTGGGGCCAGTCTGTTTGTCCCCCCAAACTCTGTCCA
The DNA here is from genome assembly GCF_047370975.1 of Nipponia nippon. NCBI lineage: Eukaryota > Metazoa > Chordata > Aves > Pelecaniformes > Threskiornithidae > Nipponia > Nipponia nippon. Next base: position 17,491,001 of record NW_028262369.1, on the reverse strand, counting down.
GTTCATATTTCCTGTGAGTAAAACACAGCAGAGGCTGTGCAACACTGCCACACACTGAGCAGATTGTTGCTGCCTAGAGGAAAGCCTTGGGCTCCCGTCGGCTTCACATTCAAGCTGGGTCATGGCTGACCTGTGCCCAGCTGGCAGACCAGCACAAGTACCTGAGAGCTTTTGGGAGCTGCAGATGGGCACAGCTCACACAGGGGCTGTGTCCTCTGATCATGAATCCTGGCTGCTACTGCTAAAAACAGACCTTTACAGATGGCTTTGTTCTCTATTCTGGACACCTCTCAGTGTGTTCACCTCTTAGTGAGATGCCAAATGCTCCTCCCAGCTGTCACCCAGCACTGTTTTATCCCAGCGAGCTTGCACCTGCCGGCTGCTCCCTGCCTCCCAGGGGTGTTCAGGCTTTTTCTAGCTGTCGGTGTGACGTAAGTGGGAGCAGAGAGCTCTCGGCAGCTGCTACAGCAGCTTCAGCTGGCTGCTGCAGTCACTCTGCAGGGCTGTGAGCACACAGTCTGTGCAGGGACAGGTCTCTCTCTATTTGCATGTGGTATCATGTGTGTGAATGATGATTATAGCCAGGAAGGAGGCAGCATGACTCCCGGGGAACAGGGGGGTCCTCCTGGGGAAGGAGAGTACCTTGCAACATACTTCTTTTCTTTTAGGCTCCAGGCCCAGGTCTCAACTACATCGTTCTGCTGACATGTGCTGTCTGCTTTGTGACCTACTCAGTAGCTGCACTGATCGTGCACAAGCTGGACATGATTGACATTAACCGAGTGGGGGTGATTCCCTTCTGCGGGAAGAATGGGCTGTACAAATACGAGATCCTGGTGAAAACTGGCTGGGGCAGAGGATCAGGTTAGCCTGTATTCTATTCCTGTGCTTGATTCCTAGAGTGATATCTGTGTAGTTCCCCTGAGATCTCACCTCAGCACATCATGCACCAGGGCCCAGAGCTGAGCTGGTGTTTGGAGCAGCACTGAGCAGACAGTCAGTTCAGGGCTTCCCACAGCATTCACAGTTTTTATTGTGTGATGATGGGGCAGGTCAAGAGCTGTGGAGAAGATCATGCTGCCCTACTGCTTGCTGTTGCAGTGGAACAAGCAACTGTTGCTGAAAGGAACCACCCAGTATAGAAATACACCCACCCTGCTTTCCCTGACTGGGCTGTGGTTGCAGGAACAGCCAAGAGGCAGCGATTTTTCCTCACTTCTGACCCACTCCTGCAAAAGGATCCAGGCCTTGTGGGCCCTTTAGGTAGACCATTTTGCTGTCCTCCAGCATCCATCACTTTGTTCTGCCATCTGAATCTTTCCCAGCGGCATGAAGGCAGAAAGCTTGGCTTTCTGATCCGGGGCTGGGTTTGTAGCTAGAGCGGCCAGAAACATCATCCTGGACTTGGAAAGCCAGGCAGCTGGGACGTGGAAGCTCTAAGCAAGGATGGAGCTGGAGTGCCACCATGTCACTGCCAGAAACATGCTCCCGTTGGTCTTAGTGTAACCACTGGTTTCACTGGCAGCAGCTTTCTCCTGAAGCCACCCCAAGGACCATCCAGGTTGGGCAGGTGGACCAAGGAGCATCTGGCAACTGGTACCGGAGAGAAGTCAAAGAAAACAAGTCTTTCAACTACTTGGTGGAAAAAACATCCAGAATAAACATCTCCTCCCATTAGTGTGTTAGCAAGGCAAGGAATGTCAGATTCAGTCCCCTCCAAAGAGCAAAACCATGAGCATGCCAAGGTCCATGCACCAGGCCAATCTGAGCAGCTGCCCTCCAGGCTGTGTGTAACACTATCCCTGGGTGTGGGATGGCTGTTGAGCACATTCCTTCCTCCTGAGTCTTCAGGTGGCCCCTCTGAAGGGCCATTGCATCTGGTATCAGGTCACTGGCAGGAAGGCAGGGCTGAGGAACAGCTCCACCTTGGGTGGCCTTCCCTAACTGAGCCCCGTTAACTTTGCCAGGTACCACGGCCCATGTGGGGATCGCCCTGTATGGTGTAGACAATAAAAGTGGTCACAGACATCTGGATGGAGAAAACGCCTTTCACCGCAACAGCCTTGACGTGTTTCAGATCGCAACGGAGCGGAGTCTGGGGAGCATTTGGCGCATCCGCATTTGGCACGACAATAAAGGTGAGACGTGAGCGGGTGTGCAGGCCTGAGGCAGCCATCACACATCCCAGGTCAGAACCAGGCTCTGCTCCGCCTGGTGCCTGGGCCAGGAGAGAGGTACCTGGGCCTACAGTTTGGACTAACCCTGATGGGAGACCATGGTGATCCACTGGCTTGGGGGAAGATTGCTGGGTGGGGGGATGTGGAGTCTCCATCACGCAGAAGTCTGCAAACTGGTCAGCTGTAATCCCGTACACATATGATGCAGTGTGCTGTGACAGTGTCTGTAAATGTCCGTACAGCCTAGGAGGTGACCTGGCTATGCCAAGCCTTTCTCTTGGGGACTGTGCAGTTCCCACCGATGAAGACAGTGTCACAGGGTAACTGCTGCTGTCCCCCTGAGGGGCTCTTGTGTTGCCTTCTTGGCTTTGCAGGTCCACATAGGAAATGTGTGCCATGAAACACATTTCTTCATCTCTTAACTTTTAGGGCTCAGCCCCTCTTGGTACCTGCAGCACGTCATAGTCCGGGACCTGCAGAACAGCAAGAGCTACTTCTTCCTGGTGAATGACTGGCTGTCGGTGGAGAGTGAAGAGAACGATGGCATGGTGGAGAAGGAGGTTTATGCTGCTAGTGAGTGCTCAGCCCCTGGGGCGTGGGGCTGGGATGGCTGAGCAGTGTGGCAGTTCTCATTGCGTTGAGGAAGGGCCCACAACAGGAGACTGCAGAGAGACTGTAGAACCTACCCACTGGCTGTTCCTCACTGCACTGATGCCTTGTGCAGCCACGTGCTCTGCTGGGTCCTTTGTGCTAGAGGACAAGGCATGGCAAGGACCCAGCTGCGCAGGAGGGACCATATAGATGCAGTGTGGATACTTCCTTCACTGTCAGTCTGCAAGGAGGGACCGTGGCAGGCCCAGCTGGCTCCCCTCTGCGGTGCAGTTGGCCCTAAGAGTCTCTCTCTTTTTGTGCTCAGGTGAGACAGAGCTGAGGAGCTTCTCCCGGATCTTCATAGCAGAGTTGCAGCGAGGTTTCTTTGAGAAGCACGTCTGGTTGTCCATGTGGGACCGCCCGCCTCGCAGCCGCTTCACCCGTGTCCAGAGAGCCACGTGCTGCTCCCTCCTCATCTTCCTCTTCCTCTGTGCCAATGCTGTGTGGTACGGTGTGGTGGGGAACGTACACCTCAGGTGCGCTGTGTCCCTTGGTGCTTTGGCCAGTCTCTTACCTCCTCAGGGCCCCTCCTGTGCTTCCCATTATATAGGGCAGGACAGACCTTACATCTGCTGGGAATAGGTGGCTTGCTTGTGGCCTTGAGTCTGCCCTTCCCATTCCAAAGAATTTAGGACCAGTACATGGAGGATGGATGACCAAGGACAACCTGATCACCTTTCCCCCTTACCTGGTTTTGCTGTGTCATCTGTTAGCACAGCCCATCCTCATTTCTTTCTCTGCACATCTGAAATGCCAAGTTGTGCAATTTTATCTCACTCCTTGCTTAGCTGGCAACCCTGAGTGCTCCTGCTAACACCGGTCTGATCTCTCTTGATTCTCTCCAGCAATGGTGCTGTTTCCAACCTGATCCCTGTTAATGTGGACACAGTGGCTGTTGGTTTGGTGTCCAGCGTGGTGGTCTACCCTCTTTACCTGGTCATTTTATTTCTCTTCCGGATGGCTCGTGGCAAGGTAATGAGAAGAAGTAGTTGCAGGCTGCCCAGATGGGTACAGTGCCACCAGGTTTGCTCATCTTAGGCTAGATTCTGCCCTTTGAGGTACATCACTTCTCCAGCTGGTCTCTGCCTCCCTCCTGAGCTGAGAGCAGCCCCTGACCTCAGAGGGACAGATCATTGCCTGGATTCTGACAATGCCCAGACAGAGACCAAGAGGGCAGATTTTAAAAGCTGTTGAGGCACTTACTCCCTCTTGATTTCAGTATGTGATAGGTATCCAAATGCCGTTTGAAGGTATGACCCTTTGCTGCATTGGCAGGAGTTGAGAGATGCTCAGTGGAGCATTGCTAATGAAATGCCTAGCCTGGGTACAAATTCAGCTGTCTGAGCAGAGCTGTGGTTAGGCAGCTGTGAAAGGATTAGCTGGGGATTTAATGACTGGTTAGACACAATTAGCAGCCCCATTAAGTACTGCAGCCAGCTGCTCAGTGACTGATGAGCAGCAAATGTGTCTGATATTTCTTGTTCCTGTAAGCACTGCCTGCTTTGCAGAAGGCTGCAAACTCATGTGGCTTCCTGGGTATTTGTACCTGGGACAGCCTAGATGGCACTGGGCTGTGGTACATGTGAGTACAAGTGCCCAAGAGGCAGTGAAGGATGTGACTGTTCTCGGCCCTGCTGGGTAGGCCTGGGATCCTCTAGCCCTGCCTGCAAAAGCATGGAGCTCCCCTGCAGAGTAGTGAGCTGACGGGAGCCATTGAGCAGCAGCAGGGCTCTGAAGCACCGTGACATTGTCGCCTCCATCCCTCCTTTTTCTGCTCAAGCCTTCCTGTCTCCTGCAGGTCTCCATCAACCACACCCTGACTCACTCAGACCAGCAGTCCTTGGAGATCGACAACTACCTGGACTCCTCAGTCCTCGACAGCTCCTTCCCTGCTTTCCCTGGGCTCCGGGCAGAGGTAAGCTGCTTCACACCCGAAAGCTGGACAGGCTGCATGGGTCTGTGTGCTCCCCTGCACGGACATAGTGTCCATCCACAGCTGTCTGTGCAAGAACTGATGCACTCAAGTGCCTCTGGCAAATGGTGATGATGGGGGAGAGCCACAGCCCTTCATCTCTCACCTGCATCTCTGCCTAGGCCAGTCCCAGGTACCGAGCACAAGCTGTCTCCAGCTACTGCTCTGTGTCTGTGAGCATGGATCTTCCCAGTGTGCCCAGGTGTTATCTCCTGGAGGAGAGCAGGCTCTTGGAGGTGTGGACCCAGGGCTAATAGCAGCTCAGGCTCCAGGTTTCCAGTGACCTCTGATGTTAACAACCTGCTGTTTTAACAAGGCACAAACCAGTGTCATGTGCCTGAAATGTCTCCGCTTCCTCCACAGGCCTTCTCTGAGCAAACCAAAACAGATCTGTTCTTGGAGGACTCCAAAAGGTAAGTAGTTTACTGGGGACAGAGCAAGAAGGAGTCTAGTGTAGCTTTCTGCTTTGGTAGACTGCGGTTTGTGCTCCCACAGCTGTTCCCCTTCTGGACAGTTCTACGCACTAGCACAGTTGCTTTTCTCATGCTTCCTATTCCCCACACATACCTGGTTGCACCCATTCCTCTGTTTTCCCGCAGCCTCGTGCGGTGGCCCTCCAGCGAGGCCCTGCTCAGCTGGCCAGACCTCCTCAGCGACCCCTCCATCATGGGCAACACCATCCAGAAGCTGAAGAGAGGCCGGGCCAGCCGCCACCTTGGACTCGAGGCTCCATTGGCAACTGAGGAGGACAGCTTGTCGCTTGGCGTTCACCAGGGACAGCCTCGATATTTCTCTGCCTCAGGTGGGTCTGTGAGTAGTATTGCTCTGTGCCAGGGTTTGAATGCCCCAGGGAAGTGCAGGAGGAGCAATCCAGTCCCTAGGAGTCCTGGCACAGCTCTGGAGAAGGCAGAATAGCAGAGCCTGCTGCCATCACCACTGGCTTCAATTTGAAGGGCAGAGGAAGGGGGTCATATTTTCTTAATGGGGATTTCAGTCTGGGAAAGCAGAAATCCTGATGTGGATCGGTCTGAAGTGAGCGGTCACCATACTGCCAGCAGACTGGGAGCAAGGAGAGATGTGTTCCCATGGGATCTGAATGTTGCAAGCCACCAGCACTTCTTCACTGGTTGCAAGGCCACAGTGTGTCTCTGAACTCTGTAAATGGCAGGAGAACAAGAACTTGGCCTCCTATACCAGCAGTTTCATGCTAGGCTCCATAGCCAAGCTGGGGATAGACAGGAGCTAGAAGACAGGGAGGAGGGGAGGGCTGTCCCATGGAGGAGGACCTCACCCTAGCCCTCCTCTTCCCCAGCTCCACAAATGTGGCTGAGCCGGAGCGGTGCAGAACCACACCAGTGCAGCACTGTGTGCTGTGCTCCTGCCAATGCTGTTTGCACTCTCTCTTTCCCCAGATGAGGATCTGATCCGGCAGATCCTGGCAGATGGAGCTAGCGGCATCTCCCACTCCCAGGACCTAGGGCCATACATGAGGGCTGAAACAGATCTGATCTCAGGCCTGTAAGTATTCAGGGAGCAGAGTCCCCCAGACAAAGCAGCTGAGCCAGTGCCTCCTGTCCCTTGCCCTCCCACCCAGCTCTGCAGCAGCTGGTGGCACCCAAGCCACAGTGAGCTGAGCTGGGCTTTGTGACATTGCAAATGCCTGGGTCAGCCTTGTTACAAGTCACTATGTTCTTGCTGGGCATGATTCCTGCAGCCCCCACAGCCGGAGCTCCAGGAGGGCACTGCTGCCCTTCCAGGAGCCACCTGGAATATTCCCTTAAAGCCCCAGCTGAAGATGTGTCTCCAGAGCTTTCTGGTCTGCTGACGAATTGCTGGGACGTGGGTTCACTTCATGGCACTGACAGGAGGGAGAAGGGGGATTGAACCTCTGTTGTGTTATCGTGCCCAGAGCACCCTGCTTTGGGACCCTGACCACCACCCAGCCGGGCTGGCTGCTCACCGCTGGGTAGCCAGTGCAAAGCGGCTGATCAAGGGAGGGGAAGGGCTTTCAGCCCTCCTCCACAAGACACAGAGCAGAGTGTCTGCGTGTCTCGGCAGCCTGGGCCTGCTGCTTTAGAGGGAAGTGCTTCTAACTGGTCTGGGGCTGCTATGCTGGTGTTAGCACTGGCGTTCAGTCCTCCTCAGTGTCAGCCTGCTTACTGCATAGCCAGCAATGGCATGGCTCACCAATATCACCCCTTTGCCTTGGCAGGTCCAGCGTGTTTGGGGAGAAGGTGGAGACTGTCATGATGCAGAAGCTGAATGACAAAGGCCAGAGCATGGCAGCTCCTCCCAGGGAAGTGAGCAGATCAGCCAAGTCGACATGGACAGGTACCAGGGCTGCAGGGCTGTGCCAGCCTCAGGGCAGGGAGGGTGGGGATGTGCAGGAAGAGGGGCGTTGCACACAGTAGCACTTGGGAGGCACAGGCAGGTAAATGGAAAAGGAGCCTTAGGAAAGGCTGCTCCCCTGCTTGGGGTATATTTGCTATTTCCTGCCAGCTTCTCTTGGAGCCTGAATCTCGGTAAGCCCTGGGCCACTGCTTGTGCTGTGACAGTCCCTGCTGTGCACCCTAGGGAAGCTCTGCTCACTGCTTCCCCAGTTACTCTGCTCTCTGCACCCCTCTGCAGCCATCAGTCCCTTCATCCATCCAGCATGAGAGAGTGAGAGTCTCTGTACATAACCAGAGGGGAAAGGGAGTCAAATGCCAAGGAAAGTTCAAATCAGCAAACAAAGCAAAGAGACGCTTCCTACTGGGTCATGACAACACAACAGCCAGCCAGCTGGGCTTGCACAAGGCAGGGAGCAAGCTGTCAGGCCCCACAAGGTCTGGGGGGGTGAAAAGTGCCCGGGTGCCCTGTGGAGAAGCTCAGCATCAGTTATCTTAGCATGAGCTCTTGGCTTTCTGAGGCACAGCCTCCCTGGGGCGGGCTGCAGCATGGAAAATTGGACACAGCAGCAATCCTCTTGGGTCTGTTAAAATCCAATCATTTTGTCTTCGTTGATGAATGGTTGTAGTATCTTTATGCAGGCATTGATTTGCATGGTTGGGTGAAAGAAGCTGTGCTGAGCAAGCCCTGGGGCAGGGTGGCTTGGCAGTCTGAAGGCAGCCAGAGCAACGAATCTGTGTGGCTTTTCATGGGTTTGACAGCAGCAGCTCCAGCCAGCCTGGGCATGCCCAATGTCCTGGGGCTCTGCGAAAAAGTAGGGAACCCATCACACTACCCAGTTCAGAATCCCATCTCCCGCTCCTGCCCAGCCTGTTGTCTGCAGATGGGAGGCTGCTCTTCTGAGGCTGGCTGTTTCAGTGTGCTGTCCGTGTTGCTGCTTAGTGGGAGATGTCTGGGATAATTCCTCCAGACTTACCCAGGAGGGGTGGGGAGCTCTCTGCTGGGATGAGTGGTGTGCTCAGCCCTTCCTGTGCCCATTGGGACCCTTCTGCAGTAATCTTTATGCTTGTATTTTCCTCCCTCCTTCCAGTTGCGGACCAAACGTTCAGGAAACGCTTGCTGCCACCCTGGTGCTCCTATCTGGCTCATGGTATCAGTCTCCTCCTCTTCGCCACCTCCACGGGGGTCTCTGTGTGGATTGGGGTGGGCTTTTCCTCCAGTGTTGCCCTCATGTGGCTCATCTCAGGGATATTCAGCTTTCTGGCATCCTTCTTGGTCTGGGAGCCCCTGAAGGTAAGGATAACATGAGTACACAAGCACTTATCTGTATGTGTGTATGTATTAGCTGTAATTAACATCTTGTCCAGGTACTAATCAAGTCATACTGGACACTGTGTGGATTGAATACTCTCTCCCATCTTCGTATCCCTGCAGGAGGGAAAGGATGTGCACACCAGCAGCAGTAGGAGAGGCAGGGCTGGTGGCAAGTTGTTTTAGAGGTCGTCTAGCTGCTCCAAGAGAGTGCTCAGCATCTGTGCCATGCTCACTGTCTGTGCTGAAAGGACCACAGGAGCTGCTGCCCATGGTGGTTTTGGTGGCACAGCTTTCTCTGCAGGCTCATGACACTGCTTGTCTCCCCAGGTTCTGCTGGAAGCCCTCTATTTCTCACTGGTTGCCAAGCGCTTGCACCCAGAGGAAGACGATACCTTGGTGGAACATCCGTTCGTTGAGCATGTTTCTGAGAAGATCAGCAAAGTCCGACCCCCACAGGGGTTTGCCCTTTTCCAGGCCAAGGAAGAGGCCAGGAAGGTCAAACTGCTACACAGGATGCTGAAGGTAAGACATCTCCTGGTGCCTGTGGTGCCTAGGGCAGAGGCAGAGTGCTGGCTCCAGGAGCTGAGATACAGCCTTGTGTGGGTCCTCCCAATCCAGCTGTGATCTCCTGAGAGAGTAGGTGCATGTCTCCAGTTTCTGCCTCAGTTTCCCCATCTGTAAAAGACTGGCAGTGACATTCATCTTCTCTGTGAAGCTCTGAGATCTGAGGTGGCTGGAAAGCAGAACTCTAAGGGGGTTGATTTGGAGTGTCTGATGTGTTTGACTGTAACTCAGGTGTTTGAGGTTAGGGCAAGGTTTGCAGTGTGGAGTAGACACCAGCTTGCACAAGAAAATCCATTAGTTGAGTCTTGTGAAACACAACTTCCCATCTAGGAGCAGAAGTTTCGATCTCTTTGTAGCTCATTCAGTACTTCCACACTTGTGCTGGGAACACACAGCTGCTTTAATGGAGTCAAGTTATTTTTAACTGAGTGATTTCCTTTTAAAGGATGGAAACCCCCATAACTATCGTATAAGCCGAGCTGGCAGCATATAGGAGCTCGTACAGGGAGGCTGTGCAATGCATATCAACTGAAACATCTGGTGCCAAGCTGGCCATTGCAAACAAAGAATATTGTTATGAGCCTGTGGTCTGGGTTTCATTTTAAGCTGCTTCCCATATGGAAAAAGAAAGAACAGCATGCTCTGGGTCCTGATCCTGCTGCATGGCAGTCAGCAATCAGTGGAAAGCACTGATTTGCTGCAGGATTGGGAATCAGCCCCCTCTCATGTTTGGGTGCAATCCCTTTCTACTCTCTGCTTGCCAGAATTTCCTCATCTACATGATGTTCTTGCTGGTGATCCTGCTCACCAACTATGGAGATGCCTCCCGCAACAGCAGGGCCTTCCTTTTGCAGAGCTCCATCAAGCAGCAGTTGGGCAGCAATGAATTCCTCCGCATCAAGAGGTAACTGTGAAGTCCCTGGGGATGGGGAGGAACGAGATGTTGCTTTATATCAGAGAAGCTGTGCGGGGCTACAGCAAGGAGTCGGGGAGAGGCTGGGGCTGGCTGTTGGGCTCGTGCTCCACAGTCACTCCCATAAGAGGTTCTCAACTCTGTGGGGAGCACTGGTGCCGCTGTGGAGCTGGGCACTCGCACACGAGCACAGCATGGCAGCGAGCAGGTCCTTTTTTGTCCCTGTGGTTCTGCTTCTCCCCTGGAGAACAGAGGGACCTGTGGGGGTTGAGAGCTTTGATTTCTTTGAATTTTAATTATTTCCTTAGTGGGAAGGGACCATGTGAATTACAGATGTTTATCTTTCTCTATCTGGTCAAAAGGACACAAGTTTTCTCTGTCTCCAAAATTTACAACTGTAAGGTTTAGCCATAAACAGGGTCATGAGAACCAAAAATAACATCTCTTATAAATACAGAGTCTTTCCCTTCCTTGCTCTGCATGTATGGTTTAACCTAGATTAAATTTTCCCAGCTGAGTTTCCACACTGCTGCAAACTCCGGGAGCCCAGACTGACATCAGAACGGCTGCCTGGGATTAACGGCATCTTTGCACCCATCTCACTACAGACCCCTTGATTCTTCTGTGCAAATAGACGTGGCTTGTCTGTGCCATGCAAAGTCACAGAAACTTTGAGTCACCACAATATGAATCAGGAATGATTCCAATGAACTCGGTGGAGTTTCTGGGGTGAAAGTGGTGTAAAGGGGGAGAGCAGAGCAGAATCTGGTCCTAAATATCATCTCTTTTCCACTGCGCTGCCACAGACCCACTGGTCTGATCCTCATCCAGGTGCCAAGTGGATTCAATCACCTTTTGGTCTTACATGTCAAATAAACATTTTCCTGACCCCAGCCCAGCTCTTGGAATGGATGGAAATGCTGTCTCTGCCTGCTAGCCAGGCACCTGGGAGGAGAGCAGCCCAGACTGGCTCTCCAAAACTCAGTCCCCTGTTCCATGTGAAACAGAGATGGTCATGGGTGAGACATGCAGAGACTGTCCTAGCAAAGCTGCCCCAGGAGTTCTGCCTCTCACGCCTTTTCTCCATTGCAGATCAGATCAGTTCTGGGTCTGGATGTCGCAGGTCTTCCTCCCTTACCTCTACAACAACCGGTCAGGTCAGGAGAGCTACAGCACCACGCTGGGGACAGCCCGGCTGCGCCAGCTCAGGCTGCAGGAAGGTAGGTGGGCAAGGGTCCGTGGCTCTGCTGTCACAGGATGGGTGGTGACATTCCTTCAGGGATGAAATGGCCAGGTCTGAGTGCAGCTGAGGCTGAATGAAGCAAGGCAGAGTTTTTTTTGCAGCATGTATATTAGTTCTGGAACATATCTGGTTCTTCTCCTGCAGAGATGAACTGGGGCAATCGATCATGGGGATTTATGCTAAAGAGAGAGGTTGACTTGATTTCTGGAGGTGTGACTGAGGATGTGGAGGTGGAGAGGGCTTAAGAAGGGAGATGCTAAGTGTGAAGGCTCAGGTGTGTGCCCCAGCACTGTTTGGCTGCGTTGGGCTCCCCACGGGATGACAGTGTTGGTCTCATTCCAGCTGAGTGCCAGCGCAGTGCCCAGGATGTCCTCCATGGCATGGGCATGGCTGCCAGGAGGAACTGCACCGACTCTCACAGCTTTTCTACTGCTGACTACGCAGCTGGCTGGGAAAGGGCAGCTGTGAACGTGACGGCTGCGTGGTCCTACTCACCGCCTGACCTGACGGGGTAAGGAGCTGCCCAGCCTGAACCTATGCCCCCTGCTCCATCTGCCAAAGACATTGCGTCTTTACAGTTGATTTCGTGCCCAGGGTGGTTCCCAGCCCTCACCTCAGTGACACCAGCTGCAGCCCCTGAGCCTGGCAAAGTGCAAATAAACATAGAAATGCTGAAGGCCTTCCCTGAACATGTCCACACTGGCAGTGTGAATGGTGGGAGGCACATAGCTGCCGCTCACCCAACTTCCCTGGAGATTTGCATGTCACCTCAAGCTGTCTGAATGGCAGCGTAGTGCTGTTCTCAGGGGCCCAGGAGCAGAGGGTTCAATTCTCCAGCTTCAAGGGCAGAGACAAGCTGCAGAACAAAGTAACCCAGCCACCCACAGAGACCACAGAGCAGCGCTAGCTTTCTGTTAAAGGGGGTTATGGGAGATTGGCCTTTATCAGCATACTGGACATTAAATCACTGTTGGTTTCCGCTCTGGTTTGTTCCTGGATGCATCTTCATTGAAGTCTGGAGCATCACAGGGCTTGGGGCTGTTCTGAGGTTGGGAAGACTGAGATAGATCAATGCACATCTGTAATTTGTCTTGTGAAATAAATAATGAGGCAGCTGTCACCCTTGGGTGTGCAGCGTAGGGGCCAGGGTCTGCATCTGCACGCTTGCTCCTGGCCTGCCATGTACGGGAGCATACCTGTGGCTGCTCTGTCCTTCAGCTCTCACCCTGTGGCTCCTCTTCCTCTGCAGGGTCTGGTATTGGGGTTACATCTCTTTCTACGATAGCAGTGGTTACGTCCAGGAGCTGGGGGCTTCGCTAGAGGAAAGCAGGGCTCAGCTCAATTTCCTTCAGCAGCACGCTTGGATTGACAACATGTAAGTGTGGCAGGGGTGGAGCAAATGTTCTGCTGTCACCCAGGTTTTTAAGGGGTGCTGCTGGGGTGTCACGGTGGGGAGAGGATCTATGATCCTACAAAGCAGTGGCACCAAAGCCCAGGGTCAGTGTTGACCCAGAGCCCTGAGCTGCTCTTCTCCCTTCCACAGGAGCCGGGCAGTCTTTGTGGAGCTGATGCAGTATAACCCCAGTGTGGACCTGCATGCTGCCATCACCCTCCAGCTGGAGTTCCTGGGGGCCGGCCAGGCCATCGCTGCTGTCACCATCAGCCCCTTCCCACTGCTGCGGCTCAGTGGAGGTGTCACGCTGCAGCTTCTCATGATGGTCAGTGTGTTACTTCCCCTCCACACTCCTCTTCCCTCTCAACACTGCACAGAGAGCTCTGGGGACCCATCGCCTGGGTTCCCGGAAGGGCAGCGTTGGTCACTGTGGACTAAAGCTCCCCTGCCTAAGGCCACCTGTCCCCCTGCCTGTTGCTATCCAAGGCCTGGATAGCACACAGAAAACATTCCTGGCACCACTGAGGGGAAGGAGATTCCTCCTGTCTGACAGCATTTGTTGGTCATGTCTCAGCCTTTTTGCTTCCTTGAACTCATGCCTGTCACTGTGGAAACCTGAGGCTTTTGTTATTCTGTACTCAGTGGGGACATCAGCCAGCTGAGCCATGTCCCCAGAGACCCTGCCTGGGCCAGAGTTCAGTGTAAGCGGAGCCCTTTTCCCCTGGGCACTGCCACCCTGCCACAAGTGCATTGCATGTGGTTTGGGGAGCTTCACTGCTCAGGAAGGAGGGAACGGGGCACTGAGTGAGCCAGGAAGGCATGGAAGGACTTGGGGGCGTGCTCCAGCTGTAGGCTGGCAGAACTCAGCCTAGTACATGGGGCTTTTGCTGTCCTGGAGTGCTGCAGGGTCCCCCGGTGCAGCACAGCAGTCAAGTGTTGCCCTCTAATTCCCTGGTAACCTCTCCATTCCTCCTCCAGGTCTTTCTCATGATGTTTGTGGTCTACTTTGTGGTGTCCGAGTCACTGTCCATCAAGAAGGAAGGCAGAGCCTACTTTACCCTGTGGGGCAACTACGGCCAGTGGGTCTTCATCCTCCTCACCACTTGCACCGTGGTGGTGCATCTCAGCCAAGCCACTCTTGCTGACCAGCAGTGGCTCAAGTACCTCAACAACCGCAAGGGTTTCACCAACTTCTACCAGGTGGCCTTCCTCAACACCGTCTTCAGCACCTTGGCTGCATCCCTCCTCTTCCTCCTGACTGTGCAGGTATGGAGAGGGTTGGGTGGGAGCAGCATGTGGGCAGGGATGTGTGCTTTGATCCCCCTGTGCCAGCTTGTTGTCCATGCACAGTCCCACGGCAGGGGTAGCAAAGGGCCCTGAAGTAAAAACAAATGCAAGACTGTGGTCCTGCTGTGCCAGGCACTGATCGAATGCAATGGGGCTGCTGCCACATCCAGACTCTACTGCAGGACAGAGGTGGTGGGCAGTGATGCCACGTGCATCTCTGCTGTAGTACTTTGGGTCTCTAAAGCCTCTGGGCCCTCAGTTCCCTTGGGGAATTCAGCCTAGTGTGGCTGATGGGATGATTTTGTCTGCAAGGAGCCTGTTGACTAGGATGTCCTCTGCTCTGCCAGAGTTTGCACTTCTCAGACTTGTAGAGATGTTTGAAAGACCCTGCCCTGGGCTGGAAGGATCTGGCTGTGGCCTCTGCAATGGGCCAATGTAACACCGTTCTCTCTCTTGGTCCTAGGCTGCCCAGCAGCTGCGTTTTGTCAGGCAGTGGTCTGTGTTTGGGAAAACCTTTCAGAAGTCCGCGAAGGAGCTGACCGCTGCAGGGCTCGCGTTCACTGTCCTCATCCTGGCCTATGCTCAGCTCGGCTTCCTGGTAACTACCTGCTGTCCCTGCCTCGCCTTGCAGAGTGGCTGGTTGTCAGCAAGGGCTGACCAGGGTCGTGTTGTCCCTCATCCCTCCCCATGCCACGACTGTGAGCAAAGCCCAGCGGGCCCTCTGGGTGCTCCAATGCCCAGCCTGCGCAGGGTGCTCGTTTGCCACAGGCCAGGTGGCTTTGACCTGGGGCTGTGTCTGTGGCCTGTCCTTGTCACGGCCAATTCATGGGTCACGCCTCAGGGCTCATGCTTTCTAAGATGGGGTAGTGAGTATCGGGGGTCAAGGGGATGTTTTGCCACTGATCCCTTCTTATGCCTGCAATGTCCCCTTTGCAGCTCTTCTCCTCCTCCTCGGAGTCCTTCCGCAGCGTTGGCAGCAGCCTCCTGCTGCTCTTTGCCATGATGCGGGGCAGCGTGAACCTCCGCCCCTGCCTGCCTGAGTCCTCGGGCCTCTACTACCTGTTCTGCACCAGCTACGTCATCCTGGAGGTGTGGATCGTGCTGAGGCTGTTCACCGTGGTGCTTATCTACAGCTACCGGGAAATGCACTTTGAGCTGTACCGCCCGGCCTTTGAGCCCCAGGACTACGAGATGGTAGAGCTCTTTATGCGCAGGCTGAAAATGTGGATGGGCTTCAGCAAAGCCAAGGAGGTGAGTGCAGCCTGGGAGACTCTGTGGAGAAGGGGCCCAGTAGCAGGCAGTAGGCTGCAGACATTTGCAGAGAATCAACGTCCACCATCCTTAGCTTGCCTTTGCCTCTGGTTGCTTCCCACTGCTGTTCAGTCAGGTTCCTCTGGCAGGTGAGGAATGGAGCAGCGGCCATTCCTGGAGGCCCAAGAGCTGGGTTAGTGATGGGGCGTTGTAGGGGCATCTGCTGCCGCTTCTCAGTCCCACAATTCCACGTGTTTTTATTTGAGTTCTGTCCCCAGGTCTATGCTGTGGCCTGGCCCACCAGGAATGGCTGGGAGCAGCCCTGGGGGTGTTTGGAGTGGGACACGGTGCCACAGCACAGCGTTCCCACTTACCAGCTCCTGAAATAACTCTGCTCCCCTCTTCTCTTCCAGTTCCGGCACAAGGTGAGGTTTGAAGGGATGGAGCCGCTGCCATCCCGAGACTCCAGTGACTCCAAGTCCTTTCGGGGCCCCACTCCCAGCGCTGCCTCTGACAGCTCCAGGGCCTCCACCTCCTCCAGCCAGCTGGACGGGCTGAGCCTCGTGCTGAGCACCCGGGACAGCCTGGAAGTAGATGCTGACATCCAGCGCCTCCTTTCCCTCTTTGAGATGCTGCTTGCCCAATTTGACCGGGTCAACCAGGTGACAGAGGACGTGTACCGCATCGAGCACCAGCTGGAGGGCTCTCAGAGCCGCCGCTCCAGGAGGAGGTACACCCAGATGTCGGAGGATGTCCTGAGCAGGTACTGTGCAGGCAGCACAGAGCAGGGGCCCTCGCCCGAGATCTCCTCCGACATGGACCTGCAGCCCCCGCAGGATGCCCCACTGTCTCCCCACTCTCCTGCCGCCCCCCCAGGCAGCAGGGGCTCTGTGCCCAGCCGGCTCCTTCGAGCTAGCAGAGGGATCAGCATGGCAGCTTCTGTGCTGCCCCCACACAAACCCTATGCTGCTGTAGCTCCAGCAGTGAAGAAGAAACGGCCCCTCCGGGCTAAGAACAGGGTGCACCCCACAGTCAAGTAACAGGCAGCATGCCGAGCATCGCGGGGAGCAATGCCCTCGGAGGGCAGAGAGCGCCTGGGAAGGGGTTTGCAAAGGGTGGGCTGTGCCTGCCGTGCAGACCTGGAGCCTCAGGAGCTGCTGCTTCTGAAAGCTCCCGTGGCAGCGGCTGTGCCTGCCGGGGCACCTGCGGCTGCTGCCTGCAACATGGCTGGCAGAGCCGCCATTCTTCATGGACCTGACCGTACCCGTCAGATGGGCTGACCTCCTTGCTGGTGGCTTCCAGCATTAAGGGTTGGTTGGAGAAGGCTGAGCCTTTCCCTCAGGGACAGCTGGGAAAGGCTGCGCAGGGTACGGCCAGCGTGCAGAAAATCCCTCTTAAGGTAGGGCAGTATTAAAAAGTTGCCTCTTTTGTTAAATGGCCCCATCTGCAAACAGCCTGCATATGGCGACTGTCACAAGGACACTTTACTGGGGGCTGGCACAGGGTGACCGGTACAAAGCTCACCTCCCTTCCCTGCTGGCTGTGCCGGATGGAAAGGGGGTGAGGAGAGCCCCAGGCCTTGAAGGTTTGAACTGAATCTTGGATTTTTGTCGACCAGACACACTGTGGAGGAAAGCTACAGGTTTTGAGAAGGTATTTAACCCATCTTTTTTTTAAGCATAAATATATATAGATAAATGATATCTACACCCAGATCAGTTAATTTCCAGTATTGGCTACTTTTATCCTCCAGAAACTGGTACTATTTTTTTGTATTTAAAGAAATCCAATATTTAAGACAAATGACGTTGCAAGCTGCAGCGAGCTGTCAGCCCTGCTACCTGGCCAGGCTCAGAGGGGATAACGAGCAGCGGCTCAGCCCGGGGGGTGCGGAGACCTGGGGCTGCTTTCAGCCGTCTCTGAGCGTGGGGTTGCCAACGTGCTGGCTTCGCTGCGGTCCCCCACCCACCCCCTGCGCACCAGCGCTCGCCCCCCGCACGGTGGCCCACGGGCTGCTGGCCGCTTGGCTTCTCTAATCCAAGGAATGTATTGACATAAGTATATGTATTTTTTTGGTTTACTTGTTCGTATGTACTGCCCAGCACTTTAAACAATGCTTTCCTCGGCTAACAATGACACATGCAATCTAACAAGAATGGGATAATATATCACAAAAGCAGTATTTTTTTTTGTTTGTTTGTTTAAATCATAAACTGAAATGAGCAAGTGCTGATGAAGTGAACTCAGCCCCCAGCATGTCCCAGCCTGAGGCAGCCATGCTGGTACCTCCTGGCATCTCTTCCCTCCGAGAAGCACAAAGGCTCTGGGGGAGGCAGGTGAAGCCCTAACGGAGCGTTTGTCAGGGTCCTTCCAGCCCTGGCACCCCGCAGCTCCCCGGGACCTGCCGTGCGCTGGGCTACAGCTGGCCTGTGCTCGCCGTGCCTGGCCGGGGAGGGGCTGCACCGCGGGGCACCCCCTGCTCGCAGTGCAGGGGTGCTGAGCAGCGGCTGAAGCTGCCCCAGGGCCTGCGTTCACTTCATCAGCACCATTTCACGTTATGTATATTGTAAGTAATTTATACGGTGTTTTTTTTTCTTTTTTTTTTAAATGTATATATTTTTGTATGTTTGCTATATTTTCATAGCATCGGTAACGTGTTTGAAACATGTAGATAGGAGACAGAATACTATTGTCAGAGTTATTTAAAGGATGTATTAAGTGCTTCTTCCTGGGAATGTCCCGTGTATATAAAGTATTAGGTGTCTGTGTGCATGTGGTGCGTGTGCTCTCCTCCCAGCTGAGGTTCGGCCGGGCTGGCTCTGGGCCAGTCCCTGCAGGTGGAGCGGCGCGTGGCAGGGGTGGGAAGCCCTGCGTTGTGCTGGTTGGTGCGTTCCCAAAACCTGCTCCATGCTTGGAGGGAAGCCTTGGGCAGCGAGACCAGGCAGGCACTGCGCCTCGGGTTGGACTGCATCTTGCCTCTGGTGCTGGTGGTCCTGGACGCATCCTTCCCGTGCCCCTGGCAGGGGAGACCTTTCCGGGCAGAGAGAGAGGGGGTCTGCTCAGCCACTTCCACTGCTGATCACATCACCTCCAGAGTCTCCCCATCCAGCTCCCAGCACTTCTGCCGTGCTGTGTTAGATACTTTTAAAGATGATTTCATTCCAGCTGTCCACATGCTTCCTTGGCTCCAGGCACCTGCCCCCGTCCCTTATGGGTGACTGAAGGAGGATGCAGGAGGACACAGGGGTGCTCTTGGTGATGGCTTTGGGACTGGTGTAAGTTACTTTTGAAAATCTCAGTTGATACGAAGGAAAGGTTGCAGAAGGATGTGGGCAGGAGAAAATAAGTGTGCTGTAGCCTGAAGATCACTTAAAGTGAGATGGTGGTTGGTCACGATAGAGGTGGTTGAAAGAGCAGATTGCACAGAGGGAAGGAGAGTGCAGAGGTGAGAAAACTTAATACTAGTAACCATGGAGCTCTCATAATGGGAAGGAACCGGCAGGTAGACGAGGAGATGACAGAGACGTGCCTGGAGTTCAGTAGTTGGAGATGGAGGATTCCAGCTTGGAGGCAGCAGGTGCCTGGAGCAGGGAGAACCAGCAGTGGGGTCCACAGAGCCCAGGTGAGCCCAGGGCTGGGGCCCAGTGCCGGCTCAGGTGCTGATGTTAGTAAGCTTTGTGCGCTGTGCAGAAATGATTTGTTACTCCTTTTACAAACAGCTCCATCTTCCCCAGAACTCCTGGTATCATCTGAAACTGCCTTTCAAGCCAGAGATTTAACACTCTTGGCCTTGTAGCTTTTGGTTCCTTTTACTTAGCCAAGCAGTGCAGCCACCAAGCTCAACGCTGGTAGATGCCCATGACTCTTTTTTTGGTGACAGGTACAGTGCTGGTGCAAGTGCCTGCAAGCTGTGTCCAAAAACCCCTAAGGCAGTAAAACGAGCAGCTGTGAGATGTACCAGGCTACCTGGGATGTGGCACTGCAGCTCTGGTAACGGCACTGGGCACACCTCTGCAGTTGCCTCCAGCCGCTAAGCTCAGTGCCCCTCTGATGTTTCCTCCCTGGCGCTAGGAAGGATGTGGTTATAAAGCAAAATCCTACTCGGTGAGATAAGCACAGACCCTCGGTGAAACTCAGGAACTCTGTTCAACTTCTGTCCTTAAAGCCAAAGTTTCTGACTCTTTGGCTACGCCTCAAAAGAAAAGGCATTGGAGAAGTATTTAGTTGCATAAACAGCAACTACCCACAAAGACAAAAGCGGGTTGCTCATCTTCTAACACTACTGTGTAAGCGTGCAGGAATTTTTTTGGCCAGCAGAGATGGAAAAAGGCGAGCGCTTGCTGGCATGTGCTGCTGGGTGGGCCACCAGCTCTTACCCCCTTTTGGGTTATTACGTGGGAGATCTCCTCAGCACAACTGCACCAGAACAGCCACTTTTAACCTCCCGCTCCACGCCGGGCTGCACCCGTGCATCCCTTTCCTGCTGCAGTGGAGCAACGCGTGCAGATCCAGCCCCCCGAGGGCCACGCGGGAGCGTTCCGTGAGTAAAATGAACCAAGCAGGTCTTGGAAATCTCTTGCATCTTCAAAAGCTAAAAAATTCAGTTCAAGAACCACAGTTCAGTTCTCAGCCCTCCCCAGCCCCACGCTCATTTAAAAGAGGTTGTGACTAGGAGTTAAGTGCAGGAAGGAGAGACGGCGGCAAGAGGCAGGGGCGAGCAGGGACGCGACTGCTCGAACAGCCTTGAATAAGCTAACGGGAGGCGAGCGGGCAGGTGTAACAAGGATGCTCCCCAACTGAAGCGTCAGGATCTTTTGTTCCCAAGTGCCTGTTTCTTACCAAGCTTGCTCTGCGTGTGTGTGAGTGTGACGTGATGCGTGTGACTTACCAAGTGCTTCTTCTAATCAAAGAGGAGCAGAAACAGGACAAGACAACTGCCCTACTTCTTTCCTTCACTTGAAGTACGGAGAGCAGCTCTGGAACCCACAGTTGTTTCTTGAAAAGCCAAACACCTCCGCGAGGGCCCACGTGCGTGGTGGGCACCACTGACAGCTTTCAAGCACTCCTAGTTCTCATCGCAGCATTTATTTGTACAAACTATAGCAACACTCACAGGGTTCCTTCACTGTCCCAGCTAAGGTACCGCGTATGCATGCACTTAGCTGCAGCCGGAGTTACAGCAATAAACTTGACTTGCAGCCCTAGCCAATAAATACTCCTGAATGTATATTTCTGTGTTTGTAGTCACGGAGAGATGGTTTCTTATTTATTGTCTTAAGTCTCACAAAGATGCAACAGTATCAAGCTGCTTAAATAAAAAACCCTATCCATTAGTTTAAAAGGGAGAGGGAGGGACTTATATAAGTGCTTTTTTTTTTTTTTTTTAAAGAAAGAACAGACGATTGTGACCAATATGCCAACTGTTACTGTCTGGTCAGCACTTCACTGCAAACAAAAATACCGTATTTTGTAACTGTGGGGATGTTTCTTAAAAAAATGACAAGGTCAAATAAAAGATGACTGCTACGACCTGGCTGTGGTGCTTTTGTTACGCTCCCTCCAGCCCGCTCGGCGCTACCTGCGAGTGCTCAGCAAAGCCACGGGGGCAAAGCAGCGCTAGCCAGAGCTAGTCCAGAGACGTTCCTCTCCGCCCCACTGTCATTCTCTTTGGGACTGGAATTTTAATTAAGGTCTCCTGCACAATACAAGACACTTTATTAAATCAGCCAGCCTATTAGGGCAGCTCTGGGCTGTAATTAACGACATCAGGTTGTCAGTGAAGGGTCTGCGGTTGACTTAAAGGAGACTGAGCCACGACAGAGTAGGGCACCAGGGCTCGCGAGAGCCCAGGCTGCCACTGCCCAAACCCCCACCAGGGCAAGGGAGCTGCTCTGGCTCAGCTGCGGTGGGAAACGCCGACAGAAAACCCCCGCTGTAGAGGTTACCTGACGCTGAACCAGAGGGAATATCCCCAGTACAGGGACTGGAACGCAGCCAGGTATCGCACTGTGTCCAGCACTGGAGGTGCGGCTGGTGGTTACTGAAATATGAGCCATACGGATTGGAAAACTGAAAGGGGAGAGGAGGAGGAATTTACATTTACATTATTACGAAACAGTTTGAATCTTCCCAGGCCAGCAAGAACCCACTGACCATACAAATATTTTATTTCCTTTACGACTTATAAACACTCAAAACACAACATACACTTAGAGTTCCCAAACAGCCCTGCACAAGCTAGTAGCATCACTTTTGTCCCCTCGCCTGTCACTTCACAGTTCCGTGTGCAGATTGCACTTGTCTTCATCTCCAATGCAAGGGCGCTGCTGTTAACCTGTTACCAAAAAGCCACGCTTCCCATTTATTGACAAAGCAGGAGATAAAGTACTCACAGTATAGTCCAGCTTACATGGTTTCTCCCAATTTGGTAGTGTAGTGTCTGATGACCATCTTGCCACAAGATGGGCTACATAATCCCATTCCACCTGTACACGCGTGCACCGAGAGGACCGCTTGTTAACTGCTTCAACAGCCGAGGTCCCAGGAGGAGGGACTGTCACTATGCGTTAGTGCAACAGGCAAAACTCACCCGGAGACGATGCCCCAAGACACGTCAACAGTCTTTCAAAAAGGGATTTACCGGGTGCACTGAGAAGGACAAGAGTTATCCCAGCACCGCTGCCACCAGCGGAAATTCTGCAGCTGAACCTCGAAGCCAGGTCTGGCCTCTGGCTCAACCCTTGCAGTCAGCCCGGCGGGTCAGACTGCTCATCGCAAGTGATGGGTGCCCCCGCGCTCTGCCATTCTGCTGCTCCGGCGAGCAGCACCCACCTCCCTCTTCTGTGTCGCTTCTGGTAGCAAAATCATTTCTGCTTGAAGGAGGGAGGGTTCGCTGCGTATCTCTCAAAATGGAGACAAATCCGTGGGAATGGAAGCAGCATGATGGCAGGTCACTCGAGAAGCCAAATTAACTCTCACCAGAGCTGGCAGCAGAACAAGACTGAGAGCCTGAAGAGTTCAAATGCTGAGAGGCACCAAGGCCTGGAGAGGAGCCGGGATTCTAGGGTCCTTAGAAATAGTGACTGGATTTTCAGTACTTCATATTTCATTCCCAATAAAGTTGTCAAAATTCCCACAATTCCTGCACCTTCCAACTACATGATCAACTGCAGAATATCCTACTTTGTCTGCTTCCACCAGATGCTGGTATGGAAGGAGTCCAAAGAAAGGTTCTGCAAGAAAGTCCCCATCAGAGATGGAAGCCTTGAAATAGCTCAAACCAAATAAAAACAAAACACGTAGAGTTGGTCCTCTCTTGGAGCATCTGCTGGGGATACAGTGTCCTCATCAGGCAACGGTGGCAGGCTGAGACACTGAAATATTCAAGCCCCCCGGTACGGTTCAACGCTGAGTCCGCTTGCAAGCAGCACAGCCACACTGCGCCTCCCAAACCCTACTCCTCTGTGTCCATGCAGCCGCACGGAGTCAGCACGCAGGTAAAACGCTCTCGCTGCCTCGTCTGTCCCAGAACAGACACACCGACCTGCTGGGACCTACACGAACTCCGTGAAGTCGTCCACTGAGGAGATGAGCCGCTTCCTCTGTCCAGTCTCATAGGTGGGTGGAGGGTCCTGAGGGATCTGGGGAGGGGGCTTTGTCGGGGCAGATGGATGCATCTGCAGGGGAAGGCCAGGAGTCTGGTACTGGGTTTCTTCACGTAGCTGAAAGTCAAACGAGAACAGATGAGCTCCATTCTGTCTGAAACTCTTTTCACTCTCCATTTGGGGAGGGCAGGGCAGGTTACTCAGGACAGCCTGTCCGAGCATCCCTAGCACGGTGCCGAGTGGGTGCAGCTCTGTGTCCAGATATTGGGGGGTTCCCAAACCCCTTGCGGCCAGGGAAGCTCTTTGGAAGCTCTCAAGTCCAGACCTACATGACTACACTTGTCATTCCCACAAGAGCTGGATTCTAACCTTCATACACACATTCCTCCTCTCATTCGGCAAGTTTTGATAGCTGATTTTACGTGCCTTATTTGTAATAAGGCTCTAAGGTAGAGCCCAGTTCTAACACTAAGAACAGACAGCTTTACCTACCCGGTGCCTTAGCCTCTTGATATGACGTAGCCTTGCAATCCATTTGGATGGGTAGGTGTCAGTAGGGTTTGATCGACTATGATGAACCTGGGAAGCCATCTAATTTGGGAAGCGGGGGGAGAAGCAGGAAAAGCAAGGAGGCACATTAACATAAGCACGATGATAAAATTAATAGAACATTTCAGTACAGTTTGACAGCAACTGAAATACAGCTTAAGTTATAACTGTTCACATGCTAACTCTGACTTAAAGGTTGACAGCAATAAATGAAGCAGAAAACTTATTTGCTTTAGCAAGCCCTACTCATTTCCTTGGAAGCTGGTGATGGACCAAGACACCAGCTGAAAGGCAGACTGTCTCAGGGAGCTCAGGGGTACTCACGTTAGCGTGCAGGGCCATCTGACGGGCTACAAACGGCAGGTTCTTATCGGAGATGATCTTAGCAACACTCGTGTCTACGAGACCCTCCATGTCTTTGTTTTAAAGGAAGGAGAAAAAAAAATCTTGTAAGACAGTTAAGAACAAGCCAAAGGTTGCCAGTAACTAAATAGGTAAGTAATATAAACCTGGGGAATTGCATCACAGAGTCTCAGAAGTTCCCGCTGAGCTCTACAGCTCCAGCTGTAACAGAACTTGCACTGCAACTTAACACAACTGGCTCTCAAATTCTGGCTGCTCCGTGGAGGTCTGAGGAGAGCCTGCTGGGCTCTTTATCACATGAACCAAAGTGTGAGCGAAAAGCACCCCAGAAGACCCTCTTTGGTAAGAGGAAAGCAAACGCCCCTGCAGATCACTGCACCAGCACTGCTGACCTCACATGGAGCCATGATCAGTTTCCAAGTATCAGGTCCTGCAGTGCCGGGAAGGACAGCAGAGGCCAAAGCCGCAGGGACCTCCACCTCCTATCTCCTCCAGTATTCCCAAGCAATTGATGGAGGGACCTGCTCTGCTCTGCTGGCACTTTGTCTTAAGCTTGAAGATAGTATGAGTGGTACAATGGGAAGATACCTCTTATCTTGGGGAAGATAAATGAACAGGACATATCCAGACATAACACGGCAGCAAATTGGTTTCAGAGAGTTTCTCCTGGAAGTTTTTACTTTCGAAACACAAAAACTTTGTGAAGTGAAGGCAGTTATTGCACCACCAATACAGGAAAGACTGAAAACAAAGGCTGGAGGGATTCCTACCTTTCCGACACTGCAGCGTCACCAGGTTACAGTCATAGTCAAGTGGTGTGATGATAACATGCACAAAATTGAACTGACCCTAATGAGACAACAGTAAAATAGTCATACACACTTTACTGGCAGCCATCGCGATTCTTGTGAATGCCATGAACTATCACATGTGAACCCGCCAAGGCAAATAACCTCCATGTGTGATCTCAACACTGCTAAGATAACACACATCAGATTAAGGTTTTACAAACAGCCACATGCCTGTTTTATAACACACCCACAAGTAAAATCTTGTACCTTTATTGTTCCCAGTTTAAAGTCTTCTCCAGAATCGTTGTAAATGATAGAAACAAAATCATTCCCAAGGTGCCTTTTCTTGTCACAGCGATATTTATCTAAATCCTTTGTGGGCATCAGAGTAGCAATGTGGAAAATGGCTGAAGAGGAAACAGAAAAATCCTTAGGCTGGCCTGGGAAAGCAGTGCTGAAGGCAGCAATGGTCAACATGCAGCACTTGCCTGGAAGACAAAGTAGTACCAGCACCACAATAGTAAAAAATGTAAGTTGTGCTCCCTCGATAGGTTTGGCCCCATTTGTGACAGCCGAATCCAGTCCCGCTGGATTGCTCCCATGGTACCCGCAGCACAGAGCGCAACGGCCAGCGAAAAGGCAGCCTCTGAAGGCTCTGCTCTTGCCAGTTTTTAGGTACTGCCCTGCACAGTCTTTTCTAGCGCCAGGCTCAGCAAAGCGAATTAATGACCTGGCTTTCAGCATGTGCCTGATGTATACTGGAAGAATCAAGCTGGGGTAGCTATCTATCTGTAGAAAATAAAGAGAAGACTGCAGAAGTGATTCTGGGTATTTTTTCCATGGCCACAGTAGCATGGTGAGTAGCATCTGGTTTGAGGAGGAAGAGTTAAATAGCTTAAACCAGGCGTTCCCCTAATTGAGCTCTGCAGAGCACCAGGGTCACAGTGAGTAACCTGCAGCTGCTCCACTGAACCCGACTAAGTATGATGACTGGGATGCACAGAGCTGTACGAAAAAAATTGGGAAGTTCATCACAGCTTGTTGGATCCTGGATGATATCTGCACTGCTTGGTGCTGCAGGAGCTGGGTACCGCTGCAGTTCAATTAGCAATGACCACAGTAATGACAACCCTCCTGCTTTCAATACTGTTCTTCAGAGAAACAATTAGCAGAGTTTTGACATGCAAACACTACTCTCAATTAACAGCCTTCATAGCAGCTCAAGAACAAACAGCTTATTCTACAAACCTCTACACCAAACGATATCAACCTTTAATAGAGCAGACTATTTGAAAAGTAAGTGGTGTGACTTTTTTTTTTTTTTTTCTTAAATAAGGCAGGCACCTTTCCCAAACTTTAACACATGGCTTGCAGAGATACGGAGAGAGAATAGTAGGAGAACAGAGCCCGAGGTCATCTTTACTACATCCCTGGAAAGGAAACAGTCTGTAGAAGGCAGGTCAGTCTTAAGATGAGAAGAGACCATCCTTCCACTTCCAATTTCTGGAGCCACCTTACCTTGCATAATGTCATCGTGCCAACAGTAGGTAAACTGTCCATCCTCCCCACACACGTCCAGGCCACCAAGGTAAATTTTATCTGGCTGACAGTCTTTGAGCTCAATGAGCTTCCCTAACCCAGTCAGGAACTCTGTATAGCGATAGGATCCGTGCTCATTTGACAGAATTGCGATTTCGTTGTTGCTCTAGGAAATAAGAACATGGGAGTCCCACACTGAATCCTAAGAGCACTCAATCAGCGTAAGCGATTAGGTTGTGACCTTCCTACAAGGGCTTCATGCAGGCACTGATTTTTAGTGCAAGAAACTAAGGAAAAGCAAGGCTGCTGCAGGGGCAGGACAAATCTCACAGCTGGAGTAGTGGTGCCTGGCCTTCTGTTGAGATGTAACCATTAAAGGATTACTGCATCTGCACACAACTCACCTGGCCTTCTCCAACGTAGAGCACTGCAATCTTGTGTGTGTCATAAGAAGGAATTTGATCCAGGAGCTGCACCGACCTTTCAAACGTCTACAATCAAAACATTGGTCACATCTTTAAAAACTTGCCTCCACACACTCACTGCCCTCCCTAAAACCCCTTCAGGACAACAACAGCACAATGTAAGCACAGATTTCTGACCTTCACTAGGGTCTTCCTTGATAAATGCTGCCCTACCATGTTCTGCAAGCGCACAGCGCATCATCAGTCCAAGGTACAGAGCAGTGCTATATGGCATTTGTCACCACACTTTCTTGGTTTTATACTTCAGATGAGATTAATCTGGCAAACTGCACAGGTTAGATGCACTTGCCATGACAAATTACATCGTATCTTCATTTAAGCTCCAGGCATGAAAAACTGTCATGTCTCTTGCTCTGAAGAACATTTTTAGCACAAGGCATCACCTCATCTCACCTAGGCTCCCTGCTGCCTGACCACCTGAACCTAAAGTGAGGGGAAATTACCAGCCGGAGGCCTGTGGCGCTCAGTTCACAAGAACCCCATTCCAGCACTACTTCTCCAGGAAGTTTATAACTAATTTCTCATATGGCCACAGGAAGCTTCTTGGCCACTCCCAGTTATACGGAGGCCTGACAGGTTTGTCTAGTGATGTTCTGCCAATATCACCTAATGCTCAGTTTTCATCCTGCACTCCTCCTACCCACAAGAACCAAAACTCCAAAACCATCCTGCCTTCTGGTTGGGATTCTGAAACAGCACCAGCAAAATCTCCAATAGCTCAAATTCAATCCAGAGCCATAAAGCAGGAGCCACCAGGACTGGGGTACAGAAAATCCTCCCATCTGTAGCACTGTTGGTAGGAAACACCTTTAAATTGCACCATCTGAGCTGGACATCCATTACTATCATTTATGTTCAAAAAAAAGTAATGAGGTTAGAAAAATTAACTACAAGAATTTAAAAAAAAATCCTTGCCTACCTCATTTGGCAACAAAAGGGGCTTGTTGTTTTCATCACCGAAGAATGGGGAGTGATACAACTGCAAAAACACAAAGCTAAGGGAGAGAAGGGGAAAAAAAGTCCTGTTACTATAAAAATTAAGGCAATTTTGATCTGTTGTATGTAAGAATGTTACGTACAGAAGAAAAAGAGAAGCAATTAAAATGCTAACAGAGTATTATTCATCTTCTAGAGACACTTCAGGTGCCTGGACTACCTGCAGTTTGTAATAGAACCTGTCATAAAAAACAATGGTTATATCAAACAGCAGCAGCTGCACAAATTCCCCCATTCAAAAGGCAATCTTTACACCGAACGGAGGAATAGGAGTGCACTCCTGCCTCACAGCTACGGGGAGTATTGCTAGGCTAGCAGATAAATGATTTTACAGACATTTGCATTTTACCTGCCCTCAATAAGATGAAGATTGTCTCATAATGCAATTTTGGGCAACAATCACTATCTAAAGCTCAAAAAGCAACTATTATAACCCCTTCTTTTCCTTCTTCTTAGTATTTTGCACATTGTATTTCTTGAACTGCAAAACTAGTAATTCATCCTGTTCGCAGCAAAATTAACTCTAGGTGACCTGCATTCAAGCCACATGTGGATTTGGACCCTAAACTGGGATAGATTAAGAACATGAAGAAACTATTTATCTATTTCTTTGACCATGTAAGAGACCTGTTCCCTAAATCACAAAGTTAATTTGGTGGTTAAACACGTCTGTATTAGCTCCTGAAAGAACAGGTAATTAATCTTTCTTTTTAATCAGATACTGTTTTGTAGATCCCCCAAAACCAGCAGACCACTTCAAATGAATCCAGCCATGGCTGCAGCAATTCTGAGCTCACCATTTCTAGTTTCAGATAAGCCCCTCCACCCACCTTGGGTTTATTCCGGGTACTTTCTCAGCATTGGAGGCTGCTGTTCTGCTCTTGAAGGCATCTCTCTCGATCCTTTTTCCCCTCCTTGATGGGGCTGAGTCAGAGATGGTGTATCCTCGGGGCCGGTGCCCAGAGGGAGAGCGAGGTGAGGTGACAGGACCAGTGCCATTCAACCCGCCTGACCCAGTCACTCTGGCGTCCTCCCCCTTGCCCAGCCAACTGCCCAGCCCTTCCCCTTCCAGGTTCCCAGACTGGGATTTTGATTTCACTTCTGTGCTCAGCCTCCTTGTTACTTCTCTGCCATTTGCATCTTTAAGGACCTCCTGCAGTGTCTGTAGCTCGGGGGAGGAACTCGACTTGCTGAGCGGCTGGGATGGCTGGAAGGAAAGCTCCTCCAGTGTTCGGCCGTCCTCTGATGGCAGGACTCTCCCAATGGGAATTCCACCCTCCACCAGGTCTTCCGACTTCAGAGATTTTTCTTCTTGGCTGGAGGTTGAGGAGGACTTAAAGAGGGAGAAACAAAGATGAACAGTTTTCCTGATAGGCAAAATAAAAGCTGACAACAGTAACGCTCAAGGCACCCCCTGACACTTCCAGTGAAAGATGAGCAGAAAGGTGCCAAGTACAAAGCAATGCAGATAGAGGACCCTACATAAAACAGGTATTTACTGCTGCTGGTCTGCATGCAGTCCCTCACAAGCCACCCAAACTCTCAATCATGACTGCATGTGCATTTTGGTATCATTAGTGAGTTCTTTCAGAGGGTGCTGAGAGGGACTCATCTGAGCACAGACAATTCTCCCGTCTGTCTAAAGACGGGGCTGTCATACAGGGCAGAATGGGTTCAACTGTTTCTTCTTACCCTGCTATAAGACTCCTGGGGTTTACCAAACCTTTCCTCGCTCAGGACTTGTTCAGAACATGAAGTCTCAATGTCCTCACTCTCTGGAGACTCAATTGGGGACTCGGTTTCCTTTAGCTCCATTTCCGACGGGCTCCCTTCCTCCAGCACCACCGCTGATTCTATCGAGACACAAGGCAGAAGAACTGAAGTCTGTAGAGAGGCACAGACTGGCAGGCCCCCATCCTCTCCTCTGAAGTACCAGCCTTTTCCCTACGGGATTTCAACGGAAGGCCATATTGAATGAGTGCTCTGGTTCTTTGATTTCTTGTCATGTCAGACTTGCTCCTGGTTCCCCTTGTGTATAGAATAACTTATCACCTTACCCTCACAGCAAAGGGCTGCGTCTGCTTTGGTCAAAATAAGTGCAGTTGTTTCCAATTGTTACTGATGAACAAGCAGGGGACAGAATGAGGAAATGGGACCTTGTACATCAATGCTCGGTTATCAGGACAGACAGGAACTACAGAGATGTAAGAAAGTACAAGACTAGCATTAAAAGTTCATCATTATCCAGGCAATGAAGACATCAGTTCTATGCAAGTGTGCAAAAAAGTAAGTTTTTCTTGTATTGAAATGCAATGCTCCTGTGCCTTGTAGTGGCCTAGAAGGAGATAAAAAATTTTACTAGGAGCCATTTACTTGCAGTTTGGCAGTTTTCCTAGTATGTCTCAGTAGAAGTAAAACAATTCAGCCATAGACATATGAAAGGACAAGAGAGCAAGAGTAATACATGCACTGCAGCAATACTGGGAAACCTGCATGTGCCATCTGATCAGACAAATGGTTAATGAAACCACACTGACAAGAAAGTTCCTTGGAAACCCTGCCTACAGTGGAGGAGGTTATCGCAGCATTTAACGTTGTCTCTACTCCAGGCAGCGCCCCTGACCACAGGGATGAGTCTGACCAAAGGCTCCTCTTGGCCTTGCTTTTTTGTCCTGAGGAAAAGGCTGGAGAACAGGAGGCTTCCCATTACGCACACAAGGGGCTGGAAGACCAATCTGAAAGGCCAAGATTTGTTTTCCAAAGTAAAATAAAAAAAAAAAAAATTAGCACACACAAAAAATAAAGAAAATCAGCAAAATTAAAAAAAAGAAAAAAAAATCACTAAAGCAGCTTTTCCTGGATTGATTTCAGCTCGCAGGACCAAAGTTATTTCAAAGAAGCAATAAGAGTTAGCATTGCACACACATACCTTCTAAAAACAAAACAAAACAAAAAACCCCAAAACAACGTGCTGATCTGGTTAGCTGTCCAAGCCAGAACACACCTGCATATAGCCAGTGTTTCCAAGCTTCCCTAGCTCTTACACTACTGCCAAGATTGCTGGTGTTTTTAAATAATGCGAGCACTCACTAATTATTCTTTAGGTGGGAAGAGAATAATATAAACAGAGAGAAGTACAGAAAAATACTTTACTGCAGCATCTTTGTGTTGCTTTAAGAGGCCTATGTCAACAACAACCAGCAGTTAAGAATACCCCGCTGCTCTACAGAGAATTTTCCAGCGAAGGAAAGAAAGCAGAATGACATTTCAACCCTCTAATTAAATTCACAAAGCATTGCAGATTATCAAAGCAATGCAGGTGTTGTGCTCATAAGGTGTGCAATTTGATCTCCACCTCATTTAATTACGAAGGCAGTTTTACTGAAGTGGATAAAGATTTTTACACTACTATAGAGCCTCCAAAAAGCTATAATTTAGCAGGTTTTCCCCTGAAATATATTTCTTCTTTTCTTATTTAAAAAACTTTTAACCAGCATCCGTTGTAACATCAAACTTTATAAATATAGATATCTCTCTCTTATATATATATCAGCTCCTTTTATCTTTTCTGTGTCCGATTCTGACAGATTCCTGTGGGCTGAGTAGCATGGGACTTCATTTCAGGGTAGCTTGGCCTGTAGCATACTACGCTATTCTCAGATGTGGGAGCTTTTACATTTAGCAGAACACAAAGCCAATTGTAAAATGAAGATGAAAATAAATAATTCAATTAATCAAGCCACTCAGACATTTTGACGGGTCATTTAACACCATGCCTCATGACTCACAATCCGCCCCAGCTAAAACAAAAGTTGCTTTAAGAAATTGTCTGCACTTGCAAATGTTGGATCTGGCTTGGACTTCTTCATGCTAGTCAAGATCCCATTTGTTGAGAGTAATGAGACTGGGTACAGACAGGAGACATGGAAGGGGAAAATGAAGTATGAGGGATACATTTTCTATGAATCAGAGGTGTTCTTCTATGGCAATACTTTTTTTTTTTTTTTTTTCCTTAAAGATATATAAATATACCTGCCCAGGATATGCTCCTGTGCAACTTCCCTTGACAACTGGACTGGTACATGGAAGAGAAAGAGGCCACTGCAAAGGGAAATCAAGTGAGCAGCTACATCAAAAGGAAGGAGAGACTATATGAAAAAAAAAAAATTAAAAAGCACAGAGTTTAAAATGTAAACAAGAGCCTATTTAAAAATAAATAAATAAATAAATAAAAACAAAGGAAAGAACAAGCTGGGATAAGCTCACTAGATGCCAAAGGGATACTTTAAGGGTACAAGGTCTCAACATGAATAAGGAGGCATAAACACATTCAAACAATGCAGACTCGAACCACTCTCTTTGAAGAATGCATCTTTGTGAATTTTAGAAACAGAAAATTCCTTAGTGATACCCTAGCACATGCAGGAAACCAGTCTGAGCTTTTCCTGAGCTACACACTTTTGGCAAAAGATCATTTTTAAACCCACAGAAGAGTCTGAAGAGTAGAAATATGGATAAAGATTCACACAGTTTTAACCTCTAAAGAAGAACAACAACATGCATATGACAGTCTGACAGCAAAACTTCTTCAAAAGGTTCATTTGCCAGCTAGCTCCGGCAAGTCTACTGTAGAAGTTGTGTTACCAAGAATGTGGCCAAAATTATTTTCTCAGACTGCCACAGGAGTGGCATTCAGGTGGGTGCTTCTTTCAACTAATCACTTAGCACCTATATACCACAAATTCGTAGGAGTCTA
The DNA here is from genome assembly GCF_047370975.1 of Nipponia nippon. NCBI lineage: Eukaryota > Metazoa > Chordata > Aves > Pelecaniformes > Threskiornithidae > Nipponia > Nipponia nippon. The sequence continues at coordinate 17,458,765 of NW_028262369.1, read as the reverse complement.
TAAAAGTGTTCACAGATATTAATTTAAATTTTTTTTTAAAGGTGATAATTTGATTTTTGACTCTAATTTTGTGTTTACGCATTCTGAAACCCTAAAATTATACCCTGCCCTGTTTAAAAAAAACCTGAAAACTAGCATTTTTACCAGATTTCCAAACAATCCATACGATTGATGCCACCTCCCCAGAAAAGCCTTGTCTGCTGTTACCACTGCTGAGTTTTGATTGTGCTAGCAGTGCTGAGAGCCTCAATGTTAGATGATGTTGGTAGGAGCTCTGAGCAGGGGTTACATAAAGCTTTACAAATGTCAGCTGTTGGTCAACACTAACCTCCCAACATTAGCAGCTGTGAACTAGCACCAAAGTAAAGAGAGTGAAAAGCCCTGGCCACTATGTTAAAATAAAGCCATCAAAAGAAACTCAAGTGATTCAACTGCACCAGTCTGAAGGCTGAACAGTCTTTTTAAGAGGTGAATAAACCCGCAGCCAACAGGATTTGCATTCTGCTGTCTCATGCTGTAAAAGACGGTGGCAGCTAACTGACCCTGGCTGGCAAGGTTTGTAATAGGCCATTCTCCCAGGAACCTAGCGCTCTTAGTGCCCAACACAAACTCCCACACTGAAGACAAATGGAAATGGAAATGCTCCATGGGAAGATCCATCCACGTGTGGGATGCCCAGATCAGCCCCAAGAAAGTGGAAGAGGGAAAAGACCCATGACTTTGTTCACTTTCATTTGGGAAACAGCTAGCAGTAAACACGTTACTTCTCCAAAGAAGCTCTCTTACTCCTCCCTTCTTTAAGAAAGAGAAGTACTCTTCTGATGGAACATGAGAAGCAAGGAGGAAGGGAATTTTTTACTGAACATTTCTATGGACAAGAACTGATTCCCCTTCTCATTGCCATGTTATTCCTCATGCTAACTCTACTGTTCTAGAAGACCTGCAGTAACTTCAACAGACTTTAAACAGGCTAGTGACAGCTATGCTGGACACGCTACTGGCTTGACATCCCTCACCTGTGTTGGAACGCTGGAGAAGCGATGGTTTGGCTGTCCCGGTGGCCAAGCTGGAGGAGGGGACAGAGAGGGATTTATATAGAGCCGTTTCTCGGTGTTCTTTAAAACGCTCTGCAGCCATGAGTGCATTAGAGAGCTCTTGCAGGGGCATATTGTTAATATCTGAAGAAAATGGACTGAGTGGGTTTTCCAGACTCATTAGCCAGCTTGTGTTACCTGGTAAGAGAAAATTAGGGAAGAGTATTAAGCACTCCCAACTCCAGAAAGTTCACAACTCACATCAAAAAAAGCACAAATTGCTTTGGATTGTGCAAGTAAAAATCAAAATGGACCAAGTTCCAATTTCCTAGTTTCAGTAAGTAGCTCCCAAAGCTCTTCAAAAACCATCCTTGGTAACTCATCACTACAGCAGATTCCCAAAAGGCATCCAAACACTCAGGTATTTTAATTAATGATACCAGGTCAGTTATTTTCTCATGAAGAGCTAAAATAGACAATTCCCTATTAATGTTGTGTCACACACCAGTATTCAAGAATTCTGACCTTGAACATGTCATTACTTCTTCCCTAACAGCAGACACAACCATGCAGCTGCTCTAGCCATAAGCCTCATTCATCTCAAATCTAGCATGGGAAGCTCAAACATAGCACGACAGATTTTCAAGAAAGACCATAGAGCAGTGTAAAAATGGAAAATGCAAAGTAGGGTTGATACTACCTGGCTCTATTTCTGTAACAGTACTTAATATATAAATTTAAGTCCTTGCTTCAATCTTTTCACAGGTTTTTTGTAGATTTAAAACACTAAAGAGTGATTTCAAAGAATCAAGTATCAGACGTATTAGTTTCAAGAGGCAGCAAGCAATAAAGAGATCCATTTGCAATTAAATATGGATTTTTCTTCCTTCATTCAGGCTCCGGTTTCTTAGCAAGTCAAAAGAGCTCACTCCACAGTCAGGTAAAGATACCTGTGGGTCTGCGCACTAGGATTTCTGCCCATCCCTGTGTCAGCAGCGGGACATATGCAGCTAAGTTTGCTTTTTCTTTCTGCAGAGGTGTCTGTGGAGCAGGATTAGTCTTCTCTGATCGAGATGCAGGAGCAGGAGGACTCTGTGTCCCTTGGGAAGCCGAGCCACTGGGGAAATGGGAGGCTGAGCTGTCTAAGGCACCAACACGTAAGGCATGACCACCTAGCAAGACAGACACAAAATAGAAGGGAGAGCCATGCTTAGTTAGTACTAAAAATATCTCAGAAGTACTAAGTCTTTTAAGCTCCTCTAGCAGCTGCGCTCACAATATTGGGAACCTAAGAGAACTTTACCTTGAATGTGTTTCTTACAAACCATGAGGTTAGATAAACATAGGTGATTCTTACTGCAAGTGCTCACCACTTAACCAATCACCAAAGCTTTCCTGCAAGGAGAGCCGAGGAGGAGGAGCACCACCACTCCTGAGGCCATCAGCTGCTGCTACCTGCCCATTATTAAATACCAGACAGGTCCAGATTCTCAAATTAGTTTAGGCACAGGTCTCTTCAGTAGGCACTTGGACATTTAAGACTGCAACATGGATCCAGAAACGGCAGTAAGACTCCAGGATAGGAATTTACCAGACATGGATCGGACTCTGTTGCGAGAGCTTCTGCAAACCTGCTGCCCAGCTTGAGATTCCAGTTTTGCTGGAGCTTCTTTAGTTTGTCTCACTTGGAAAACAGGGTCTGAGCTGTGGGGAAAAAAAAAAAAAAGATATTGATGATATTGAGAGAGGAATCAGTCACGCTGGACAAGAAGACATTCCTCTTCTGGTAAGTGGAAAACCTAAAAAGATGCATTGTAACAGTGGTTTAAGTGAATCCGTTAGGTGGAAATTTCTAGAAATGGGAGCAAAATTTACCTTGATTCTGTGCTGCTTTGGAGCTCTCCAGAATCTAGGCCAAGCAGCGATCTTGTCCCTGTTCCAACGCTTGTAGTGATGGTCACCAGCTTGTTACCAACCAGCCACGTCTTTGTCCTTCCTCCAGCCAGCAGAAACTCACCCACAGGAGACCTAGAAATACATTTGTGATGAACACAGCTCTCAGGCTGCAGAGCACAGAACCTACACAGGTGGCTTGTTTCATGTAACTACGTAGGAAGTACTGCCTGCTTTCCTTCTTTATACAGCATTTTTAACATACCCGCTGGTCATCAACATACACATTATCCATCATGGGAAGGGATGAGCTGAATTTAGTATCACTGGATAGCAGTACTACTGGACACACATTACAGAGCAGTCTAGTTCAATCCTGGATGCACATCACAGAGCAGAAGGGAACAAGCCCCGTCTGAGCTATGTGTCTCCTTCTGGGAAGGGCTAGCAAGAAAAGATTTACTTTTCTTTAATTGGAGGGCATTTAGCCCTCCATTTGAAGCCAGCTGGCGTGACAGTTCCGTAGAGAAGATTGCAATTATCCAGCAAAGACATGGAGCAAAGCACTGCTCACAGACAGCATGCCTTCAAGGCATATCGTTCTGGACAGTTCAACGCTGAGGCAAAGGCTGGTTGGCTCCAATGGACTTCTCTCATCTAACCTCATATTTAGCCAAGCCAGATTTTATCTGCGAGGAATGGCTTCAGAGCCTGGGCCTGCCAGAATCTCAAATGTGTCATGGTAATTTTCCACTAATAAAGTGAAATATGAACCTCAAACAAAAACATCTCTCCCACGGTCACCGACTGACCCCTACCTCTTAGGCACCGCAGTGAAGTTTGAGAAGACGTATCGAGCCATCATATCCAGACAGGTCTCAGTAAGTTCCAGGTGGAGATTTTTTAAGTTGTCATCAGCCTGAGCCATTGAATTTTCATCCGCAGAGCCCAGGCTTGAACTAGTAATGGATGTTTGTATCCGACTAGAAGAGAATGTTTCCAACTGACAGATCACATTGCAAAATGCTTGTCCCTGTCACCCGAAAGACAATGTGATGCAGAACAACCTGCGATACATGCATGTGCCAGATCAGAGACGTGGCCAGACATCAAACCCAGGACATAATAAAAATATTTTTGGATCAGCCTCATGTTGTGCTTTGTAGATTGTCACTACAGAAAGTGTATTTCACCTTGAGAGACCGAGAAACATTTAAATGTCTGTCAGCTGACTGGGTCAGGCCAGTGCTCTCTGATGTTGGGTGGCCCATGGGCAAGTGCACCAAGCAAATAGTGAGTGGCAGCACCAAGCTTTGAGTTCGCTAATCTACAGTGAGGGCAAGCGTCCCGTGATCTGCGTTTCCCAGGCAACATGTTGCCCATGAGCCATAAATCAGGGCACTTTAGACTTAACTTTATAATGCTGTGGTTTGCTTTTTTTCTCTGTTGCACCCCTTTCACATACTGATTTTTTTCTCTCCAAATTCAATAGCTATGTAAAACCTAATTTAACTTGAAATAGAAAAAAATTGCACTCTGAACAGGACATTGGCACAAGAATAGATAGCAACTCTGCCTTCCAATCAGCCAAGTTAGCAACGCAATTTAAAACAATTGCAATAACAGACTGGATGACAATATTTTATAAAGACGACTCCTTATGCCATCGTAATACAAACTAAGCTGAAGCACAGCCAAATTTTTTATGACGTGGCAACTTCTTTGGCATCGTTAAGGGTAATTATCTGAACTTTTAGTTGCTACCATTTACATATAAATACAAAAGAAAATCACCTAATAGATTAATGGGGATATCAGAGAATGAAGTGCCAGAATTGTATTCACAATTCAGTCACTTGAGTGTCTTTCCCCCAAATACCATATAGTCATAGCCAAAAATAAAACCACAGAATATAAAGTTCCACTGACAGCAATCCTTATAGATTAAGGCACAAATCTTCAGATTCAGATTTTAAACCAACATGTTATAGACAGCAGTTTAACACTCAAGGGAAGTGATCCAGAAATATGTTTTAAAAACTAGCATAAACTGTTTCATCTTTCATGTGATCAAATCAACATCTGCCATCAAAACTTGTTTTCTTTAGTCGTGAAAGCAATAGCTTCATATGGGCTGAGCATACATTTCACTGCTCTATGGAAAGACAAATTAAGGTTTTCATGGCATCGTACTTTAGACCAGAATACTTCCGTCAGCTCCTTTTGCCTCGAAGGACAAATCCTAAAGTGAGGCCAGAACTATTCCTCATAGTTTGGGAGCAGGGCCTATATATAAGTTTGCAGAGTACCAAAAGCCCCTCCTGGGGCAAGTCACTGCTTAGAAGGCTGAAGTTTCAATGAGTTTTAATCAGGACTCACTTACACAGAATGCAACCTTTTTCCTTTTTTTTTTTTTTTAGTGTTTTTTGTTGTTTGTTTGTTTCCCCCCCCCTTCACCATCTTTACTTTGAAAACAGAAATTTTTGTTGCTGAAGCATCAGAGAATAGGGCAAAGTAACGACACACAACATAGGGTGTGATGTGACAACCCAACAGCCAGCATTGGGAAGCCATGGGATATCCATGATATTTTCCCAAAACCTGACTGTGGCTAAGGCCAGTTTTTTATTGCGTAACAAAGTCATGCAAGCATCCCACATGCAAATCCACCCTGCTTCCACCCACCCTTGCAGTAAAATTTCCAAGTGCTGAGTTGCTCTTGGATTCTCCCCATTTAAAGTGCCTCTACCTGCGGACCACATGTTCAGACACACTGATGCTGCGGGATCGGAAGGCATCAACTGCAGAGGATTCTTTCAGCTCTTTCACTGGAGGAGAGTTATTCAAGCCTTGCTTTGCATTTTTGGCTAGTCTTAAACTACTAGGTGGAGAAGCACCAAGCCCCAAAAGAGGTCACAGGAAGGGAGGAAATCATTGTAGGGATGTAGGTTGAAAGGTCACAGGTCACAGGGTCAATATTGGGGGATCCCGGAGGGTGATGTAAAATAAAACAAATGCCAAAAAAGGAAAACAAAAATTAAAACGTACAAACAAGCAGAGCTGAAAGCATTAAAAAGACAAACCACATTTTGAAAACAAGATTTTAAACGTGCTACAAAACAAATGAAATTAGTACAAGTTAAAACAAAAAACTGATTGAAATGATAGTTGGAATACTGCGCTGTTAAACAAAGGCAAGAGCACCTGAATGCTAGTTCGGCACAAATTTCTCAAGCCTGAGAAGTTTTGTGCAGTTCTACCACCTCTTGTGTTGCCCCAACTCACCACTTCAGCACAGCTGACAAACCTGACTACTTCCACAGAGACCAGATCCTAAAATGCTCTACCAATACCAGGTAGCAGCACATTTTTCTAAGAGACACAGGAATATGTCAGCCATCTCTAGTTCTGTTAGGCCTGGCCCAAATCTGAGCTTCTACCCTGAATCACAGAAACACCCGGGGCCAGTCAGAGGTGCCCCTTAGCTCAGCTCAAGACACTGGGGGAGACTCAGCCCATCTACACAACACTGATCCTTCTCACACTGCACAGACAGAAGAACGAGAAGACAAACATCCTCTTGGCTGTTGCTGACTGCATGATGCTTTTCTGTCAAACAAGCTATCTTATTTCAGGCCGCTTGAGGTAACCCACTTGACTTTCAACTGGAACAGAAAGGAAGATAAGCCTTTACACTGTCAGGTGCCAGCCACATGTGGGAGATGACAGCAATTAACATCTAAGAGGCACTTTAATTAGTCACAGCTGAGATGCATGCCTGGCTCAGTACTAATTTGGACATAACAGTTGGTCCAGCAGTTCACATCCCTGTATATAAAATGCAGGTACTAATCTAACCCTTCTGGCTCTTTCTAAACATGATTTATTTGCTATCCTCCTTTCAGTGAATTATTCCACTTCAGATAGCCACCTGGAGGGATTAGAATTTATTTGTCCTTCTTCTCCCAACAACCTCTGACAGATCACTTTTGGCCACAACTGAGATAATCTCCGAGATAATCACCTGCACCAACATCATGCCATTCAGCAACCTGGTGGGATCTTAATCTCTTGGAACACCCAGCACCTCAGCTAGGCCACGGAAATGCTTATTCTTTGGGCTTAATGGGTGAAAACCAAGCACACAAGCTTCTCAAGCAAGGAAACAATATCTGCTCGAAGCTATTTCCTCTCTCATTTAACCCGAATCCAAGCTCAGACAGACTCAGGGGCGGTGGCACCCTGCCATTCTGGCGTTTCAGGTTGCTGCCTGAGTACAGCCTACACTCCTTAGCAGAGATTTCCATGGAAAGTGATCCAGCAGCGTTAGCAAAAGCCTTTAGATACAGTAGTATTCCAACCTGGTAGAATTTAACAGGTTTTTTGGAAAAAAGATTAGTTGAAATTCTAATTTGAGAGACAAGTGTCAAAAGGCTTCTCTTCCAAGTTTCTGAATGAAAGAGGAGGAGATGGGAGAGATGAAACACAAAACAGGGTTTACAGCTATAGCATTAGGGCAGGGATGGTGTTTCTTCGTTGCAAGATACTCTTCGAGCCTTGCAGTTAAAGTAGAGGCACTTTCCCCAGGGTTCAAATGCCACTGTAGGCTTACTGCACATTAACACTGAAGCAAGTTAAGTGAACCAATTTAGGTAAGCCCTGCAGGTAAAAGGACATTAGAGAAACCCTGAATGCCTTCCAAGGAATATTTTCCTATCCCAGCAAATGTTACTTTGAAAGACTGTTGGCAAGATACATTCTGACTTCTAAAGACATTAGGCTTTGCTTAAAACTGACATAATGGCTTCAAAATAAAAAAAAAAAAAAAAGGATCAGGCCATCCAGATACACAGAAGGCAGCTGTCTGCCACCCAGTCTACACTGACTTGACAGATAACACTATGGAAAACCACAGCCTTGGCTCTCTCCATTTATACAGGTTGCTAATCACAACAATTTCTCTGGCAATCATTTAAATAGTCGTTACAGATCAATTATCAAAAGGAGTTAACACCATCAATATGAACATGGTATTCTACTACTTCTGGTATTACCCTTCTCTATTACTTCTGGTAGCATTGTAGAGACACACATCAACCTGAAAGAACTGCTGATTTTCAAAAATTAACAACAAAAAGCCCCCCACCTTACTGCAAAGGCTTACAGAACAGCCAGTGATGCCCTCATATGTACTATGAGACTGTCAGCTTGGTTTGGTTCCAGCTTCTCACCAACCTAAGTTCGTCTTTTACCAATCCCCTGACCTAAAGAGGTTTACTTTGCTTGCTTAAATGCACTGTCAGATTTTGGATAACTAGACACAGCCTTCTTCAGAAAAACACAGGGAAGGGTGTGAGCACTAGAACAGGGAACACAAGACCCTGCTGGAGTCAAATATAATTTACCTTTTTGGCCTCTCATTCAAGCTTGTACTGCGAGCCCTGAAACTGTCCTTCTCAGGCGTGTCATCAAAGGAGAGGAGGACATTCGAGCGCAAACCCTGCCAATTGAAACAAACAGATAACAGCTTCAATGGCTAGGACGTGCAGCTGAAAGACTGCAATCATGGGCCAGCACCCAAGAACTCACAGTCAGTTTTGAGAAAGATATTGACAAGAAAAGGAGAATTTGTCTAGCTTCGAACAGAACCTTTAAACTTCTCAAACCAGTTTTAAAGTAATGATTTTTATTATGTACTGTTTGATTCAGTAGTGTCCATTACCTTTGTAATATAGGGGACAAAGTCCTTTCGGAAGGGAAGGCGACACCGAATGAACCACATAGCTATCACATGATGGGCCAGGCAAACGATGTACTGGTTAAACCTAAAACAGCAGAAGGATCTCCACAAAGTTTAATGCTGCATTATCATGCCATTCCAGAACTGAACTGAAGGACTTTTCAATCTGAGAAACAGAACTGTTCCTTTACCTACTGTAAGTATAAACAAAAAAACCTCAAAAGTTCTGTTCAAGAAAACCAGGTATTTTTTCCAAGGTGAATGTGTCCCTTCTTCAGAAAAAGCCCAGAGATACCAGAATGAGCAATATCCCGTCAATAACTCTGACCCAAGTACTACAAAAAAAGCATGTCTCATTCTCTTAATTTTACAGATGAAGAAGCAGCACATTTGCTATGAACTTACTTGGAAGGGTTTGTGTATGGTAGGGAGATGGCGAACACACTGGCATACTGCTCTGCTGCAAAGTTCCTGTAGAGGTGAGGCAGCCTCGCTAGAGCTAGAAGAAAACCAACACGGGTGAGGTCTGAACACAAACTATTCCATATCACAGTTCAGTTTCATTTGAATTGTTTTGTTTCTTCTAAGTCATCAGCTGACATGGAAGTTAACATCATGGTGTAGTTTCACGCTATTTAAGTTATGAACAGCAAGGTGGAAAAAGCAGCTTTGTATTTCCCATCACTGCATGGCTGCACTACACAAAGCATGTCTTCACTTCAGTGTGTGCAAGCAGTTTACATAGAAAAACAGTAACAAACAAGAGACGATCAAACATTTATATCTTTAGGATGGCGCAAGGGCATCACCAAAAACCAAGAAACCCTTACAATGCATTCCATTTCACTAATACAATCAAAATACCCATATTCAGTGCGAACAATACATTTACAACTACAGAAGATCAAAAGTAGAACAACATTACCACTTACTTGAAAGAAATTCTAAGAGAGGGATTGCCATATTGGCTGTAGCAGAAATGTGGGTTAATTTGACTATTAAGACAGGAAGGGCCTTTATGATGATGTCAGGCATCTCGACACTACAGACAGAGAGTGCCACAACGCACTGGTTTGCACAGCGATAAATAAGACCGTGTTCCAGGCAATACACTATTTCACGCTAGAAGAGTAAAAAAGAAAAAAAAGTCATAATACAGGGAAAGAGAAAACCTCTGATGTACCATCTCCTGTCTTCAGTTAGCATTTCAGAATGGCTTGCAAGGTATCACTACTGTGGGGCCTGTAGGACGCACAAAAATTCTTATCCAAAATGCACTAACACACAACCTTAAATAGTATTGCATGCGTTCTAAGTCAAAATCTTAAGATTGGACTTTAATCAAGCAGACATTTTAGAAATTAATATTTAAGTTTCTGATTAAACAGAATTTTTATGTTTCTCAGGGTCTTCCAGGAGAAGGTAAAGTCACTCGGCAACCTGTGAGGGGGGACAGGTATAGAGAGAGAACGCTGAATCCAACGTGAATCCAACTGACTGGACAGTTACTGCTGCACAAAGTTAGCAAAGTATTTTTTCACCCCTGACCCCACCCCAAATACAGCAGATGCAGCTTTTTAGAACAGAAAAGGGCAGTGTTACCTTGCACTTAAGTCTCCTAATCAGCTAGTATGAGAAAATGCTCTACTATACAGGCTCAGGCCCCGTCCCCCCTACACCCTCTTACTTTCCCCGTACCTGTTTAGCTTTGTCCAGATAATTATGATAAGATATTAATGCCGTCAGTACTGGAACTACAGCCAGATGCAAATCGGTGCGAGAAAAGCCTTCTGGGGTACCATGGAGCCTGTCAGTAGTCTTTTTGTCTGTGAGCTGACACATCACACAGTAAGTTAGAACACCTCACACTAAAAATATTCTCTAAAAGGTAGTAGACAGGCACTGCCCACAGCTCCCTTTTCACACATATACATACATACACAGAGAAAGAACACTCACTAGTACCTACTTCTGTACCTAAAACAACCCTCACAAAAAGGGAAGGTGAGTGAGGAATGACAACCAGCATGCTAATCTTCAAAATATTAGACTGAAGGAAAAAACAAACAAACAAACAAACAAAAAACCAACCCTCAACCCCCACCCCCAACTCTCAAGCAAACTAAGGATCTGGTGATTATACACCAGTAGGGTGCATGGCATTACCATGTAGCTCAGTGCAGAGGCCAGGAGGTCTATGTTACAAGGAGAGGTTAAAAATAGCACTTTATAGCGGAGGGATTCAGGTAATTTGTTGAGGACCAACTTCAACACCTTCCAGTCTGTCTCCTGGAAAGAAAGAAAAAGTTAAAGTGGAAAACTTTTGTACGATTTCAGTTCAGTTTGAAAGTAAGACCAATCAAGTTTCAGACAGCATGCCACTTCCTAGGCAGAGGTATGTCTTGCCATGGTAGCTGCATAAAAAGAAGTGGCATTTAGCGGTCACAAGTGACTTCCTGCCTGTCACGCAGCTCTAGATGGAATATTGGCACCGCAAACTGGAAGACAACTTGTATCCAGATCTGACTTGTATCCAGGCTCAAAAAGACAGAGCCAGAATTCAATTCTCCTAACCACTAGCACAAATTAACTTCCAGAGCAAGACAACCCCTCAGCACATAACTACGTCCAATACAACACTAATGAACAATTTATATTTACAGTTTATTAGCAACTGAAACATTTATCAATTCTCAAAATACTTCAAAAACTTGCAGTAGGAGGGTTTCTTTTAGTTTCAAATGCCCTTTCAGAAACAGGAGGACTTCTCTGATCTTTGTTTAACAAATGCATTTTTTGCCCTTGTCTGCTCTGAAGCCGAGTGAAATGAAAGCTTTGCTCTAAGTTTCTGACGAGCTGAACTGGTGCTCCCACTGGTGGTTGTAAAGCTGCACAATTACACACAGATTATGCCCAAGAAAGAGGATTTACACATTGCTTTTCAGATGTTATTTAGATACTCTGGGATAGAATTCTCCAGCCAGCTGGTTTAAGTTGATATATTGCACATGAAGATGACAATTGCCACGAAGAGTGCACATACTTGCTTCAAACACTGCAGAAGGACTCCAAAGACCATTGAGTATGGCAGGTGCCCTATACGAATGGTGGCGTTCTGGGAAGGCACACTGGGACTTCCTGAAGGCGGAGAGAGCGTACCAGTAGGCTTTTTCTCAGAAGCCCTCTTCTCTGCTTCTCTACAACATGGAAAGAGAGAAATAGACATGTAATGTAAAATCAAGAATCAGAACAGCCTATTCATGTGACTTACAGTGCTACCCTATTTGGTAGCCAGTTTGATGACCAAACAACAAGACAAATGGCATTTTCAATTAAAAAACACAGGATTACCCAGTAGATGGACAGCAATGAGTCAGTTTGGTCAGGTTAAGGATTTTTCTATGCATGCCCCTAGTGAATTTAGAAAGATATCCTTTGGGGCGTGTTACACAAAGAACTTAAGACCAAGCTCTAAAATTAAAAATAACCAGATTTGTATAAATCATCGAATCAAACTTCAACGTGAAAACTGGTTTCAGGCAGGAAACTGCCAATATTTTTGTTAAGTTTATGAGCAGGAACAGAAATTTCACGTCTGAGATTGAGAGCTTTGTAGCGAAGTGATTTGTAAGAACAATTCACCAATGAATAATTAGTTGAGACAATCCTAGGCTGTATCTATAGAATTGTCTAGCAGCTGATTCAATAGGATTTGGAAGATTTAGAAAAACTGCTGATTGCTACTGATGGACCATTAAGCTCATGCAAAAATATCAAATAGTTTGAAAAACAGCTTTTGCTTAAAGCAATGAGAAACCTACACAAAATCACATAGACAGTAAGGGCTGAACCTCACTGCTCCATCCTTGTTGGAAAGGCCAAGACGGTGGAGGGAGTCAGCTCGAAGCATCAGCAGGAAATCAAATACCTGTAACAGAGAAGACACTGGAATCACTCAAAACCCAAGCCAGCAGAATACTCTCCCACCTCCCCATGGAATAGTTTTGCAAGTACAAAGGGATTTTTAATAGATACTGTGGCTAGTTCTGTAGGAGGCATCAGTTCTGGTGTTACAGTACATATACATACGCCTGTTAGCCAAGAAACCTTTAATTCTACTTCTGGCAAGCTCCAGAGCACACATTCCCCACCTGCCACCCAAGAATTTCAAAGACAGCATGCAGCTCTCAACCTGAAAGCACAGGTTCCTGCTCATACCTGCAACCTGATGCTGCTAGCAACAGCAAGGCTGTACGCATATATATAATGGCGTTGGACGTGGTGAATCAGCATCTCGTACACCCGCATTGCGTGGCTAGAGGGTAAGCTGTAGAGTTTCGTCTACAGAGGAACAGAAACGCAAATCAAAAGGCAGACTGACACTTGTTATTCAGAATGTGTATCTGCAGAGAGAATTCAAGAAAAACACAGCAAAAACTTGCTCCTGAAAGCAAGATGAACAGATGGCTCTGGACAGAACCTCTGCAAAGGCTCCAGAGCAACTCTGCCTGGCTCCAGAAGGGCAGTGAACCAGCTCTTAGCAACTGCTTAACCATACCTCAGGACATGCTACCCAAACACAATGGATCTATTCAAGGTTATGAACCACTCCACTTCTGCTAGTTTATGAACACATCTGCCCTTCACACATGAAAATGTGCTCACATTCATTGCACAATGAACATTAAGAAAATAAAACATTTAGCAAACAGTCATACAGTACCCAAAAGCAAAAGGAGTGACCAAACCAAGAGTTAAAATATTAAGTGGCCAAAAGTCGGAATATTTAATAGTGGGAGAATGGTTATTTAAAACACCAAGTCCAGCAGAAGACTATTCTGAAGAAGATGTGTTTAATGCTCTGCAGCATTTACCTGAAGAATTATCAGGAGTCCAAGAACTGCTGTCTTGACATCCTCCAAAGAAGCTGAATATGATAGCAAGTCCCTCTCTTCCAGTTCAGAAGGAGATGAGAGAGAATGCGCAGCCACCTTTTAAAAAGAAAAGCAATACATGGTTTAAATCTGCAACACACCTTTTCTTTATTTCCATCCCGGAAGGCCAGGAAAGACTACAGCAAGTCATCCTTGCAGGATATTCTGCAAGCCCTGACAGGTAGCTCGGATGTACATTGATAGGGTTTCTAAAGCTCCCTTCTGCTCTGCACTTCAGGCTTGCATCCTCCAAAACCCAGCAATTTTACAACAGCCTAGTGAACCATGCAAGTGATAACAGTCATAGCTTAGTCTTCTCAGTCACAGTAAGAGGATCTGGCAAAAGATGTGGTTATGCTACTGACAATTGACCAAACTCTGCTTCACCTTTTCTATGATATCAAGCAAGCTGTTAAAGTGATGTGTGTTGCAGCCTTCAGCCAGGTCTACAAGTAACTGAGTAGCCAGTTTTCGGACTTGATGGTCTTTATCCTCTGGAATGTGAGCCAGCTGAGAGATCACAACCAAGTTTATCAGCTCCTCCTGCAAGAGGACAGACCTTAATAAGCCTTGACATTTTGCTGTCAGTTGTTCAATCAGCATGTTAAAGAGACAAATAATTACAAATAAAAGAACACTGATATTCTGATATCAGGCTTGTTCCTCAACTAACTGCGCGGTTCCTTGATCTTTCCTCTTCCTTCCAATTAAGTATTTCTGTATGCCATCCCTCCAAATATTTATGACTTTTGTTGAACTTGGATTCACTGCTTTGGTTTTCATCTGTCCTACAGACTTGATAGCCCGGGCTCAAATAGACTGTTGACAAGGGATTTCTAGGGCTTGTTTTTTTGAGAGAGAGAGGAAACGTGCAACAGCATCATGTTTTCACAAATCTTGAAAGAATCCAAGAAGCACCTCTGCCCCTTCCTGTCCTCTGTCATTCTGAGTACATTCCAAGGAGGTGAAGACATCCTCAGAGCTCTTCTGTAACTCCTCTCTCAGACAGCTTTCATCTTGGATTGCAATTAAACTGCAAGCACCAAGACAAGTCAATCTGCTCACATCAGATTAATTCCAGACCTCATCTTTTTACAAAGCTTCTAAATAAACTCTGCATCTCTCCCATTGACTTTCCTTTCTTCTAAAACAAAATGTATATGGAATTAATAACCTTAAAACAGGGAAGCACACAACCAGGTATGTCCTCAAAACACAGCAGCTCCTACTGCAAGTTGCACATACCTGTATCCAACTAAGGACAATTAAAAGGCAAGGCCTCCTACAAGCATCCTGAAGAAACATGTCTATCGTGTGCAACATTTAAAGCACAGTTCTGTGCATTCCCCAGTGGCAGAGACGACCTGAAGCACACCATAAAACATGCCTCACCAAAGCCTTTCCCACCCACTTAAGATCTCACATGTGATCATCAGAAACAGATAAACACACACCTCATAGAACTGTCTGTTAATACTCAGGACAAAGGACAAGACATCCAGAACTTTAATACGAACAGCACTACGACTTTCGTTCCTAAAATGGGAAGAGCAAATTCAAGATGAATAAAATAAAGTTGCTGATATTTAGGGAAGGGGGGAGAGGAGAAAAAGAAAGTAAAACTAAAGTAAACTAAGAAACTTCTTAAGAGTTAAAACAATAACTATTAGAGATCAGCTGAGCCTTCAGTTAATGCCTCTACAGATGAAATCAGATTCAAGAACAACTGGAAACCAGAATCCCAATTCAGCTTTTACTACTTCTGGAGACCTGTAACTGCAGTTTTCCCATTTCCAATCCAAACTAGGAAGCATATGTCAGAAAAACAAGTGCTCTGGTGAGCAAATTTAAAACCAAACACATGGCATCAAGGAAGAGTTGCTCTTTGGCAGCATTTCACAGATGAGGCAGAAGTTTGTTACTGCTATATGTTGATATTTTAGAGCACAAGAATACTTTTAGGAGTACCAATTCAAAACCAGATAACTTTAATACTGGATAACCATATGCTTAACAGGAAAGCCTTGTTTGGTGTCAGAACTACAAAGTGCTGTGGAGTGGAAACGTAACTGCCTAAGCTAATTGGAATAGCACAATCCAATGGAAATAAAGGAAAAAAAAAAAAAAAGCATAAATAACTCAGTGGAAAGTTTTTCTTCTGTTAAACAAAATCCTTTCATGTACCGTGCCCTGGCACTACCATACTTCTTAGCAGTCATTTACTAACATTAGAACTTCAGAAACAAAATTATCTAACACAAAAAGGTGGCAAGAAACATTTGAAAGTGCCTTGTATTCAGAAAGTTATGATTTCATACCTGAAGAATCTCTCCATTAACATCTGCAGGTTGTGAATCCAGCCATCTTTGGCAGGATGAATGGACTGAGCTCTGTATGTTATCAAGTTTAATACAGAAGATTCCTTTCACAGAAAGATCAAGAATTTTTTTTTTAGTGTATAAGCAAATACAATAAATCCATTCTCCCAACACCCCCCCCCGAGAATAAGGCTTATGTAAGTCCTTGCGGTGATTTTCTGACCACTTGCTATTTTACAACTCCCAACTTCCAACTGTAGTGAGTAACAAAATGGATTCAACTGGCAAGAAAGGAAGACAACAATAAGTAAAGTCTTACTGGTCTCTGATCAGCACATCTTTCCACCAGCTCAAAAAATCTCTCTTCAGAGCCATGGAATTCATTCTGGTCACAGAGTTCTTCTACTGTAGTCAAAAGATCATGTACAATGGACTTAAGTTCTTGGCTCTCCAGACTCTGAAATGGAGACAAAAACATTCCTAAAAGAACTCTACCTTACCAGAAAGCGCTAACTTTTAAATACAAACAGAAAACTCAGTTGAGAAGCACAGTACTGACAATTGCGCTAAACCTTCATTCAGCTTCAAAGTTCATAAGAGTGTACAAACAGGAGATCAATTTGCAAAAATATTTACAGCAAGGTCTTTTGATTGAAAGCACATCGAGACAGGCTCAACACTTACCTGCAGCTGTTGCAGTAATCGGTCCATGATGTCCAAAAGGATATCCCACGTTACAGCTTGCAGCTCCTTCCCATACTTCTTTATTAGACGTGTTATGGACAGAACTATCTCATAAGACACAACTGCATTGGGACATGTCATGGCCTGGAATACAAAGCATTTTGGTCAGTTAACAGTTGGAAAGCAGTGATCAGAAACCTTCTTAAATTCAAATGAAACACGCCTTACTAATTAGGAACTTAGCCTGAAGGTCTGAGATGAATATATTCAAGTCTATATGCACAAAGGGCAAAGCAAAGACCCATTTTATAAAGTGCAGTTATGCACTCTAGCAAACAGCTGTAGATCAGATGTCAAATACAGTCCCATCTCCCAGAGCAGACGCACGGGGTTAAAGCTACTAATTCCTGCCTGATGCACTCAAGATGAGAAAATTTTAAAAACGCTCTGCGGCTGTCTCTGAAGACACCGTCCCTCACTTTTTGTACCACACACTGGAAAGAGTGAAAGTTTTTGCTATGTTTTTATTTTTTAAGATGAAGTATCCACAATGTAGGTATTTGATAAAAAGAATTCAGACTTTGCTTTTCTGGTCAACAAAGGTATTCCAGAAGGAGGCCTCAGTTTCAAACTTAAATCCTCTGTTGTTTTACTGTTTCCCCATGCTTCACGCCATATCCAATTGCTGTCTCCTGTTTTTCAGGCATACAAAGATCTCTTTGGTGTAGGGGACCACATTTTTGTTGTAAATTTGCATGGGTCCAGATGTATACCTGATTAAAAAGTTCATCCAGCATCCCATCCTACCTTGAGGAATGAAGGCAGCACTGAAGTTGGGGAATTCTTGAGTGAATTGAGGCGATGAGCACCCCACAGAGCCATCCCAACAAAGAACACAGCTCCTCTCAGCAGCGCTGCATCTGCCATGTAAGCTCTAAGAATAGATGGAAGGAAAGTCTTGGACCATGCTACAATTATTTTAGCATACAAGAGTCAATAGGAGTATACACCGTCACAACAGGAATTCCCAGCTGTTATACATCATAGCCTTGCACAGCAATTTACAAACATTAAAAGCAGAAAATAATTTAGCACAACTTTAAACAAAGGAAAATTAAATTCAGAAAAGCCAAAAAATGAGCACTTCAGCAGCATAACTAGGAAGGGAATTAATTTCTAAGCATCAGAACCTTCAGCTTGTTCTGCTGAGGTCAGTGACTCCCTACCTATCTCCATGGGACCTCTACTGAATTCCTTGTGTTTTGTTAGATACCTGTCTTCCATGATCCTGCACATGTTGTAGATGGCACTGTGTCCCAAATGAGTTCCCAAAAGGTTGCGCATAAGCTGCAAATTCAAAGAGAACACTTAATTATCCAATTGTTAAAACACTCATTAGCCTAAATCTGTAGTTAGCTGGCTGATCATGCCCGCTTATGGTAAGTAAATGTGTCTGGCCATTTCCATGCCACTAGAGAAAAGGCAGCCTATTGCATCAGCTGAGAGGAAACTATGAGTAAATTCCACGGACATGACAGGACTTACACTAACAATGTGCTGATCCCCTAATACTTGAAACAATTATTAATTTACTCTTAAAAGCAAACTGAAATTTATGGCAAATGTGCACAGACACATCTGACACTTCATCTATGAGGCCAAAACAGCAAACTCATTAAAAAAAAAAACAAACTACAAGAAAGTTCTGACCTTCCAGCATGGCTCACAGAGCTCCTTCACATTGATGGTACGGCACAAAGTGATGATAAATACTGGCAGGTTCTCTGATGGCAGACAGTTATAGCAAACAACTGCATCTAGGACTTGCAA
Organism: Nipponia nippon; assembly: GCF_047370975.1. Taxonomy (NCBI): domain Eukaryota; kingdom Metazoa; phylum Chordata; class Aves; order Pelecaniformes; family Threskiornithidae; genus Nipponia; species Nipponia nippon. The sequence goes on along the minus strand of NW_028262369.1, from coordinate 17,440,332 downwards.
GGAAATCTTTGGGAAAGACAAAATGGTTATACACTTCTCTAGGAATAAAGCAGGTCAAATCCTAACCTGGCAGACCAGGAAATCTTCTGGAAGTCAAAAGGGATACAGATATGTCTTTTTTTTTTTTTTAAATAATTGCAAGATGGAAAGTAAACCATAAAAAGCACTGTTGAAAAATTGATTCGCTTATCAAATTTATCAATGCTCTGTTTCTTTTAGAATAAAACGATTACTGGCCTATGAGATCCAATGGCTTACAAATACTTTATAACACCGTATTAGCTCTCTTGTAAGATGAGAATAAACTGAGCGGAGAGTCTGATGATCTGATTTTGTTTGTAAAAGTTACAGTTTCAAAGAATTTCAAAGAACTCTAAAGTACTAAGAGAGACTCAAATTACTGACCTCTATGTCCACAGAGGATGAAGTCTGAATGCACAAGAGGCATATCTTGCTGTTAGGAAAGAACATTTAATTATAATTGTTTGCTTAATATGATTTTAGGCAAATTACAAAGAGCCAAAACAGACAAGTAAATTGGCATGTTATTTTCCTCATCCTTCCCCTTACTGTGGCATTGCTGATAACATTCCTAGAGACACTGAACACTACAATCTCTTTTACAAAGTTAGCTTAAAGTTGCACTTAAATGCAACTCAGTATGCCTACACTAATACAACAGCAGAGACCCTCTGCAAGACTAAGCATCGCAATCAGGTCCATCACATGAAATGGGGAAAGCACACGCAGTTAAACTAAAACAGACCTGAACACTGTAAGAACTGAAAAACAAATATTTGTCAGAAGTGTCAGGTATGACCTGGAATGAAACAGATCCAGATCGGATGAAAAAGATTCCACTTATCTGTCTATTGATCTGCAACTTTTCCCTGTAGTTTACCAAGAATGCAGGAGTTAAAAAAAGCCAACTTACTGGACCATGTCAGCTACGTAGTCTTCCAGATAGCAGCTATTGAATTTCACCAAGTTCACTAAAACCAGAAGGAACTCAGAAGACAAACCAACATCCATCCACTGTAGTACAAAGTCAGCTGAAGAAGGAAAACAAATTGTTACAATATGCTTTCTACCCAGAAGTGTTACCACTACCTTGTTCTCATATGACTGAATGCCTGCCCCTTGACTTCTTCCCACCAAATTGAAGAGGGGTAGAGACAATACTCACCTAACTCTTCTTCTAAGTAGGTGATGTATCGTCCATTCTCCGTTAGAGCCTTGAACACTTCAAGCCGTTCATGCAAGTCTTCATTGGAGGGATAGTCCTTAATTACTTTAAAAAAATGTGCTCTGAGGATCCCTAATCTCTCACCCTTAAAAAAAAAAAAAAAGAGGAGGGGAGGGGAATAACAGTGTCACTGATGAAAAAAGACAGTTAAGGCCTGGACCTTATCAAGGTCTATAACAGTAATCTTCATGCTTGAAATTATTTTCTTGTCCTACAGGCTATGAAAGTCTCCTGAAAATACCTCCAGCCTCTACTGGCTATTGACAATGGCTCAGGTCTTCTCAATCTGTTATACCAGCACCCAGGGCTGGAGGCATTTTGTCCAGCAACACAGAGACAGCATCCAATACACAAAGTAATCCACGGAAACTGCAACTGACAGCACTGCCAGCAAACCGTTTAAAAAAAAAAAAAAAAAAACAAGCTAACAAACCAGAATCAATGCCTATTCTTTTCATAAGCGTCTACCCCTACTTTTTCAGAATAGTGAAAACTAGAACTTTGGTCTGACACAGTCTTACGTTTGTATAGCACATTGTGAAATCTGAAGAATTCATAGTATGTTTAACTTGGCCAGGCTAGAAAAGTATCTCATACAGAACTTCTTGCATACTTGACATGCTGACACATCAAAAACAGCTGCAGACTAGGACTAATAGGTCTGGGCTATTAAAATATATTTAATAATTTAATATATTAAATAGGTCTGGGCCATATAAAATTTGCCGTACTATGCTGAATTTAACCCAAAGTATTTCCTCTTTTTCAAGAACATTGCCACAAAACAGAAGTTTTCTACAAGTTGTATGAAAAATTTTGCTATAAGGTCAAACCAAGACTTAAATTTAAATGCTTCCTCTCCCCATTTACTAGGCAGAACCAAAATAAGAACCATGGAAAGTTGTAGACAAGAGCCACCCAACGTTTTTCACATTCACACTCTGAACAAACCCTAGTTGAAGTGTAGTGTTTCTTCTACAGTTTGTTTGTTTTCACCTGTCCTTGCACGATTGACTTTAGCAGATGAAGAACAGCATGTCTGGCTTCGATGGGGCGCTCTGGCTGGAGCATATCAGCTACCACTTTCCATATTGCTTCCACTGCATGCTGAAAACAAACATAGGAGACAGGCAGTAGTAGGAAAGTTAAGCTGGTTCTGGGATCTTTACCCAGTAGGTCAGTCATTAATTATAGCAAGTTAACGAACAAGATCTCCAGGGATTTCATGTCCGGAGCCCTCTTTTCTGAGGAACACTCTCACCTGCCCAGTCATAAGCTCAGATGAACCACATAAGAGACACCAAATCCCATCCTACATGAAAACTTGCACCCCAGTAACTGAAGTTCTTCATTCACACACTTACTTCAGTGTGAACATTTGTGCAAAAACCTTCACCCAAATACAAGATGAGTTTAAAACCAATTTGAAGTTGGTTGTTAACAAGACAGAAGGAGCTAGCAAACGCCTCTTCTACAGGATTAACAACATCTCCCATGAACCGTCCTGAACAGGCCTGCATATTCACAGCACTCTCCTTCCATTCAGTTCAGGAAGCCCGTCAGCTATGTCCTCTCTGCTCCACAGTTGGTAGGTTGGACAAAACTAATTTCCTTGGCACATGAGCTATCCTTTTACAGGTCTGGACAGCACAAAACAGCTTCTGGGATTACCAATTTTAAAAGGCAGCCTAAACTACAAGAGCCTCTTACGATAGGTTAAGAGCTGTTGCTTAAATTTTCATCCTTCCAATATTCACTGAACACTTTGAAACTTACCTCTTCAATTTTTTTTGTTTTTGCCACTTCACAAATTTGACTGATTGCTCGTATTCTGTTACTTAATCCACATTCTATGCTCAGTTCCTGGAAAGAAATGTAGAAATAAGCTAACAGTTTATCTTACTAGAAACACTTATCCATTTCTCATGGATCATGAACCACTGAAGAATAAGTTACACATTTGTCCAAAATGATCTAACCATTAGTCATCACTGCAACTTTTCAGGAATTTCTCCAAAAACTTTTTTTCATTAGCAAATGATTTGTCAAAACTAGAACTTTCACAGAACTGGAGCCATGCAGCTTTTCACCTCCAGGACAGAACATCTCATTTTCTTCATAAATATTAGTAACTCACTGGCTGTGGCACTCGCCCTGTTCACGGGAGAAGGGCAGGGAAAGGAGGGACATTAAATCCGGCTCCCCAGCCTTCCAGCAGGTAAGAGCCTGGCTGCTCCAGCACTGACGGGAAGGGATTCTGGTCTCCTTCTCCCTTTTATATGTTTTCCTCCCTGCGTGCCAACTATTCTGCTTACACACTTGCTGTACCAATTACTGGAATAATTTTTTTTTTTTTAATTTTCACAAAACTGTAAGGTTTTCATAAAATACAAACAGTTTCCAGCTTCTGCTAACTGCCACCACATAAATTTCATCAAGCTCAGACAATAAAAAAAGAGCAATATATTTTGAGGAAACACCCTGTAACCCAACAGAAGACAACACCATCCTATCAAATATCTCAAAAGTATTCAAACACTGAATAATTAAAATGCCGTAGCTTCAAAGTAGGTGAGTTTTACATCCATTTCACTAGAGAATGAATTGAGAGATAAGGTAAAAAGGCATGATCGGAGAGCAAGTGAATGGCAAAACAGAAAGGAGAATAAGCAAGCCCTCCTTCCGATCCTCGCAGCTCAGGTAATCCAGGCACTATCCCCACCTTTACTACGGTCAGTTCTCACACCTTGAGTATTTCTGCAGTGATGATAAACTCTGTTTGCTTGCCCTCCGATGACTTTGAACTTCCTCGGGATGTTCCCAGCCCCAGGAGATTCCTGAACTTCTCCTTCAGTCCTGAATCCTTGCTCTGAGGCTTTGCCATCGCTGACAAGCAAGCAGCGCTGAGCCCCTGCAAATACAGAACAGGGTTTCTGTTAAGGGAGGCCCAAGGGGAATCTTTAAGCAGGAAAACACCAGTAACAGCCATCACAACGTGGCTTTTACAAACAGCTCTGATGTCTCAACCTGTTTCAAACAAGGGAGAAGCCCAACGCTGAGGACAAAACAGCAAGGAGCCTGCACGTATGAGGAGCCTGCACTGTTCCTGCCTTCAGCACCCACATCCTGCAGCTATCCAGGGAATGGGGAGCTCAGGGTTACCATTTTCTGGGAGCTCCAAATGCCCAGCACCACCACAGCCCACACAGAGCAATCACCATTTTCAAACAGCTGAGCTGATTTCTGAAGTATAAACATACACGCACACTTTTTGGCGGGTGTGAGCTGAAGTACTTGTTCCCAGTTGAAAAGCAATGGACAAGCACACAGCACTGTAAAGTAGATGTTGAAAGTAGCTAGATGTGAGGAAGGACTTACAAATCGGAGTGTTCGAACATCCAAATGCTGCCACGGCAAGGAGAAAGAGGGGGAGCGAGAACAAGCACACCCATTACAGCAATGGCACATCGACAGCAACATCCTTCAGAAACTGTCTCCCCAGCCCATGGCCCCTCGGGGACCCCCACACCCGGCTCAAAGAAGGACACCCGCTCCTGGCATGCCGGCGCAGCCCCAGCACCCTGCCCTCGGCACACGCTCCTGCACAAAGCCGGCAGCCCCCCATCTGTGCCCCGTGCCCCCATGGACACGCCGCAGCCCTCCCCATGCCCTGGACACAGGCCACAGCAATCGCTTGTGCTCCCCGGGGACACGCCACAGACCCTGTCCCAGCGTCCCAGGGGACACGCCACGGCCCCCAGCCCAACATCACCAGGGGACACACCGCAGTCCACCACCCCGGGGGACATATCACACCCCACCACCCCGGGGGACACATCACACCCCGCCACCCCGGGGGACATATCACACCCCGCCACCCCGGGGGACACATCACAGGCCCCAGGACACGGCACAGTGACCCGCCGCCCCCCCCCAGACACGCCGGGATCACACCACAGCCCCCACCACCACCCCGGGACACGCCACAACCCCTTACGGACACCCAGGAGGGGACACGCCACAGGCCCCCCCCAGCACAGCCCGGCTCCCTGACGGGGGACACCCGGAGGACCCCCCCCCGGCCGGGGGCAGCTCCACACACACCCCCGGGGCACGGCAAGGCCCCGCCTCCCGCTAGGCCCCGCCAGGCCCCCGCGCACCCCGGCCCGGGCATCGCCCCCCCGCCCGGCCAACGGGGACGCCGCTCGCCCACTCCCTCCTTCCCTCCCTCACTCACCCGCCGACCCCCGGCCCGGCCCCGCCGCCCCCGGCCCAGCGCCCCGCTCCGCGCCGGCCCCCCCGGCCGCGCCGCGCCCCGCCCCCGGCGGAAGTCCCGCCGCTTCCGGCGCCCGCGCCCGCCGCGGGGCACGCCGGGGCCGGTAGTGCCCGGGGCCGCCGCCATGTGCGCGGCCGTGTCCGCCGGCCGTGGGCGGGCGGCGGCCCGGCGGCTCGGCAGGGCCGGGGGGGCGGCCGGAGGTACGGGGCGGAGGGATCGGTGCTTCCCGGGCTGGCGGGGTGGTGTGCGGCCTTGGCACGGGGAGGGGGGCCTGGGGGCCTGCAAGCAAGGGGGAGTGAGGGCCCAGCCCGGCCGGGGGACAGGGACATGGTGTCCTTGTCCCCTCCCCCTCGGAGCCCGGGATGTGACAGCACCCCGGCGGCTGTCCTGCCTGTGGCACTGGGCGAGGACCTGGGGATGCGTCTCGTCCTTCAGCAGCCTCCTGTGCGTTTGGGAGCCGCGTCCCCGTAGTGTGACATGTGTCCCCAGCTGTTGTCACCTGTTTCCTAGGTCCTTCCAAGCCACTCCTCACCCCACGGCTGGCTGCAGTGAGGGCTGGGTGGATGTGAGGGGTTGCTGCTGGGTTGGGACTATGGGGAAGATGAGTTCCACCCTTGTCGGGGTCCCCCAGGTGGTTGCTGGCACACGAGGCTGACGCTGGGCTCTGGTGGGAGACCAGAGCTTCTTTTCCCTGGCCTCAGGCCTGAAAATCTCTCTTCTGTCTCTTGCAGCGAGCCAGGTCCATGGCACAGCCAGCATCCCGAGGTGCAGCAGGAGGAGGAAGAGCGTCGCCATTGCCTATGAATCTGGGCAGGGGGATGGTGCCGAGCAGGGGATATCTGAGCCCCAGAGATCACGCTGGGAGCCAAAGGACTGGCGGCAGCAGTTGGAGCGCATCCGGGAAATGAGGCGGAACAGAGATGCTCCCGTCGATGAGATGGGAGTGGAGAAGTGTTTCGACAGCAGCGCACCTCCACAGGTAACAACACCCTGCTGCCCTGCCCCGTCAGGCAGGCACATGAAAATACAGCCTCGCTTCCATAGCCCTCCGGCCTTCCTCATCCTCATGTTGCCCCTGGATGTGTCCCATTTTGGATATCTCCAGAACAGAAAAATAAACACAAGGTGTATCAGGACTCTAGGCTGGGACTGGTCCCACAAGAGGTTACTGTACAAACATGCATATGAGAGAAACCATTCATCCTGCTAGAGGAGGAGAGTCAGCCACTGCCTCTCCGGTACCAGGCTCGTTGGCTTCAGACAGCCCTTGTGAAATGGCAGTGGGTATTTTCTGAGATGTCCTCTGCTCGTATTCAGCCCATGCTGTGCATAGAGACCAACTAGCAAACACAGCTGTGAAAGGTCCTTGTCCTCTGCTTAAACTGCTGCCAGAGGAGTTAGCAGGCTGAACCAAGAGTAGGAGCTGTGGCAAAAATAGGATGATTTTGGACTTGGGAGTGAAAAACCTGAAAGTGTGTTGTGGCAGTGCTGTCTTCTGCGGCAGGCTGGCAGGGTGTGAAGGCATGTCCCTTTCTTCTTAAAAATCTCTGTAGGACTCCAAGGAAAGTATCCAGCAAGATGGCTCTGTAATACAGAGGAAAAACAGTACGGAGAAAAGGCGAGGGGAGCTGAGAAAAAAAACTTTCCAGGCTGCTTTTATGCTTTTCAGAGCAGCACAGAAGTGTAGGTTGGCTTCCTCCCCTCTTGCAGTCCACTTTTAAGGGGATACTGATTGAAAGGAAGGGCCATGCTGGGGTGGCACTGTGCTCCCCAAGCCTGGGAACACAATCAAAGGCCCCAGATGACATCTCCCTCCAAGGGGACCATTTGCATCAGTACAAAAAACAAAGCGGAGTGAGGCCGTGGTACGGCGCTGGGATCCGGGGCTGCAGGGCTGCACTCTCCATGCATGGCGCTCGTGTGGGAACGTGGAGATAACTCGGAGGCAGGCTTGGCAGAGCAGCGGGAGTCGTGTGCTGCACGGCGACCTGACTGGCTCTGAGGGAGGGGTCTCGAAGACACAGCTGCACAGCTTCAGCGCTTGTAATGCTGTCCTTATTGCTGGCATCGTGCCTTGGGCTTGGATCCCTGGGGAAAATGGTTAACTTTGACTCTGGATTCAGACAGCGTCACACGCTCTGCAGCCATGTGGGCTGGCACCAAGTGCAGCTGTGGGGCCAGGAGGACCACGGTGCACGATACGGAAATAACTTTTCTTCCCTAGGGAAGCAGGGTTGTTGCTTCCAAGAAAAAGTGGATGTTGTAACCCTCAGCACACACCAGTGCTCCTCACACAATTTCCATGCACTCGGAGATTACCCTACTTCCATCTACTCAGAGATTTGTCCTGGTGCACTTGCAGTTCTGTAAACTTTGTAAGAGAGCTGGAGGAAGGATTGCACCCCACCTTATCCTGGGTCAGTCCAGGTTAGTTGCATCATCCTCCTCATTCTGGTGGGGACAGAATCGCATCTGGGGAAAAATCAATTGAAAAATAGGAGGTGAATAGTCTGGGCTAAACGCTGCATGACAGCATCAGAGGAACTTGTGGGTTTTGTGCTTCATCTCGCAGTCTCTGTCATCCCAATTCTTTAGATTTGGTTTCCTAAAGAGCTCACTGGAGGCAGATAGCCAGTTCCTACTGAAGCCAGGTGGGAAAGGGATGGGATTTTCAAAAGCAGCTTTACAGCAGAAGTAGCATAAAAAATCACTGGGTGTTTGTACTTCTATGTCCTGTGGGGTCTCCTGAGAATCCCATCATCAGGAAAAGCTTTATCTCACCCTCTGTGGCTAAGCACTGGCATCTTTGGATGTGAGATCCCAGCAGACGGTAGCTGCTCTTTGCCCTTTTACACATGCTGACTGCTTGAATTGAAGGTGTTTCTTTTCTCTCTTTATTGTGTGGTAGAAGTAAAAGGTTATGGATCATTTCTGTTGCAGCCTTCCAGTCTCTTGCAGATAGATACGGATGAACCAGGGTAGGTCCATATTATGCACTGGACTGAAGATGGTGCTGGGTGGGAGAACCGAGCCCCAGAGGTGGCCAGATCTCCTCTCATAGATCTTGGGGTGTCTCACTGTCTCCTTTTCCCCAGGTTATGCGCTACCAAGTTCTGCTGTCGCTGATGCTCTCCAGCCAGACCAAGGACCAGGTGACATCAGCTGCCATGCTGCGCCTGAGGCAGCACGGCCTCACAGTCGACAGTATTTTGCAGATGGATGATGTGACGCTTGGGCAGATCATTTACCCTGTAGGATTCTGGAGGGTGAGTGCAGGATCGTGGCAGCATGCACGTGATGTGCACGTAGAGGAACCCCCTCCACCGTCCTCCGCTCCCATGCAGCTGTCTGAGACAGCTCAGAAGCCCAGGAGAGGAGTGCGAGGGGGGTGCAGGCTTGTCCTTCGCAGGCTGTACTCATGGCCAGTCGCCGAGCTGACAGCAGGTGATGAAGGCAGGAGGCGGGTGCGAACCAGCCCCACTCCTTGGAGACACACCCCCAGCTGGTATTCAGCCTGCGTGCCACACCCCGTGGTGATCTTTCCCCTGAAGTCAAGCTGAAGGATGTATTTTACGCCAGTTTTAGCAATTTGTATTCACAGCAAGATTGTGTGCTGCAGTGCCTGGAGTGTGCAGGGGGGGTTAGAGCTAATCAGGTCTCAGCATTTTGCTTTCAAAGAGAAATCAAAGACCTCTGCCTCCCCTCCGCAAACTCCAGTGTGTGGCCTCACGTGTAACATACGCTCAGGAATAGTTTGTTTTCTGAGCTGTTTGTCTCTTCCCTGCATTGGAGAGCAGCTTGGATTTTCTGCCTTTCCCCTTGGTTTTCCAGAACAAGGTGAAGTACATAAAGCAGACGACAGCCATCCTGAAGCAGAAGTACGGGGGTGACATACCAAGCACTGTGGAGGAGCTGGTGCAGCTGCCAGGAGTTGGGCCCAAAATGGCCCACTTGGCCATGAACATTGCTTGGGACAGTGTGTCCGGGATAGGTAGGCTGGACCTTGTTTTCCCCATTCCTCTCCTAAATCCTGCCTGATCCATTCCCTGGGCAGAAGGGAAGCACTGCAGCTGGGTAAACTGCCTGCCCCAGGAACCTGATAGCATCACTTCAGTTTAGTCATCTGCAGAGTATTTGGGTGAGTGAAGGATGTGACCCTCAACCACTCACAGCAGATGAGTTGCTATAGTATTTAAGCATGGATCCAGCTACTGTTTTACCCCAAATACGATAGCAAAAATCCCCAAGGACAGTCAGTCCCTCCCCTCAGATGCTGGTAAGCAGTGCAAGCATTGCCTAATTGGGTAGGCATCCAAAAAGATGTGCTAGCAGAATAATGCTTTGAAATCTCTTCAGTATCAAGTGAAAGAGAGGTGGAGATAATTTTGTGATTTGGGGATACTTTTAGGATAGTCTGACATTATTTTTTTCTGGGGTTGCTTCTGTTTAAACAAATCTCATTTGGGATTTTTGTTTGGCAAGCTGTAAGAGGGCAAAAGCAGGGCTTAGTCAAAATTACCATTTGAAATCGGTAATTCATGATGGGTTGTAGAAGGAAATGGTCTCAGGCAATCTGTAGTTACAGAATTTCTGATCTGTTTTAGTTCCTGTAGCTGGGTAATAGGTGACAGGTACATTTGTTTGTTTGCTGTGTTTATTGAACAGAGAGCGCGTAGCCGTACGCCATGGAGCTGTGTGCTTTAGCAGGGATCAGCTGGGAGGAAGTCTGCGGTGGAGATGGGCCCAGGCCAGACCCAGGGCAAGTTTGCTCCTGCACGATGCTTGTCTGGGGAGCGTGGCTGGCAGCAGAGCTGCCCTCAGCAGCCGGCAGATGGGGCTGGACAATCAGCTGCAGCATCCCAGCAGGCTGCCCGGCCTGGGGGCCCCTGGGGACAGATTAATATTCCAAGTGTATTTGCTGCTTAAAGGAGGAGCCCTGGGAAAGCTAGGAATGGTGCCACCTGATGAATGACTGCCACCGTGGCGAGCACACAGCCCAAGGTCAGTGTGGGCGGCAGCTGAGTCCTGCAGCCCCACTGGTGACCGTCAGCTGTACAAAATGTGGCTCTTGCACTAGATTTGACAGAGCTTGGGGTCTGTTGTTCTCTCCCTGCTGTGGGGGAGGGAAGTCTAGAGGGAGCCAAACTAGCCAACTATTTTCCAAATAATTGTGTGCTCAGTTTTGATTTAGGAGGCAAGACTTAGTCTTCCTGTTTACAGCAATTTCCTGGGGTTTGCCCAATTAGCCATAGAGACAGGTTTATCGCTGCTGATCTAACAATAATATACTTTGCATTCAGAGCTTTTTAGCTCAAAGCACTTTATAAACATTCGTTTAAGCCTCACAAACCCTCTTGTGTTGGTAGGTATTATGAAATGTGTTTTCCATCTGGGTAAACTAAGGGGCAGAGATTGCAACTTGCATAACATCAGCTGAAACACAGGGAGGAAGAGAACCTGGGACAGGCTGCCCTGTGCCTGCTGGATCAGAGCACGCAAACCTTTGAAGGAAGGTTAGGTCAGATTGTGTGAGCATGTCGCTAGCTGCGTGGTGTGAGGTATCTATCCTGTCTTGCTTTTGACTCTGGGCCTAGGAAGAAAGCAGCACGTTTGTTCTGAGTGAAGTGAGTCTCCCCTCCTGTTCCACCTGCCTGTTCCTGCTGGCCCACCGAGGAAGCCCGTGCAGGGCACTGTACCTGGTGTGCTGTGACAGGCAGCTTTTGGCTGTGCTCTCTCCGTTCAGGTGCGTCTGCCCCCACCTAAACTCTGGGCTCTCCCTTCCTAGCTGTGGACACCCATGTGCACAGGATCACAAACAGGCTGAAATGGGTGAAGAAGGAGACCAAATATCCTGAGGAAACTCGGGTAGCGCTGGAGGACTGGCTGCCCAGGTGAGGTCTGAGACCCCACCCTCCTTCCTCCACACCAAGCCCCTCAAGCTAGCTGCAGGAGCCGTGTCTGCACACAATTCTGCTTATAGCATTTTCAGTGACTGCACTTTGGGTCCCTCCTCTTTATAGGGGACTAGTCTTCAGGTGTTTCTCCTCTCCCAGAGAGCTGCAGCAGCAGCATCTCAGCTACTTGGGTGTTTCATGGCTATCAGATATATCGATCACCACTAGCGCAGCCAGGTGCTTTTCTACACAGGACTTTGCTGAGTCTAATGGCCCCAGGCCTATCAGACCATGGTGGGATTCTGGCCTTCATTGATGCTTAATCTTCAGTATTAAATGCCAGCTGACAGGTACACTGTTGCATCTCCACATTTGGCACATACCTTAGCACAAGAGAATGACCACAGGCACTTCGTGTGTCTGTCCTCTGCTCCCCACCCCAGTTCAGAGGGATCAGGAAAGGTTAGGAAGGTTGTTCTTAGCAGGAGGCTGGGACCCACCTCCAGGCACCTTGAGAAGCCAAGAGGAACAGGCAGTAAGTGAAAGGGATCCATTTAAAAGCACGGGCTGTTCTTTAACCCCTCTGAGCAGCTGTATCGGAAAGCTCATGGTTTTTTTTCCTCTCACTGCAGAGATCTCTGGAGGGAAATAAACTGGCTCTTGGTGGGCTTTGGCCAGCAGACCTGCCTGCCTGTGAATCCTCGCTGCAATGAGTGCCTCAATCAAGACATTTGCCCAGCTGCTAAGAGACGCTGAGGGATCTTCCGGTCTTCGTAGAGCAACAAAGCTGCTTCGGCTCAGCGGCAGCCCGGAGCTGAGCCCTAGTAAAGCTGTGCTTTGCACGGGGCTGGCTGTGTGACTGCAGGGAAACAGGAGACTGCTGCAGCCAGCTCAGCATCTCTGAGGAGGGAGCAGCCGCTGGCAATGGCTGAGCTCTTGAGAGGAACAAGGGTCTTTCAAAGTGCAGCAGTCCTGCTGTGTCAGTGCTAAAGGCTCCAGCCTCCGTGTGAATGCCCGAGCATGCCCCAGCAGAGCAGCAGGCTGTGCCGCGTCGGGAGTAGCTGGAGAGAAACGCTTTGTGCTAGGGAACTTGCTGCTGCTTGTAAATACACATTTAATAAAGGTGGTGGGGGTTTTTTTCTTTCACCTGTGAGGTTTGCTGGCATCTGTGCAACACAGGGCAGGGGGAGGAGAGCACGGGTCACCTCACCAAAGCGTGGGACCATAGCAACCAGCCCTGCCAGCTGAGAGCAGGCAGCACGCAACCTGCCAAGCCGCCTGCATAGCCCGGGCAGCGAGGGGCACTGCAATGAGTAAGGTACAGCTGAAGACTTTATGAGGCAGGACCAGAGGAGGCCACCGCCTGGACAAGTGACCTTTGGGTCCTGGTAACAGAAGAGCAGGGGTAATGCAGAGCTGGGGCAGACAGGAGACAAGCCAGCGTTACTCTTGGTTTTGTGTGTGCCAGCAAGGGTTACAGTGGCCACAGGAGCCAGGCTGGTGTGTGCCTCAGAAGCTGACAGAAGGGACACCACCACCATCTGCGTTTTGTTCTTCAAAGAAAGGGCAGTGCTGACTTCATTGTAGAGCTTCAAAGGAATAATTTCAGCTACTCTTTAAACAGGCAAGGGAGGAAGCAAAGTTTATAATGTGCTAAAGAGGGCTGTAATTCCGCTCTGAAGTTCCCTACCAAACAGATGAGGAACGAGCAAATAAGTACTCGGTACATGGGAAAACGAAGTTTATTACTGACATTACAGTGTACATTATGTTTTTACAATGCAGCTGACAGCCTTATACTTTATTGATTTTTTTTCCCAAGTTAAATGTACAGGAACTAAATAATTACTACTGAGCTACAAGATGTCAGAAATACGATGAGTGCTTTAACCAGGAGCAGTTTCCATGGACTAAGCAGAGATTAAGATTTTTAAATCTTATCAGTACAGATTTGCACACCTGATTTCTTTTGATCTGCATTCAAAACTACATATTCTTTTTTTCCCCCCTCAACTGCAGTGGTCCAGTCTTGTATGAGAAATGCGGTATTTACAAACAGGTCTTTGCTCTCTGACATGCATCGGAGAGCGCGACGTTTAGGTCAGTGTAATGGGGAATGCTCTGCCTTGTGCAGACCGGGGCAGTGCCTGGGGTTTGGCTATGCAGGCACGGGAAGCAACGTGCATACCATGAAAAAGAAGGGCTCCTTCAAAAGATTACTGATTTATAGAAGCAAATATTTTGGGGGCCAAAAAGAGAACAGATAATTGTCTTTGAAGCAGGGTAGGGAAGAGGTGTCTTGTTAATGGCAGAGTCCTGGAGGGGAAGCAAACCTCTCCGCATCCTGAGCCATCGTCCTGCTGCCAGTCTTGTCACCGATAGCCAAACACCTGCACCAGATCCTCTCCAAAGTCATTATTTTCAACCTGTTCAGCCCATCAACATTCCTAAAAGATAACTTTTGCAAAAGAGAACTCATCTCCTTCACCCCTGAGGCTTTCAATGCTCTCCTGCCAGCCAGCTAACAGCCACAGGCGTCAGCTGCTCCCCACGGTGGAGCCAAACATCCCGGCTCTGCTGCTGCTGTCCCCCTGCCCCACACCGACCCACCGCTGCGCTGAGCCCCAACCTGCTGCCAGGGAAGAGCAGTAAATGTTATAAGGCACCTTCTAGCTCAATACTTAGGAAATACACACAGAGCCATTACAATACCCGTAGCGCGCTGACTGACCCAAAGGCTACGGGCTTCTAACACAGCAGTGCTGGAGTAACGCAGGGCAAAAATCACAGCCATGTGCTTCAAAATGGTCATCGATGTTCAAGTGATTGCTGCTATTTGCTTTTAGCTGGGGAAAGTGGTTTTGTACTTGACTGTCCTGCTGTGCCCAGTCCCTTCCCACTGCTGCCTTGGCATTTGAGCTGAAATACCGGGCAGCCACCGTGGCTGGGCTTGGGGAGCTGCTGGAGCGTGGGAGGGAGGGGACCAGCCCCATCGCAGCTGGTACCCTGCCCTGGTAAAACACCTCTGCAACCTCTGAGGGAGTGTTGTAGTTCAGCTTAGTAGTCATCTTCCCTCATTTACAGCCAAAGGCAAGTAATAAAGAGAGTAAATGGGCTTAATTTGTAATGCTTTAAAGATACGTTTTTGAGGCTCTAATACCAAGAGCAGGGTGTTTTCAAAGGAGGCCATAGAAAGCCAAAGCAACCACCCACTCCATTACACTGCTGCCTGCTTCACAGCCAGCCCCATGGAGTCCCCACAGCTTCGGAGGACACCCTCCCGATGGCGAGACAGCCTCAGTTATGCTCGCGGGCTGGAGGCATCCAATACCAGCCCAGCAGTAACAAACCAGCTGGACCCAGACCCTGCTCCAGGACCCAGCACCCAGGCACAGCCACAGCTAAGCCCCACTTCCCCAGCACCAAGCCCACAGCTAGAGCCTGATCCCCGCGTTCCTCCCTGGAAACAGACGCTGGGTTGTGCTCACTTTCAAGTCTGTCCAAAGAGGTTTTGTAGCATCCCATGGCTCTTGTCTTCTCCCAAGGCTGCCGGAGCTGGGCCAGCAGCACCGCTCCTCGCACTGCAGGGCAGGATTGGCCCCGCCCCCTGCCTTCCCCTGCCGCTCAGCGCTGCATCGATGACTGCAAATGGTGAGGCCTGTGGCATTTGGGCTGTTGGGTTTGGGTTTTGTTTTTAAATCCTGCCCTCTCCCCTCTGCAGAGCTGTCGGAGATGAAAAAGGGGCTTTTATTGCCAGGGTAGAAGTCACTGGTGGGGAGGGAGGTTCATAAACTAAGTGGAAACACATGGGACTTCATTAAAAAAAAACCAAAAACAACAAAACAAACTTTTTCATTTCAATAGCAAAGCCAACAAGAGCGATTTACAGCCACTGTCCGTTTTCCCATCGTGTGAGTATTTAATGGTGCAGATGGGGTGCCGGGGAGGGGGTGCCAGGTACACCCCACCCTGCGGGCCCCCACCACGGCGGGGGCATGAGGCCATAAGACATTTGCACAGCGGCACAGAGCATCCCATGGGGCTCAGTCTGGGACACCCGCAAAACCAAAACACACCCCAAATTTAAAAAAAAAAAAAAAAAAAGTAGTAATAGAAGCCTAAATGATGCAGGTAAGAAACAAGAGTTAAACTCTTCCAGTCCTTTCTCATAGGAACAGGGGACGGCGGGCAGCCAGAGCCAGGCTGAAGAGCAAGCAAGAATAGGAGCTTTGGTCACATTTGTCTTATGAGAATCACTGGTGAGTAACAATAATAATAATAATAATAAAAAATAAAAAAGGACTTTAAAATACGCCTTGTAAAAGCAACCAGTGAAGAGCAGAGCACAAAGCATCTCACATGGACACTGAAGGACAGGGCGTAGGCACCTCAGAAACGTCCGAGCTGGGGCAGGGGCAGGAGAGCGGCAGATGGCAGCCACCAGCAAGGCTCAGAAATTGCTGAAAATCTCTCGCTTCTTGTTCCAGTCCATCTGTGGAGCTCTCTTCTTCACCCGCTTGGCCCGCACCTTCTCCTTGGCCTCAGCAGCCGTTGGGCTCAGGGTCAGCCCGCTCTCCTCAAACGGGTCTTTCTTCTCTGCATCTCCATCCTGCATGGAGAAGGGAGAAAAGATATCAGCCCATGGCAGCATCCCCCCCACTGCCATGAGCATGGCCATGGTGTCCTGCAGCGTTTCACCCTGCATGGCCCTGGGAGAGGCGTTTCCTCCAGCATGCACGATAAGCAAATGCACAGGGGTGGGTTTTTTTGGAGCAGAAGGTCAAAGTCCCTCCCCCATGGCGTGTCTGTGGTTTTGCTGGCATCCCTGTGGCCATGGAGTTAATTACTACATTGTGTTTTATGGGGTTTTTTTCCCTGCCTGAAGAATGTGTGGCTGCCACAGCTGGAAGTGGAAAAGCAGAAACACAGAAGCTGCTGTCAGAGGGAAAACAAGCTGCTCCACTTGTTTGCTGGGAAAATGAAAAATAAGCCACTAGTGCAGGCAGGATCCCCGCAGGAAAGTGGGGATAAGGGAGCAAGCTGGGTGAGCCTTGGGGCTCGCAGGGAGGGGTTGTGGCAAGGCTCCCCTGTGTTCTCCAGCCCAGGCACCTGTTTGCTCCCAGAGCACCCGTGGCTAACTGAGGCGGGGACAGGGGGTGCGTAGGAGGACAGCAGTGCCTGCCTGATTGCCCAGCTGGCCATGCCCAGCACGGCCACCGTAAGACACCAGTCAAGGCTGTATTTGCTTTCGGAACTGTATTGAAAACAGCATCTTTCCATCTACTTAATAAAAGTACTTTTGTAATAAGAAAATTAACTTCCCTTTCTAAAGTCACTACTGCTGCAGCAATGTGCCCTCAAGCCAGAAACCCCAGGTATCCCTCCACTAACCCTGACCCTCTTGTTCTTGCAGTAGGTGAAGGACGGCCACCACGTCCTCAAGGTACAATTAACATCCTGGCCAAAATGCTTTTATTCCATTGCATCCCTGCTGGGGACAGACCCAGCACCGTGTCTCCGAGCCCCTCAAACCCCACAGGTCTGGGAAGCATCATCCCTGCCAGGACTTGGTTCATCAGAGCTGGTTTCAGCAGGCAGCATGCTCCATAGCGGGCGCAATGTAAAGCTTTGGCTTCATCGATCACATCTGTACTGAGGCTTTGCCAGGTCTCGGTGCCAGGCAGGGCGGAGGTGCCCGAGGAGACCAGCTCGGGGAGAAAAGGCTGCACTCTGGAGCTGCATGACTGCGCTCCGGAAGCGCCTCGCTCGTGTCAATAGTGGGCAAACATACAAAATCAAGACCTTCAGTTTTAAGGAAACATTTTAAAGCCTCCCTACTCACATTGCTGCCCTAGCATGCATGAGAAACTCCAAAATAATGATTTCACAAACCCTTCTGATAACCATGGGCAGGTCTTCCACCAACGCTGCAAGATAACGGCTCCAGCTTTGCTCTGGCTTACGAATGCAAACTGAACCGGGCGGTGGCTCGAATGAGCATGCCAGGCTACAAGCTGGGGGGCAGAGCTGCAGGCAAACCCCCTGCCACCCCCCAGGGACTCTGGTTTTAGTGCAGAGGTGGGACAGCAATCTCTGAAAGAGCCCAAAGGTGGTGCCATGGCAGGAACCACTGCACTCGGGCACCAGGACACAGCCTGGTTTTCCAAAGGCAGCAGCCATTGGATCAGGACATGTATTATTTAATGCTTAGAGAGAAACGGAGATGCCAGACTGCAGGCGCTTGGCCACAGCTCTCGGACACAGCTCACAGCTGGCGTTTGAAATGTTTTAGAGGCTCTGGGTGCTCAGAGGAGGCTGCATGAGCACTTGCCACCGTCAGACTCCCGCTCCCAGCCGTCTCGGGGCAGGCGACATCACAAGCACTGAGAACCAGCAGAGACCCCGCAGAGCACCTGCGTGGAGGCACTCCTCTCTTTTTAGCAGAGCCTCATGCTAAAGATAAATTTTTGAGTACTTTAGAAATCCCCTACTTATTATTTTAAGAAAAAAACCTGCTAAATTAATAACACCAAGACAATACCAATGTATGCCTTCTGATTATTTTTGGTCGCTCATTCACCTTGGACAGCAAGGTCTGCCTCTTCTCTGGCCCTTCGCTGCAGCGTTCAGCCAGGCTCCCCCAGAGAAACAGCCCCAGCCCTGCAAGCAGCCCTGCAGGTCACCAAATCCATACTCCTCCCATCTTGAGCAGTTCCTTTAAACACAGTGATAAATTCACTGTGCTCCAAGCTAAAAGCAATTTGGCTTTTTTAAATTTTAGCCTGCCTTGTTCTTGCTAGCAGCCCTTGAACCTCACAGCTCTGCTCCTCCTGCCCTCCCGGCTTCCCAGCCTTGCCTCCTGCCCTGTAGCTTGTCAGTATAATTACACTTACGATCCAAAACTCCTGTAGACATCCTTTCATCTTATACCTCCATTCAAACTATTCGAGCACGAATCACTGCCCAACAAAGCACCAATTAACTTGCTGCCATTACCGCTTGACGTTCTCCCCTGCTGGGTTTGGGACAGTGCCACCTCCTCCCCGAGGTCACAATGCCCAAAGGGATGAGCCCGTATGAGTCCTCCCAGAGCCAGGACAGAGCACGCATCTGCACCCTTGCAAAACCCGTCCGTTAATACAGGACATCTGCTGCTGCTGGCAGAGGTCACGCAACCCCCACGAGCTTTTCTGTCCCCCGGACAAAGAGGGGAAAGAACATCTCTGTGGCAGCAGCTCATGCTGCTACAGCACACGTCACCCTGAGGGTCCCGAACCCTTCACCAGCCACCCGAAGGAGTTATTGACCCATCCCAGCAACGTGGCCACCTCTGCACTGGAACCAGCAGCTGCTGACAGCTCACGGCTCCATTTCGTGCACATCTACAGTGCAAGGGATGAAAGAAAACTCTGTCTTTTGCTTACTGGATGGATACAAGTGTACCTAAGCCTGCGAGACAAATCTGAAAATACATTGAAAGGCATTGTTACACAGTACCATAAGGCAAGTATGTACCTACAATAGTATGTGAAAGGCAGGGGGAATGTTTAGGGTTTTTACCTCTGATTCCTTCCCAGGACTTTGAAGGTCACTGTGAGATGAAGATGTAGATCCTCCATTCAGCTAGTGGAAATCAAAATGTTAGTCCAGTTTGCACAAAGACAGAATTAGAAAAAAGTAAAAAGCCAGGCAGAAAAATGCTCCAGCCTGGTGGGGACAGACATCCCAGCCTGGCTTGTCCAGGGACAGGAACAGAGCCTGGAGGGGAGGGTCGGGTCCTGCCGATGGGACCCTGAATGCACATGTGCACACACATGGGAGCTCCCTGCGATTTGCCGGCAGAGCCGCTGCTCTCCCACATCCCCCACGCCAGGCTGAGCATGGTCCCCATCCTTGCCAGCACCGGGCAGCCGTTCACCTCTACCCTCCATCACTGGGAACAGTGATTAAACAGGGCTGAAACCAGCTTTGTTCAACCCCTAAATTAAAGCTGCAGCAGGAAGCAATTAAAATCAGCCAGCAGCAGTTAAGCTGAGCTAAATGAGCCTTGGGGACATTATGAGCATCCCTCTCTGCTCTGCAGGCTGGCAAGTCATCCCGACAGGCTCGCTTGTCATAGGTGGGAGCCAAGGAAAGCTGGCATGCCAGGACCCCTGATCCCTCTTGATCACTCCAACACATTCCCCTAAACTGAGCAAACCCGAGATGCTGCCGAGCCACCTCAGCCGTCAGGGCATCCTGGAGCAGGCAAGTACTCACTTGAGTCTGTGCGGATCCATTTGTCATGGGCTGAGGTACCACACCTATAGACCACATAAAGAAAATACGCTGTAAATAAACTCAGCTGGGATTGCTGGCCTCAGGTCCCAGGCAAGCATCCCTCAGCATCGCCCACCCGGCCATCCCAAGCCTGCCTTCTCCCTTGCCCACCCCACCAGCTCAGTGCGTCTTGTCTCTTGACTTTGTCCTGTGCTGCTTCCGAGCCCATGCAAAAGCCTGTCCATCGCCTTTGTGCCCTTCCGGAACCAAATTCTTTCCAATTCCCCTGACTTCACTTGATTTCACTCTGTTTTCATCAGAAACACCTTCCAGGAAGGGGACCAAGTAACTCCCATGAGCACTAAGTGCAGCACACACCCCTTTTTTTTCTTTTTTTTTTTTGTCTGTTAAGTGGTTTTTCTTCAGAAGCTGTTTAATCAGAAATCTTGAAAAAAAAAAAAAACCAACGTTCTTTGCCAAAATCAGCATCTTGTTGGTGTCACAACAGTGTGTGGCAAACAACCTGCTCCCCAGGTACCCTGGCATTTTTTTTTACTCACTTCCAATGATTTGCACTAATAATATTCCATATGATGGCAAATCTTAGGCAGATAAGCTGCCAGTCACCACAATCGAGTCATTGCTAAAGGCATTACCATGTCTCATCTGTCCCAGACTAACAGATGTGTTAATTGTGACAAGATTAATAACTGAATTATGTCGAGTCTGAATGCTTCTTGGGGCAAAGCCCTCACTCTGTGCATCTCTCCAGCAGCAATGACGTGGATGCACGTCGCTGCGTAACCCGAAATCCAGTGAAGCGAGAGCAGCGCGCGGTGCCAAATGCAGCTTGCAACTGCAGAAACACAGGGCAGCTAATTGCACAGCTCCAAAGCCATCATCTCCCTGCACCACGTACGGACACGGCTGGGCTTTCTGATGGACCGATTTGGGAGCTGCATCAGTGTCAGCTGCAGGGATTCCTAGTGCGAATCAGGGCACCTTTGCGTTTAAAAAACATAAACCCAAATCGTAATTTTGAGAGTGTGCTGGTGCAAAAGCCTCAGTTATGGTGTTGGGATCCTTAAGTATTTTACCATACTGAATGTCAGACTCATGTTTACAGTATGATAAGCTCTGAGCAATGGTCAACAGAAGAAAGTCAGCTCGTAGCAGAAATGACGCTAAGTCTCTGGTACCATAAGAAGCTAAAAGATAATGTTATTTAAATGAGAAGCAAGCTTCAAATCACAATCAATATTAAAGTGGAAATGGACTTCAAAAAAAATGTCATTTCAAAATTTGGCATGTCTGGAAATATTTTCGTATTTCCTTAATCCTGAAAGGTGCATAGCTCTTAAAATACACTCATTGGCTAAAATGTTGAGGTGCTTAGGATCAGCTGTAAGACTTTGAAATTGTCAGCTTGAGGTCAAAGCAGTTTGATTAAAGAGTGCAGTTATTATTTCCTCTTACCCTGCAAACAACAGAATTTACCAGAGCACTTTGTCACCAACATATGTACTGTCACCAGCCAGGCAGACCCAATTCTTGATCTTTGACAAGTGCATCAAGACAGCAACGAGAGCTGCAGAGTCAAGGCAGGGGCTCGAGCACCCACCCGCACCCCTCCGCGTGTCCGTGGCCCTGGTTACGTCCCCACCCCGGGGAACAAGGGCTCCTTTATCGCTCATGCCAGCAGACAGCTCTCGCCCCAGCTCCTCCTTGAACCGATACGGAGCATCTGACACCGTTTTCGCCCCCGTATGCTTCTCTGCATTGTTTGACCCATTTCTTTGGACAAATCTCCCCATTGAGCATCCGAGGAAGCCGGAGTGCAGATCACATAAGGAACAGTTGTATTGGGAAACAGAGCTCCCCATTCAGCCGGGGGGGTCAGGACAGGCTGGGGAGCACCGCACACCCTTCCCATCCAGGAGCTGCAGCACAACAGGTTGGAGAGTGGACAGGCAGCTTTCTCTGCCAGGTTTCAACAGCAAGGAAAACATTTCCTGCAACAGCCACCCCTGTGATCACTGTGGCATGAAACCCTTCCCCCTGTGAGCACGAGGTGATTGCTCCAGTATTTCTCGATGCGCCCTCAGGCTCCTTTGTGAGAGCAAAGAGCAACGGGGGATTTATTGCACTCCCCCTCCTGAGACCCCAGCTCAGCACCTCAGGCAGACCATTCTGCTCCCCCGGACCCTGCGGGTCCACTCGCTCCAACGCCAGACACCCCATCTCCCAGGGTGCAGGTGCTGCAGCCAAAAACGGAGGGGCCCGAGGAACAGCCGTCAGAGAGGCTTCCCAGCCCCAACCAGACAGACCAGTCCCATCTGAGCATCCCTCCACAAGCTCATCGCTCACTGAGCAGCCAGCTCCCCCCGAATCCCACCACGCTTTGCCTCAGCCACTTTATGGCAGCAAGTTCCTAAGTTAATTATTCACCGTGTAAAAATAACAAATTGTTTTTTGGCTAGATTAGGAAGTATTCTCACTATTTATAAATAGCTGGGTGGTGCTCAGGAAACTACTGAGGGATGAGACAGAAGGGAAACACGACTCTCCCTCACTTCTGAAATCCCACCCATGACACGGTGAGTCATGGGAACAGCGTAGGGTCACCCAGGGAAAGCGAGGTCTCACCTTTGGTGTGCTCCTCTGTCGGGGTCACCCCCAGCTTCTTGAAGTAATCATCTGTTTCGGGGTCCACCACCAGAAGCCTGGCTTCGTTCTCCCTGGACTTAATGTGGGACACCACCTCTGAGTGCCGCAGGCCTTCCACATTTATGCCGTTCACCTGCAAAGCGATGGCATGAGAACTCATGTCCGTGCCCCCTGCAGCAGAGATGCTGGTCCTGGCTCACAGACTCCCAGAGCAGCCTCCCCATCCCCTAAGGGATGGGATTTTCCTTTTTTAATTTCCATTGGGATGATAGAAAGGCTACAGGCTTTTTCCTTCCCCCTCTCAAGTCAGCCACAGCCTCCTACCAGCCCCCCAGTGCCTCTGCCAGAGCATCCTTCGTGTTACTGCACACCTCCACCTCTGTCCGCATCCCAAACACATCCATCAGGAACCACAGCCCCCAGACTCTGCCATCACCTCACCCACCCAGGTCCTGCTCTTTTTAGTGATTTCAAACCCAGCCTTCACCTTGGATGTGCCCTGGGTATCTCCAGCTGCCTACGAGGTGCAACCATGTGCATGGGCTGGGTGCTGCTGGCGTGTCCTGCTCCCCAGCCCTGCCCAGATGGCTGCGGCATCACCACACCATCGTTCATCCCTGTGTGATGGAAAACTGTGGATTTCCCGTGTCCCAGGAGGGCGAGTCCCCATGCCTGCTGCACAGATTTATTTCTCCCTTCCCTGCGTGCGAGCCAGGACCTACCAGGGAACGTGATCCTCTGCTCCCAATTGTTCCCGGCAGCGAGGGCCAATTATGATTTTCAGGCATTGTTCGGGTGGGGAATGAATCACCCTTTGTCCTGCAGGGGAAGGTCTCCGCACCACCCGGCCCCTCGCTGCTGGACTCGCTTTTGTGTGATAAACTCTTTTCAGTGCTCCAGCCCGTCTCCGGCAAAGCTCAACCCACCCTGCTCAACCCACCCTTCGCCGCCCGTCCTGCCTTTGGCATCCGAAGGCGCCTGCCCTCAGGACAGCAGGGTGATGTGCTAATTCAGCTTGGATGGAGAAGGGGAGAGAGTGCTGGTGGTACAGAGATCGCTGGGAATGGAGTAACCTCCTCCTCTTAAAAATAGCTACTCTGTTACTACAGCTTTCTGAAACAAATCAAAGACTTCAGAAATCTGTCCAGCACAGAAAGGCCTTCGTTAGAAGTGGACAGCAGGTTTTGTTTGTTTCTCTAAGCCACACATAACGTTGTAACTGCATGCTTTGGATGGACACGCCTGCTCTCCTGCAGGGCCACGGCTGTCTGGGATCACCAGCATCAACTGATTCTTATTCCTCCTTCTCCTGCAGACAGACAACTGCTTTCTCCTGCACCAGACCCTGAAGCACACTGATGCCAGAGTTGGGGACTGAGCCTGGGAGTGAGGGCAACCCTGTCCCAGCAGCCCCCTGAGGAGCTGAGCTACACCAGCGTGGCATTGCCCCAGCAGCACCCAGGACATTGCAGCCTGTCCCAGGGAAGCAGGACAGCAGATGAGGCTGGTCCTGGCCCAGCCATGGTCCCTCTTGCTGCAAAGTCATGACTGCATTGCAGTGGGGACAAGCAGCCGCCTCCTCTGGGTTGTGCCAAGGCTGTCAGGGGGCTGGAGACAGCCCCGACAGCCTTGACACAACCCAGAGGAGGCAGCTGCTCATCCCTGCCGCAATGGAACAAGGCAAGCGAATGCTGCAGAGCCTGAGCTGGGCCAGCTCCAAACTTTGGGTTCCCATTTGTGTTTTGGAAGCCTGAACACAAACCTGGGGCAGAAGCAGGTCCTGAGGGCCAGGATACAGCTGTAAGGACTGGGATGGAAAGGGAACCCTCTCCCCAGGCTTTGCACCTCACTGGCAACCTCAGCTACCAGCTTGTAACCCTGCTCCATCCCCGGCAGCACCCTGCCACCTCTCCCGGTCACCCTGATTCACCCCTGGTTGAGCTCGGTCGGCAGCACGGGGCTGCTCTCCCCCTGCCCCGGCACCCCAGCCTGCCCAGCACAGCAGGGCTGGGGAACATCAAATATTTATCAAAGCCCCAAAGAGCGGGTACGGAGGGGATTGGGTTTCCGAGCTCGCCAGCTCACCCCTTGCCGCTTTGTGTGTGCCAGGCGCTCTGCCAAGCACTGATAAATAAATAACACAACCCTTCGCCGTGACACTGTGCTGCCGAGAGCTGCTGCTGCCGGCACCCCACTCCCGGCCCCACGCTGCTCCCGGCATTAAACTTTCAGGTGCTGGGAAGAGGCAGCAGCTCCCACCGGCTGGGGAATGATTATTCACGGGGCTAGAAACCAGGCGAGTGCTTTGGTCTTCGTATTTCCCCAACTTGCTTGGCTCTGCAGGATGCGAGGGTTTTCCTCCAGGAGTGCAAACCCCTTTCCCTCTCTCGAGCTGGCGGTGAGGGCCACAGCTTGGTCCCTGCAGGAGGTGTTTTTGGGTTCACCCTCCTGGGGAAGGGCCATGCATCACCCTGAGCAAGGGACATCCACGTGCTCCCGCAGTACAGAAGTAAAAAGAGCGATGGCTGCTGTGCCTGCGGTACTGGCTGCCAGATCAAGCCCTGCCTGTCACTCTGTCCGTGTGCTGCTCAAGCCCTGCCCAAAGCGCAGGCAGCTCTGGATGAGGAAACCTCGTTCTTCAGGAAAAACACAAGACAAACAAGGCGAAGGGTGAGCAATTCCCAGACACATCAAAACTTGTGTTGTCCAGCACTCAGTGACCAGGAAGATGCCTCCAAGAACAATTTTTCCCCCCATCTTTCACAATTTCATGTCTTAAAATCTCTGCAAAGCTTTTTCCCCTCTTTTTCCAAACGCCTGCCTGGCAGTGCATCAGCTCAGCCGGCGGCACTGACCCATCCCTGCGCCCATGGCATGATGCCAGACTGGAGGGTGGCTGGGTGGGATGTCACCCCCTCCCCTGCGCTGGTGGTGGGATGGGTCCCACATGTCCCCATACCCCTTTCGTTGCAGAAGGCAGAGCCAGCCCCAGCACCGAGCAGCATCAGGCAATGCCACCAAGTACAGCGCTCACTGTGGTACAAGGTGGGAGATAGGCACCCATCAAGCGCCCATCTGTCCGCAGGATCCCGCTGCCACCCCCAAGCCACCCGGGCGGGTACAGGGGCAGCAGTTTGCCTGCTCTGACCCTCCTCTGTGCCAGCCAGAGCCAGCAGCATCATCTAGATTTCAGCGCTCAAAAGTGCCCACTTTGAATGAGTTGCCAAAGGACCACAAAGCCACTGCCTAAGGAGCCACATCGGATTTATGGCTCCATATTACAGAGGAATACAGGGAGGATCTGATGGAAAAGGTCATGGGATGGGGGCTTGTTTCAGCTTCAGGCTTCCCAAGGGTCCCATCACTTCTGCTGTCCCTCTCCCCACCTGCAAGAGGGGGACAGGACCCGGCCGCTCCTGCCAGGCTGGGCAGGATCAAACATCCCTGTGCGGCACGCGCTGAGAAAACCCCAAAAGGCTTCCCAGGAAGGGAGGTGACGAACCCCCGCGCCATTACCTCCACCAGCCGGTCCTGGGGCCGCAGCCCTGCTCTGGAGGCCGGTGAGTCAGGGTCGACTGAACGGATGAACTGCCCCGGCCGGGACTTCTCGCTGTGCAGGTTGAAGCCATAGCCGTTGGGGCCTTTCTTCAGGTGGCAGAGACGTGGGCACAGCTCCTTCTGTCCGTTTAAATCCTGATTAACAGAAAAGGGGTTGGGGGGAGACAAAATATTTAATTTACAGGTTTGGTTTTGCTCTAAAGCAGATACAATCATAAATAAAGCTACCAAGGAAGCACCATATCTGCACCCTGTCCTCCTGCTCCCCTGAACAGGGACAGGTTAACAAATGAATTTCCTCTCATTGAGTCTATTTTAGAATATCAATTGTCCGAAACCATTCCAGAAAAAATTAAAACAAAACAAAAAATGCATTTCCTTCACCAGAAGCAGCCCAGATAAAGTCCGCCCATACACCAAGACCCCTCCAGCAGCGGCCGAGCCCCAGTGCCACAGGCCCGGGCAGGAAGGAACCAAACCCGAGAACCGAGACACTGGATTAACCTTAGTAATTTATTTAAGGCAGTGCCGTGCCCTTGGTCCAGGTGACATCGGCATCACCTGCAGGTCTGATCACCTCCCAGCGGAGGGGCTCTGGGGGCCAGGGTGATGAACCCCACGCCTGATGGCTCCCCGCAGCATGGAAAGGCTGAGCTTGCTGTAGGAAGAACAGTACAGGTGTATGTGAGGAGTTTAGTGCCTTCCCCCCATCCCACGGAAAACGCTTTATGGCTCCTCAGGGCAGCTGGGGGGAGCAACAAATACCAGCTTTTCTCCAGGTCTGCAGGACCCATTACACTCCCTTGGATGCTGCTCTCCCCACCACTCTCCGCACAGCCCCCTCCAGCCCACACGCACTGGGCAGCACCGGCTCACGGCACAGCACCGCTTTGCTGGCAAGAGCCTCCATGGAGATATAGGTTTTCATTTTCATCTGTGGTTTAAGGAAAACACCCCCTGTGGCTGAGTTTTAATCTTTCATTAAAAGAAATGCTGCTCCCCTCCTGCTAACAGACCTTATTTTTTTCAGATCGACCTTATTTTTTTCAGATCACGTTTATGGTGAAATCTCTTACAGCCTTTCCTTTCAAATTAAAAACCCACACGGCAATTGCCTCCACGTTCCTATCTTTGCTGAAAGGTACTGTGAAACACCAAACCTGCACCCCATCCCCTCCCACCGCACGCCCAGAGAAGTCCTCCCTCCTCAAACAGCCCCGGGGCTCCTACACTCCGTGCTGGCTTCGCACTGGAACTGCCCGTTGCGCTCACAGCACCTTGGGGTTATTTCTGCAAAACACCCTCAGCGTTGCGTAAAAGCTGCTTCCTCTCCAGGAAGGGCTGTGGGAGCTGAAGGCAGCCGTGGCTGATGCCCAGGAGACCTGGCACGGCCGCCACTCATGCGGGGGATCCCAAGGATGATGCCAAGGGGCTTCAGCTGCGCATAGACCCTGCATGCCAAGAGCCAAACAAGCCGAAGGATGTTTCCCACTGCCAGCGTGGAGCTGGACTATCTGCAGGGCCCTCGCGGATGACGACAGGGAATAACTCCGTTTGCAATGATACAAGGTGATTTTTGGCCGCTGTGAGTTACAGTGGGGCAAACACAGAGGGCAGCAAAGAACTGGATCAATTCACCAGCACTCGCTCATCTCCTGGCTCCCTGTGGGGACAGCAGTGGCCCGCAAACGGCACTCCCGGGGTCGGCACCTAATTCCCGTAGGAGGAGCACAGTGGGTAAGCAAGCCGATTACCGGGCAGCCGGGCACTACCAGCGAACTGCTGGCTCCTGCCACCAGGGCTGTCACGGCTAAGTCACTTTGGGGGCTGATCCCGTTTCCATCATCCCCTCAAAGAAGGGATTTTCTGGAGAAGCATCAGGCAGGGACACACAGAACGGTCAGCCCCAGGGACCCACCATGCTGGGGAATGGCTCTGCCGCCTTTCCCCTTCGGCACAGCTGTGGAGCCACCGGCTGCCAACTTGGATGGAAAGAGCAGCCCCGCAGCACCCTTCTGCCCCCAGCGCACCACTCCCCGCCCAGTACCTACGGGCACCGCGTTAATGCAAATGGCAAAACATGACTAATATTACTCAATGTATGTCCCTGTCCCCAGCTGGGTTCCCCACGTTGCAGAGCTCAGGGCCAGAGGATCCCCAGGCACAGAGCATCAACCATCACCTGCACCAAGCACAGGCACCATCGATCACACGAAAACACCCAGCTGGGGTGACACTGCTGCCGCTGGCAGGGCACAGAGGCCACAGATGACGAGAAATAAACCCAAATAATCCCAGCAAGAAATACCTGCTTCATGCCACAGAGAGAGTGTCCCCATGCCGCGAGCCATGACCATGGCTGCCTGGCGAGCAGGGGCTCCGGACGCCCCCCCAGCACCGACTGCCTGCCGCGGGCTTTAATGAGGACGAGACCTGGGGATGGCATGAGACCTGGGGACAGGGCAAGGGGAGGCAGAAACCCACCACGACTGCTTCACTGCAGGGTGAAACTCCCCCTCGCTCCGTCCGGCGCTCGCTCCGACCCCACACGCACCCACCAGCTCAAAGGGATGTAAATAAATATCCCAGCACAGCCCTCCTCAAGCTGCTCATGAAATACTCAAGCTGGTGGGGTTGGAGGAGTTGGAGGAGTTCAGGGGACAACTCTGGTGTGACTGAAGCCTCCATCCCTGCATGGCCCTTTGTTGGGAATACAAAAAGATGCTTCCCTCCCCCATCACTTAAGGCTGCATCTTCCCAGGGCAGCTGACCACACCAAACCACCTCCTCCATTCCCTCTGCAACTTGCTTCCTCACGTTGAGCTCTTCCAAACAGCCGCTGTGGGGCTGACAGCCTGAACCCCCTGTGGGCCCCCAGCCCCACTGAACCCCAAAGCAGGGAGGCGAGAGCAGAGCCTCCCCCAGCGCCAAGCGCCAGCACTCAGCAACCCCTGGCCAAAGCAAGAGCTGGAGCTGCACCCCTCTGCTCCTGCTTGCACCCATCTGCTCCCGCATGCATGGCTGTGTGCCAGTTGCACTCTCCAGCAGTAAGCAATGAGATCAGAAGGAATTTTGGCTGTGGCTGCAATGCCCAGGGGGAACAGAGGTGGATAGGGACTCAGGACCAGCTTGACCAGCTCAATCCCAGCATCCAGGAAGAAATGGGATGCGAGATGACCAGCCCTTGCTGGACGCCAGGTCAGAGCCGCCCACGATGCCGCTGCTCTGGCACAGGAGGGACACCTCGGCCACCCCGACTCCTCCGGGCCAGAGCAGCAAATTCCTCAAAAAGCACTCGCAAATGAGGGCTGCTGTCAGCAGCACCCATCACGGGCATCAGGGCGTGCTTGGACCAGCTGCAAACTGTACCTGAACATTTACAGAGATTAACTTGGCAATACAGTTTTTTATTAAAAAAGCACAGAGGGAGCTGCAAGAAAAGGCTTACCGACTGCTCACGTGCACACTCAATTTTTGGAGGAAAAGAGACCTACAGACACCAGCCTGGGGAGATGCTCTTGGCATCGACACCTCAATGCACAGATCAGTTTTTAAAAGGGAAAAAATCATCAGTGCAACATCCACTGAGCGATAAAACCCAGCTCCTGCAAAACAGGGCAGGGCTCCCAAAGCACTTCAGCTACCTGCTCAGCAAAAGCCAGGACCAGCCCCTCCGCCTGCCACAACCCTGTGCTTCCATCCTCTCCCTCTGCAGATTTAGCAGCCTGTATTTTTCCCATGGCCCCGCAGCAGTTAGTTCACCCTATCTGCAAACATTTCCAGCTTGCCTTGGAGTTCTTCAAAAACTGAAGAAAACAGGAAATGATTCAACCGGCCAAAGAGGGTCGGATCCGCGCGACCTTAAAGGATGCACGGGGCTTTGTGCAGCTAGGAAAAGGGGGCATGTCTCGCAAGCAGAGGGGAACGCATCTGGGATCACCTATTTGGGTTTAGAAAGGACCTTTTTAAATCATTTCCCTCTTGCTCCACTTTTATGGAGTCAGCGGTGTGAAAGCACTGAGAAAACCACCTGAAAATGCCACGCTGTGGCTGCCGTCCCAGTGCAGAGAGTCCCGGGGCTCAGTAGGTGGCTGCAGGGGGACATGCCGGCAGGGCCAGTCCCTCCGCCTTCAGGGAATTCCCTGGGATCACCAGTGAAATCAAATTACTCAATAAATAAACCACTCAGGGGAAAGCTTTGTCTGCAGGATCTCTGTGGCTGCGAGGGTGGTAACCAGTGCCATGTCCTACGCGGGCTGGCTCTACTTTCACCACAGAATCTTGAATTCAAGGTCCTTAGCTGAAATGAATTCAACATCTTTGTTTTTATAAATAAATAAATAAATAAAAATTCCAATTCAGCATCTATTCTGGGCAGAAATCCTTGGGCAAAACTGCTTATCCTCCCGCAGAGATCATCTGGGGCTTTTGCTGGGCTCTTAAACCTCCTGACTAACGCAATCCTCGGCCACTGGAAAAAACAGGTCTTAGACCACAACTCTGCAAAGCCCCTCTCTGGGATTAAGCAAACACTGATGCTTCTCTTGCTTCACCCAGACCCGAGTACAGGCTCAAGCGCTTTGCGCTTACGTGCTCTGTTGACACGGAGCTGCTGTGGCTCTTGCCAGCTCTGCTATTTATTTTCTTTTTCACTGATGCCAACATTTCCCTGATTGTGTTCTGGGAAGATATTTCCTAAGCTCCCGGGGGGATTTTGCCTTTGTGAAACCCAAGCCCTGCGACGAAGCATTCCCTGTAACAGTGGCACGTTACCTGGGCTCCCCAGAAACCCATCAACACTCATCCCTGCAGAAACACTTCGGTATTGCTCCGGAGGAGGCTTCACCACCCCTTCATATGCCAAGAATATAAAAGCCAGTTTGGCTAAGTTAGATACACACGTATACTAGAAAGCAACAGAAATTAACTTTTTGTTTTGTTGCAAAAAAATTGCAAAAGAAAGCAATTTTTTTTTCCTAGGTATCCAGATACAACCAGTGGCCACTAATTCCATAAGTTGGATTAAGAAGCAATAGCATGTCATAGGTCACCTACAAGTATCACTCTCTATACGCATCCACAGGTACATATGTGCGTGTGCAGATAAATAAGCTGCATTGCCACACCGCCCTTGGAGCTGCTGCTTGAGGCAAATCATTGTCATTGTAGAAGGAAAAAGGTTTCGGAAATACTGTTCAAGCTGGTCCATTTAAAAATGCACAAACAAGACATTAAATAACAATGAAACACTTTCAATTAAAAAAAAAACAACAAAACAAAACCAAAAATTGGTTGGGTGTTGCCAGTTCTCACAATCTCATTGCAACTCTTGCAGCATCTGACTTTTTTCCCTTAGAGTTTCCAGTGCTGCTGCTGGGAGCCGGGGACCCCTGGGGACACCCCTTGGCTCACCAGGGTCCCCTGGGGACAACCCCCCGGCTCACTGGGATGCCACAGCACAGGCTTCATGCCACCCCCGTGCAGCTCCCTGCAGCGACCAGGACCATTCCCATTTCGTACACCTGGACGTTTCAGGCACACTCCACCATGGAGCCAGTATCATAAATGTCACTGGCTCTGATTAATGAGGGGTTTCCATGCAATTAATCAGTAGGTGCCAGCCTCCATGCAAGCAGAATCCACTCACAGAAGCACCAAACCGCCGGCACTTTGGTCTTTTCTGTTTCCTGAAACAAACTCACCTCCCGGCTTTCGAAGGGCAGCAGAGCAGCCCCCCACGCTCTGCTGTCCAAGAAAAACCTACATGCCCCTAGAAAAGTCCCTCCCTGGCTCCAGTGCCCACCCACCAGCCGCAGCTCAATGCCGCGAGGCCACCAGTGTCAGAGACCCGCTCGCCATCGCCGCTGACCCGGCCCCAAGCTCCAGCTCTGGGACAGGGTTGCCCCCATACTCCCCCTGCCCACCACCTCCACCTTCCCAAAGGGCACTAACTCACAAACCTAACCTGTGCATTCAAACCATCACCCGCAGCGTGACTTTGAGCAGGGCTGGGGATAAAAAGGGCTTTTCAAAGACCCCTCTCACACAGGCATCAGTACACGCCTTTCAGCACGATGCAAACTTGCTGCCAGCCCTGCGAGCTGTTGCCCAGCCTTGGACAACTCAGCCAGCATGGCCACGGGTCTCTCCCTGCCCGGGGTGCTCAAAGCCAGCGGTGGCCCAGTGCAGCCATGTTGGGTCCCAGCACCATCTCCAGCCCCTCCACCCCGCAGCTCCCCACACTGCACAGGCTCCCCGTGATGGGCTAAAACACCTTGAAAAGTCACGCTTTAGGGATTTATTCCACGAATAAAACACCAGTGCCAGCGTGGACACCCACCCCTCCCGGGTCCTCCAGGAGAGGAGGAGGAGGGCTGAACACACACACACGCACAAACACGGAGCTAGTCTAGCGGCCGAGGCCAGGTCGGTACCATCTGCTGCAGGAGCCCAGCGGGTCCCAGCACGCCACGGGGCAGAGCAGCTCCTGAGAACAGCGCGCCGAAGCCACGATGCTGCTGTGCACCTCAGCAAGGCGGTTCACCCCCGAACCTCCTCCGAGGCTTCTCAGCACAGCCAGGAAGCGCGTGGTGTCCTGTGGCGGCACCGTGAGGGGAGCGGGAGCTCTGGCCCCACTCATTCCCTCGGAACAGGGATTTACTCAAACCAAGCTGAGCTCATCTGCTGCGGGGGTGACAGCCGCCTCAGCCCTGTCACAGCGTGTAATCACCGGAGATCAGGGCTCGCCACCTAATCGGCTCAATCCTGCCTGGGACCACCTCACCCGCAGCACTCCGCACCCACTGGCACTTTTGGTGCCACTCCCAGCACCAGCTCCATCCCTCCATGGCCCAGCCCGATGGGCTTTGCTCTTTGCTGGGGCAGCCAAATAGGCTCTAATCGCTGCTGTTAGGAATCACACCGCCTGGATGCACTCCAGGCTCTGGATCACCCTGCGACACGTCAAGCCTTTCCGCCTCTGCTCGGCCGAGCTGGAGAAAACACAGGCAGGAGCATTCCTGCCTAATTTACATTGTTAACATATTTTCTTTTAAGTCAGCTCCTGTGGAGTCGTTTCCTCTCCTTTTGCATGTGGTTTTGGTCAGAAAATGGCTCCTTTGCTCGCCTGCTCCCTGCAAAGAAAACCTCCACCAACAGAGCCCGCCGGGGCTCGGGGACACTGGGCTCCCATCCTGCTCCGCGGTCACCTTGGGACACCAAGATGTCCTGAGGGGACAAGGGACATTGCTCAGGGCCTCCATGTCCATCCCCGCTGTCTCACCTCCAGCCAGGACCTCTCCATCCTCTGCACTTTGGCTTCTCCACTGCAGGCACAGAGCACCAAGGGATGCATGGGAGGGATGCACGGCTGCCTTTGGGGGTTGCAGAGGAGAAGGGCAGCTCTGGCAGTGTAGGTTCCTGACCAAAACCCAAACGCTGGCAGGCACAGTAGTGAAGGGTGATGCCGGGAGCTGGGAAGGAGCCGAGCGGGCGGAGAAACCCATGCAGGATGGGGGCCTGGGATGCAGCACCACCAGAACAAGGGGCCCATTTACACCCGCCCTGACACAGGCACCCTCCCTTGGCAGTAATGGTTATACTAGGAGCTGAGCGGAGCCGCAGGCAAGCTTTAATTGCCACTATTATTACCACAATTTGTTGGAAGCTCAAAGGCCACTGCCTTTGCTCAGATTTAGAGATGCACTTAACTTTAAGCAGATGCTTGTTGCCCTGATCTGGGAAGGGGAGGGGGGTCCTCGCATCCCTGACATGAAGACCCACTGTCTTTCATGCTACAAAAATGAGGAAAGCTGGGAGAAGCAGAAGCCCTCACCGTGCCTGCTGACAGTGCCCGCAGCCCTGCTCGCCGTGAGAACCGGGGAGGCTTTGGGCTCGTGCCACAGCCAGGAGCGGGATTACTGCCTCCATTCACTGCTGTGCCAGGGATCTGCCGCCTGCTACAGCAGGGCTGGTTTTCATTCCCCTTCCTCCAGGAATGACTCAAATTTTCCCATTAAAGCAGCACCAGAAAGGGGGCTATTGTAGCCCTGCATCCCCCCAGGCCAGGGGGAACTTGGTGACACTTTGCAGGGGGACAACAAGGCGGACTGCTGATGTCAAAGGAGCCTCAAACGTAAAAGGAGCCTCAAAAACCAGCCAGAAAGTGGGACTGCTGGCTGGCAGCGCTGCAAGGGGGGAGGCAGAGCACCCCCAGGTCTGTGACACAGGGCAAGGACACAGCAGCTCTCCCACTGTCCCCATTGCTGGGAAAAGCAGAGCAAGAATGTTCCTGGGGTTTCCCACCCCCCAGATTCAGGTCCACACCAGGACACTGCGACCCCCCACATGCTGCTGAGAAGGGCTCGGGGGCTCCCTCCCCGGCTGTGCACACTTCACCTGGCTCCATCCCCCAGCTCAGAGTCAGCCAGCGCCGAATCGGCTCAAACTCCAGATGTTGGTGAAATGCTATAAATAAAGGAGGGGGAAGGGGAGAGGGTGCTGGTGGGATGCCAGGCCCACCAAAACACAAGCAGATGTTCCCCTTCCTCGCAGGGCTGGGCTGCACCCATCCACAGCTGGGGTTGGGGAAAAAGGTGGCAGTTCCAGCACCCAGAGGTGCCCCGGCTGGCGAGACCCGCCCCCCCCAGCACCTGCAGAAGGGGGGCAACTCAGAGGTTTTCCACCAGACAGGCCAGGAATAAATCCTTGGGCAGGACCAGCTCTGTAAACAGCCTGCTTCCATTTTTATACAGCCACAACTCTAATTACCACCCGCCCTGTTAGCTGAGGAGGTGTTTCAGCTCCGACACCAGCAGTGAAAAGAGAAAAATGTCACTTTGTTCTTCCAATACAGACATAACAGCCTGACTGACACTTGCTCTTAAAGTTCATAGCTTCACAGCATCTCCTGGGCAGCAGTGGCTTCTGCCTCCACATCACGACAGCCAGGAGAAAGTTTTGGTTGCTCCATGGGGATAAGCAGGGACTGCGTCAGTGCCCACAGCAATCCCTGCCCTGAGAGAAAAGGAGAAGCTCAAACACAGCTGAGCTGCCACAAAATACCTTTTGGCATGGCCTGTGATCACCCTGAAATGAGCAGAGTTATCTTAAATATCACCAGGAGGAGAGGAGGGGTGCTGCAGGTTCCTGACGGTGCTGGCACAAACCGTGCCGCAGTGCCATCGTCCCTCGCCTTGGTGTCAAAGCTTTGTGTCACCACCAACCCAAACTGCCAGGCACCTCACCTGCCCACGTAGGCTGCCAGCCCCGAACACAAGGTCTGGGCTTTTGTAGCTTATTTAAGTTACTTCCATTATTCAAATTGCTCCAATTATTTAAATTGCTCCAGCTGGGTTTGAGTGATAGAAGCATAAAAAAAATTATTTATTTGTTTTTAAAGGGCAAAAGACATTGAGATTTGCATTGTTTTCCTCAACAGCTGCAGCACTGCTGCCCCAGGACCCTCATGCCAGCCTGAGAGGCTCAGCCAGGCGCTGTGTCTCTGCCTGGGTGGCTGCTGGAGGAGCAGGGGCTGCACCGGCATGCACACCCAGAGCCCTTTGGATGCGTCCCACTGCTTTCTCTGCCAACACGCAGCACAAACGGAGGGAGCGAGGATGGCAGGCGAGCTGGGAGACAGACAAGCAATCCCAATTAGCAGTGGAAAGCGTCCAGCCGCGGGTACTCAGCAGGACCCACAGCCAAGCTGCAGCTGATATGGTAATTTGGATATTTTCAGTGGGTGAGTGTCCAGCCCTGCTGGGTCTGCTGCAGCAGATGGGAGCACTGAGTCGGGCCTGGCTGTGCTGGCCGGGGTGATGCCGGGTCCCTGCTCCACCCTTGATCACAGCCCAACAGTGGCCCCTGCGAGGAGGAGGATTAGCGATGAGGAGGATTAGCCATGCAATGGAAACCCTGTACTCACAGGACGGCTCCTTCCAGCAGCGGAGGGGAAGGATGATGGCCACAGCAGGTACCAAGCCTTAACAGGGATGTGCTGTTCCCAGGGATGCTCGCCCTGAGCCCTGCAGCAGTTTCAGACACAGCAGAGGGGATGGTGGCTGGTCACTGATGACCCTCAGCCCCCAGCAGCCCTTACCAGGGCAATGCAAAAGCAATCAGAAAAAAATAATGAGGTCCTTCACTGTCCCCTGGCACTGCGGGAGTGGCGTGAAGAAGAGGTACACACCCTCCCCAAGCCGTGCACCAAAGTGTCCAGGTCTCCCCCAAGTCCATGCACCCCAACCTGGTCCCTTCCAGGCGCTATGGGATGCAAACCCCGTGGGAGAGCGGGATAGCCATGCCAGCACCCTGCCACAGAGCCAGACTTTGGCCATGGCGCCAGACATGACAAAAGGTTATTATCCTGAGAAACTGCCGGGCAGGAGAAAAAAAAGAGCAGGAAGGATATGAAGGGTGGGGAGGACGCCTGATCTCCAGCCTGTGCTGACAGTGCCTGCCAGGCTGGGCTGCCCCACAGGATGGCACAGCTCCTGCCCCCCCAAGCACCCCGCACCAGAGCGGGGTGATGGGAAAAGCGTTTCACTTACAGCCTCCCACCAGTGTTTCACCTTTAAGCAATTTGCTGCCAAAGAAATAAGAGCTCAACCTTAGCTGCTGATGCCCTAAGGTGAAGGGGTAAGCCTGGATTTGCCCCTGTCTGAAATCCCCGGCACTGTACCACAGCTCCGGCCATGGCATTACAGAAATCCCAGAGCACAAAGGGGCTTCTCAGAAGAGGGGCTGCAGCCAGGGCAGTGTCCTGGTGAGGACCACACATCCCCAGTGGGGACAGCCCCAGGCCATGGTGCCTGACAGGCACATCACCCAGAGAGGGCGGCTGGCTGGTGCGGGGACGCCACCCTGGTCTGGCTCCGTGGGGTTCAACTGATCCCCCCAGCAGCGATACCTCCAGCTGAGCTGTCCCTGCCATTCCTCAGCAATCCCACAGCTGGGGAATTTCTCAGCCACAAGCAGCAGCTTTTTTTCCCCCCGCATTTGCTGGCGTTTGAGCAGACTCAGACAGCGAAGGCACCCACGCTCTCCCCCGGGCAGGGCTGGAGCCAGGAACAGCAGCACAGGCTTGGCTGGGAGCAGGGAGCAGCTGGCCCAGCCTAGGGAGAGAGGACAGACAGAGGAGACCAAAACCGCCACGTGCATGTGTTTTCTTTGAGAGAGACAACTTTTCCAGCATGATCTGCCAAGGGAACATGCAGCCAGGATACCGGCAAGCTCCCCTGCTCCAGAGGGATGGGCTCCAGGCCAACGCAGGGCAGCAGCACGGGTCCTGGCAGGCTGGGATTTGTCCAAGAGGAGAAACACTGGATCTCCACTCTGGATGCAAAGGGATCTCATCAGATCTAGAGGGATCTGTTTTCCAGTGGGTAGGAGGGAAAAGAGGCAAAGAGCATCAGTCACTGTGCAGGGCTCAAACCACAGCTTGAGCTGCTGGAACAGGGGGAAAAGTCCTTCCCACGCTCGCCACGAACCCCCCCGGGGCAAGGGGAGGGATTGCCGCGGACGATGGGAAAGAAGCAGGAGAGCTTCCCCAATCGAACGGTGCTCCCTCCCTCTGCGGGGGCCATGCTGCAGTGGCCCCCGGGGGGGAGATGTGCCCCGCTCAATGGCACCCCAAATCGGAAGCACAACTGCCACCCACGGCAGCACATCTCAACATCCTCAGCACTGCTCCAAGGACAGGCAATGGATCCCAAATGGAGCCTCCTGTGCAGGGCAGGGCCCAAATCACCCCATATGCGAGCTCGTGCTCGCTTGCAGCCCAGGCAGCCAGAGGCTCTGGCCAGAGCTGCACACCATAAAACCGCTGACCATGCCGTATCAGCCTGCCCTTTGGACTCCTCAGCTTTTTGCTGAGGCCAAGCCTTGAGCAATCACCAAATCACCCGTTAATGCTGGCCCCACTCGTTGCCTTTAATAACCACAGGTCATTAACAGGAATCCAGTCATACCAGCTTTGCACTCCCACAGCAGCAGAGAGCCCCGTTTGCAGCCACAAGCCTCCCAGCCCTGCGCTGGGTGAGTGTGGCTGCACTGCGGTGACCAGCTCAGCACCACCGACACTGGGGGAAACCCCCCTCAAGAAGGTGGGGGCTCTCATGTGACGTGCCAGGGACCACCAGGGGCTCGTGCAATGCACTGGGCACCATGGAGAGCACTGCTCCCTCCCCAGACCCTGTGGTGGGCACAGGGGGACAACTGCTGTGCGTGCCACCATCTCCTTGTTACAGGTGGGGATCTCTCATCCACACACCCAGGGAAGGAAAGATATTTTCTGAAGGGTATAGGTTGCTCAAGCTCTTAACTCCTGGTTTTCACCCTGCGGGCTGCATGGCTGCGCTGCGGTACCCATGCAGGACCCAGGGGACACTGACACAGTGTGGCTGCTGTGGGACCATGCACCGCACCCCACATCCCACAGCTGCTTCCTCCCTGCTGCAGTGCCAGCTGTGATCCACGTCCCATGGGAACCAGCACCAACCTGCTCAAACCCACTGAGAACTGCCCTGAAAGCCTGAATTTTGGGGATGGGGTGCAGCCCCCAGCAGGTCAATAAATATCCCACAGCCCTGCAGAAAGCTGGCTGTTAGTCGAGACATCTAACATGGAACGGGGAAGCCTGTGTTCTGCACCATGGGCCAGTGAAGACATGGCTCCCAGTCCTCCCCCGGTCCTGGAGGAAGAGATCATAGATGCTATATTTAGACCTACAGAGCCCAATAAAGCACATACAGGGTGGGAGAGACCACGTAAGCCATCATACTGGCCCTTCAGGGCGACCTTCCACCCCACTCCACCACCAAGCTCACCCCATGCCCAGCAGGATGAGCTGGGTGCAGCCCCACAGGTGCTTCAGCTCTGCGGAGCATGCTGCACGCTCACCGCATGCTTGCGGTGTGCTCGCCGCACACCTTCAGCTCCCACTGCCACACAGCAGCATTTCACTGCCCAGCTGTCCCCAGCACAGGGACACATCTGCACCTCCCCAGCCTGGCCCCTGCCTGGGGAAGGGGGGAGAACAGGCACTGCTCTGTGAGCGCCGGGGAGCACTGGGACCAGGGAAGTTCAATAGTTTACTACCAATATTTGTCTTGGCCAGGCAGCATGGGTTGCTGGAGGAAACGGGGCAGGGGGAGGGCTCCAAACATCCTCTGCATTCCTTATAATGAAAGTAAAGCCAGTGCTGTGGCACCCGTGCTTGGGGTTAACCAAATGTAAGGCCTTTTGTATTTAAAAATCCTGCAATAAAATATCCAGGGGTGCAATTTTCCAAAAAGCAGGAGTGAGGGGCCTCGCTGCTGGCCCTCAGCTTGACATGTGAGCTACCCCCTCCTCCCAAAAACCCACAACTCAAAGCTTTTGCACAAAATCTGCCCATGGAGCTGATCTGAATACAGCACTCAAAGTCCATGGCTCTGCCTGGGGCTCTCAACCTCCTCGACACGACTCAACCCTCTTTCCACAGCAACCGTTGCAAAATGCTGGTGCCGGCTCCGTCCCACAACACGGCTGGAAAACACAGGATCAAACTGAGACCTGATGCCATCAGGGCTCGCTCACTCAGCCTGTACCACTGCAATACTCAGCTCAAAAAATGATGTTTTAAACCCAGCTCCTTAAAAAATGAGAAGACCACAGAAGATGCCCCTTGCTTGCTAAAGGCTACAGGGAGCCGAGCCAAGCACCCTCCCGGACGCTGCTCCTCGGGCGAGGGGCTAGTGTTTATCTCTGGCTGGGACAGCTGAACAGCACCTCCGTTCTGGGGCAGATAAGGAGGTTCAGAGGTGGCTCTGCCAAAGCCCTGCGTAGTAGCAGGTGGTCCAGGACAAAGTGCATTTCCCATGCAGTGTGGGAGGACCTCCCGTGATAACCCCCGGAGCCACCACCAGACTCCAGCTGCTCCTGCTGATAAACCACGGGTGAAGGTGGGTGCGCAGTGTCAGGCACCCTCCGGTGCTGGCTGCGGGGCTCTGAGCATGCTGCAATCCATGCCCATGGGAAGGGCTGAAGAGGACCAGAAAGCCACAGGGAAAGTCGCTGCCCCAGAACAGCCCTGGCACGGCACTTGCAAAACCAAGAGATGGATCCAGGTGTCCAACAAAACCCAGCAGTCGCTTCAAGGAGTGGCACAAGGCAATTTTTATCCCCACCTGCTGCCCCAAGCATTCCTCCAGCATGACACAGGATCTCCCATGTACTCCCATCCCCAGGACAGACTCAGCCTCCCCGATGTCAGTGGGAGCCCTGTGCTCATTAACAGCTGCCAGACAAGAGCAGGGAACTCTTCCAGGCACAACAGACTATTCACCCCGCTTAGAACTAATTAGGGCTTGTCTTAATTAAATCCTGCTAACCATGAACAACCACAGGGCCAGAATTAACTGATTTACCTGGGATGGCCTTTGGCCGCTCCTAAGGGACTGCCTGCCTGGTACGAGTGAGCCAGCCCTGCGCCGGCCACGGTGGCTGCAGACACGGCAAGGCAGGAGCTGTCGGGGCTTGGGAAGAGCCACTGGAGACCTGCCCCACGGCAGAGCATCACACCCCAGGGGACGCCGGTCCAGCCAGGTGGTACGGCCCTCTCCGAGGGCTGCAGGAAGAGCTGCCGCAGCACACCCCAGGGTGGGAGCTCAGCCCTCCAAGGCAGGAGAGGAGGGATTAGCCCTCCTGCCGCCTTTTGTGCTGCTTGTTTCTTTAACAGGATTAGTCCCTCTAAGTTCATAAGAGGGTTTAATCACATAACACCATGGGGTGAGCAGCGGGACTCCTGCCGGGTCCGTGCAGGGGTGACCCTCACTTAACTGGGTTTACCACAGACAGCGATGGAGGGGCCCGGGGCTGCATCCGGACACCAACTCACTGCTGCTCCCTGTCCTGCTCCTTTCTCGAGCATCCCTGGCCACGGGGCAGCGCATGGGACAGCTCAGTGCCGGGGCTGGAGACCCCACCAAGGGAAAGACCCTCTGCTCATCACTGGCTGGGCAGTTGGAGCCCGAGACGCCCACAAAGCAT
The DNA here is from genome assembly GCF_047370975.1 of Nipponia nippon. NCBI lineage: Eukaryota > Metazoa > Chordata > Aves > Pelecaniformes > Threskiornithidae > Nipponia > Nipponia nippon. The sequence continues at coordinate 17,399,402 of NW_028262369.1, read as the reverse complement.
CCCTGTGCACTACTGCAGCACTACAGGGAATTGTCTTTCTTACCTTCCCCTTGCTCATAAAATTACTTTTCAATTTGGCTTTCACAGACTCACCACTAACAGACATCTACCACCAGCTTATTTCACCTGGTAACAAACTCTTGCAAGGTTTTAGTGGAAAAAGAGAGACATTTAGCCAACATGACCCAGCTCCAAGTCTGGTTACGGTTTAAATGTACGCAGCGTGGAACCAAAGCACTCAGGAGTCCAGGCAAAAGCTGTAATGAAATTAAATTACAATATGGATCTTGCCAGAAATAATTATGTCGACAACTTGGGTTTTAATTCCTTATTTATAGAGACCTGTGGATCTAGAGAAACCCTTTGCTGATTACAAGTTCAATTTTCTCTCTCTCTCATATCCCAGCCTGGAGTCTCCCAAGACCACTGCCTGTAAAATCTCTGTACCTAGAGATAGAGCCAAGGACTGGGAGCCCAAACCAGCTCAATTCAGACCTTAATTTATACACTGAGTTCTCTGATAGTGCTGGGTAAATCACTCAACCTCACAGCCTCAGTGTCCCCAACTGAAGGGCATGAACAAAGTGCACAGAGGCAATGCCACGGCCATCGCATCGCACTTGAGTGCTGTTAGGGCTGCAAGCAGTAAAGGGATGTTGGATTACAGATTAAAAGGAGCTCTTTAAAGCCTCGTTTGGAAGTCAGGTGTGCCCAGCTGGCAGCTGGATGCCCTGCCCCGCTCCAGCCCGGGAATGCACAGTGTAAGTCAGCATATGCGTAGCACCTTTGCTCCATGTGTTTCTACTCCCCACAAGCAATGCCGTAATGCCAGCACCTTCTCCAGGTAGGAGCAGCCCTGTGCCCGGGAGACTGGGCAGGAGGAGGTGGGATTCACCCAGACCCACAGCATCGCCCGCAGCACCGCCCGGTCCAGGATGAAACACCCAGAGGTGTTTTATCCAGCCACACTGCACAGTGGCACCAGGGACAGTCCTGGATAAAGAGAGCTGGGAATGTGCGGTGTGCCCCCTCCTCCAAAAAAAAAAAAAATACCTGTTTTAAGGTTTCCTCAACCACAACAGGACCATGAGCCCAACCATCCCAGAGAAACTCCAAGGGATAAGCAGTCACGGCAGAGGCTCTGTGCAGCTGCCAGGGCACATGCATAAGGCCCTGATTCTGCCAGAAGATTTTTAATTTATTTGAAACCATTTAATAATTTTACTATTGAACAGAACCATTAAACAGCTGGCAAGGAGCCCACTTGTAAGTGGGGCTGTTATTAAAGCAAGCTGCTCGAGCGCATCCCTGTGAGCAGAGGGGGCCGGGACCAGCTGCACCAGAGCAAGCTGCATTTTGAATGGCTCCCATTTAATATCAGTTTTCAAATCATTTTGAGGGAAAGCTTTTGATTACTGAAGGATGCAGAAAGGAACATCACCGGCTGGACCACACTCAGCATCTCTTGGTGTCAGCAGTGTCACCGCTCTGCAGCCAGGCAATGGGCTGGGATGCAAACACCCCCTACACACTCCTGCCCCCTCCCAGGGAGGTGACAGGTCCCAGGGGTGACCCCGCTGTCCCCTCGAAGGACTGGGTGTCCCTTGGGAGCTTGTGGCCCCGGGAACAAAGGCTCTTGGCAGGGCGCAGCTCCTCCCGATGTTAATCTGCCTCCTGCCTCCCGCTCCCTTCCACTCACTTTGTGTTTCACTAAAAATATCGCAGCGGAGGAAGTTTCTGCCGCGGGGTGGATGCTCTCCTCCCCGGGAGGGGCTTCCTGCACTGCCCCGGCACAAAAATAACCCCCCAGCCGAGCTCCTCTGCAGGACCCACTGCCCACATCGAGCCTGGGCAGGCGAGCCACAGCCAGGGGACACCCACTCAGCCCCCTCCCTCTGTCCCCGCAGTGCACCTGTGGCTCCCAAACATTTTGGGTGATAGGACACAGCCACAGTCCACATGAAAGGAAGCATTTTGCATCCAAACACCCTTCCCACAGCACTGGGAGGACGCAAGTGTGTGGGATCCAGGCATTTGGCAGTGAGGGCTGACCCTGCCATGCTCCAGCATGGAGAGCAACACACTGTTTTCTTCACCTTACAACACCGTGGGTAAGCGTCCCATCTCGTATCTGGATTGCATCCAGCAGGACAAGGCTCAGATCCCTGCCGGCACCTCCTCAGAGTGCTGCGGCAACACCCAGCACACACTGCTCCCCCACAGGCTCATCACAACCCGAGCCGAGGCTCCAGCAAACCCCACTGCAGGCACTGCCATGCCAGCCCCAAACTGATACCACAAAACTGCTCTCAGCTGCCTGCACACCGTGGGGGGCAGAAGTGCAACCAGCTTCTGAAACACCCCAATGCTCACGCAAAGGCAGCTCTGCAAAAACAGGTCTTGTCCTGCTCCTTCTAACCAAGCACCAAATCACTGGACCAATGGTCTGAAAAGTCAGTTATTTTTATGCATTTATTCTCGCGCTGCCTGCACAGGAAAGGGGCAGGCTCCCAGAAAAGCAAAACACGCCAGGCTCCACTGAGCAAAGCCCACGGTGTAGCAGCCTCCCGCAGCCCAGATTGCCACGAGCCACCACTCCATTGCCCAGCAGGTGAGGGGCAAGCATCCCACTGTCGTCCCTGGAGACAGCCCCTCTGGCTGCCACACACCCCAACCTCCATCCCCAAGATGCTGCAAGCTGGAGCTGCTCCAGAGCCCACCCACACCACCTGGGGCCCCGGCACCGACTCTGCCCAGCCCCATGACACACGATGCCAGCAAGCCCAGCACCATCAATAATGTAGCAGGGTCAGCACCAGCACAGGGCCACCGGCTTCCCCACAGCTCCGCCGCACACCAGCCCAACTGCTGCCTCTGGGATGGCATTGAAGCACTAATCCCAAAAGCAAGCCCGGCTTTACAGCCGCTCCTCAGCTGAGTTCCTGCAGTAACCAGACCTGTGTAGCCCAGCCCCCACTGCAATGCTGCTCTTTGCGGGGAGGCAGGGGGTCTCCAGCCCTGCTGTCCTGCCTCCCATCTCCCTGCAGGCATCTTCCCTTCCCCAGCAGGGACATGGCAAGCCACACTCCCATCCCACACCCTCATCCAACCACTGCAGAGCAGCAACCCAAGCTCCCTGAACCCTGGTGCAGCTCCACGCTGCAGCTGCAGAAATGGCTTTGCAAAGTTGTTTTTGTTTACGCAGAGAAACAGAATGCATGCAGTCATGCATCCTTGTTCTGATGGGGCGCACACATGGCTTTCTTTCAGCTTCGCCCTTTCGGGCCCATGATGAGCACTGCCAGGCTGGCAGCATCCACAAAAATAGCTGCTGTGGGAAGGGCAAGGAACAGTGCAGGGACATGGCCACAGCTCCTCAGGCTCTGTGCTGGAGGGTTTCCCCAAGCCTCTGCCTGCACAGCAGGAACCTCACCCAGGTTGTACCAGGATGAGCCCTGCTGTCCTCCCCGACCACCCTCTCCCCGCAGGTCCATGCCTGCCACCAGGGCCCAGGGAGCGCAGGATGCTCCAGGGAAGTGCTTTAATTTAAACCATGCACTTATTTTTTGGGGTTGGTTTTTTTCTAATCGCGTAATTACTGCAGACATTTCTGCTCATGTTAGGTTTTATTACATCTTTGTGGTTATTCTACAAGCCCTAAATTTTGGGCCTCAACTGAGTTGGCAAAGTTCTCTGAAAACATCTGTCCCAAGTTACTCCCTTTCCAGCACTCCGGCAGAAAGCTGGCGGCTGAAGATGTTGCAACGCAAAGTTTTACTTGCGACAGGAAAAGTTCTTATTCCTGACCCAAACAGAAGTGTAAATATTTACTGCCTCAATGTCAGGGCTGGCCCCACACCTGTGGGTCCTGACAGGCACCCAGGCACTCATCCATCCTCCTCCAGAAAACAGCACATCTGTCCCCAGGCACATCAGCTCCTCTCAAGCGCAGGCCGGCAGCACGCAGGAGGCTCAACACCTGCCCGCTGTCACAGCAAAGAGTCAGCCAAAGTCCCCTATGTCGACAGACAGACACCCATTCTCCTGCTGTTTGCAGTTGTTGACAGCAGCAATGCTAAGGGTGACACCGTCCCTCCCTGAGCAGGGGCTGATTAACAACCTGCCACTAATTGCCCCACATTAAAATTTCTGGACACAACAGGCTGCTTCAATCCAGGAGCTACTAAACAAGACCTAGGTTTGTTTTCCAAAAGCTGGTTGTAAAGGTCCCTTTGCACACCCACCCCTCCCCACAGTCATGCTTTGGTGTCACCAGAGCAGAGATGGAAGGGAATTGCATCACCCCAAATGCATCTCGGTGACTTTACTGTTGTTCTTGTTTCTCCTACAAACACACCTGGAGAAAGCAGCAAGGCAGCAAGTCCCAAGGACACTGCTAACATGGCTCATGAAGCCTGCATGGCCGTAACAGGGGTCCCAGTAACAGCACATCCATCCTGCCACACAGGAGCAGCAGGGGCAGCCGAGCTGCTGCCTGCAAAGGCACTGTCAGCCCCAGGCCACGCTGCCTGCACACCATGAACGCCTCTGGGATGGCCGGCAGCATCCAGGTGAGCTCCTAGCAGCACTGCTCAGCACTAGCCAGGCCCTGCAACACACCTGCCTTTTACACACCGTTAGCTCAGACATTTAATGAACAGCCACCGCTGGCTCACACTGCTGTCCCAAAGGCACCTTTGCAATAAAGGCCACCACCACCAAGCACCCAGCGCCCAATGCACTCAGAGCAGCCCCTGCCACGCTGAGACCCTCCAGCACAGCCCTGCCTGCTACCTCCCAAACCCCTGGGGACTCAATGCTGGGTGCCTGACAGGGGAGAACCAGATCTCCAGGGAAAAGCAGAAAACAGCCCAGTGACCACAAGAACATGTTTGGGACAGGGGAATGCATGGCATGGGGGCATGGGCCCTGTTGCTTCCCCTCCCAGGGGACACAGCATAGGGCAGGTAGCCAGCAGGCAAACAGCACAGCCAGGCATGGACCTGGGTGCAGCACTGCAGGACGGGGCAAGACAGACGCTGCTCCCCGTGCCACCATGGCCACGCAGGGCATGAGTCCCCAGGGTGCTGGGGATGGCAGAGCTGTGACAGACACGGCTGCTGGCAGCCAGCCCTGCCAACCTGCTCTCGGGGCAGGCAGCCTGATTTTAAATACGTGCTGAATTATTCATGGCATTACCGTGGTTCCTGGAGCACAAGGTCCTGAACACCAGGTCTCTGCCAGGGGTGCGCGTTGACCTCCCCACCCATGGCAGCTCTCCAGGGGGGTCACTCCTCTTGCAAAATAAGACTGGGGCAGGGTGGGGGAGGCTGGCAGGGCTGTGCCCACCCTGCCTGCTGCATTGCCTCCCTGCTGCCCACTGCTACGGCCGCCCCAGGTGCCAGATTTCCCTCCTCTTTGTTTCAGTTGCTCATTCCTTCAGGCTGCACTGAACAACCCGGCCTCAAATCAAGGAGAACTGCAGCTTTTACATAAACAAATGCCGCTCAAAAAAATGCTGCTCCCTGGGAGCAGCCTGGAGCATCAGCACCAGTTCCCACAGGGGCAGGTTGGGGCCAGGGGTCTGCAGGGGGAAGGGAGCTGCCTTTTCTCCTCCTTTACTAAGTGCCTCCAGGGAAGCTACACAAAAGACCCAAGCGCTGCCAGCCCAAGCCCAGCTTCTCCCAGTGCCACCTAGCTCAGAGCCTGGTCCCCTCCAAACACAGTTGAAGGCAAGTCTCTAACTGGACCCCAGCTGCCACAGCCCCGTGTCAGGGATGGAAATCTCTCCCAAACAGCCCCTGCACTTGGGAGCTGTGCACCCCACGTGGGCCCAGTGCTGGTGATATACAGGATTAGGGTCAGGCTAGAGCTGCTCCATGCAGGGGCACGGTGCTGGAAGGCTAAGCACTGCAGGAACTGGGGTGCACCATTGCTCCCCTGGCCTCCAGCCATTTTGGACCTAGGATGAGAGCCACATCATACAGACCAAAAGCCTGAAGCAAGCAGGACTGCAAGGCACAGGAGCAGGATGCAAATCCTGCTGCTCCGGCCACCCGTGACCTCGTACCATGGTCACTCATGGCCCCAGCACAGAGAAGTGACCTTGGCCAAGAAAGGCTGCAGCACCCAGCTCTTCAAAGAGCTGCCACCCGCAGAGGCAGGAGCAAACCAACCGCTGTCCTGAGCCTCTGCAGGCACCCAACATGCTCAGCACTGCCTGCTCAGCAGCCCCCGTCCCCAGCCCCACATTGTGGGCAACGTCCCCAGAGTCAGCTCCCTTTGTCCAGCTCAGGCTCCACCAAATGCCAGCCCCAGCTCCAGGACAGTGAGCACCAAATGTCCCAGCCACACTGCCCCAGGCAAGCCCCCAGCCAAGGACCCCAGCCCCTCTGAGGGGAAGCGTGGGCGCTTCTCCCCCCTTACACCCCAGCCCTGCCTGGCTCTCCCTGTCCCACCCTCTCCTTGGAGGAGCCAAAACCCAAAGGCCGGAAAGGACCGTCCTGTTCCCCTTGCCTGACTTCCCGTCAGCACACGCTGTTGGATTGCAACCAGCACACGAAACAGAGACAGGATAGGAAATCCCCAGCTTGGAAAGCCGCCCCGGCCGTGCCCAGCCGCCCCCCGGCCCGCCCCGGGAACAGCTCCTCTCCCACCAGTTGTCCCGGGGGTGACCAGCCCCCCACTGCATCAACCCCCAGGGGAAGCACACCCATCATCATCATCACACAGACATTCAAACAGCTTCAAAACATGCAATAAGTAAAAAAAAAAAATACTGCCCCTGTCCCTGCCAGACCCAGGGAAGGGGGGTTCCTCCTCTGCAAGATGCCGAACAGCTCTGGAGGGGAGGGCCAGAGGCGAGACCCCCTCCTTATCGCTGGAGACGCACGTGCCTCCTGCTTCATACCAGCATCGCCTCTTATCTGCGCGGGGGAATTTCTTCAGCTGTTACTCTGTGGGGGGCTCCTGAGGACGCGAAGCTTTCCTGACTCACCCACCTACGTCCTCCCCGCAGCCCCACGGCCACTTCTGGGCCAGTACCCAGCCACCACCCCTCCGCTGAGGGGGCAGAAGCCGACCACCAGGCCCTGCAGCCCCTGCAAGCTCCCCGGGGAGGAGGAGTGTGCTCATGGCAGCTCTGCAATGGAGGAGGCGGTTGAGCACCAGCACTCCCTGTCCAGTGGCACAGATCAGCAAGCACAGGGGGGCTGCAGGGTGGGGACATGGAAGGCAAGGGGACAGATGGCTGCAGAGAGGTGACAGTCATGGACTCAGCCACACAACACCCACACCGCTCCTGCCACGTTCACACCCCAAGCAAGGGCAATGCCAGCACCAAACCCTGCTATCTGCCGAGTGCAAGGCTGCGCTGTCTCCGCCAGCCCAGCCCCAGCAGCAAGGCAGCCATGGAAATTGGAAGTTTTCCACCCCAAATTCTTTCCTTTTTGGAAAGGAGTTTACCAATAAAAGGCACTTACTGCAGAATCACAGTCCAGACCCAGGCCACTTGAAAAAGAGCTAATTTCCTTCCTATTTAAGCAAAGAGCTGAGAACACATTCGCCCCAGATGTTCCCTCCCTCCTGCAAATAAAGGAGGAGAGAGAAGCTCATTCATGAGCTCCAGCTCTGCCGCATGCCTGGTCTGTGTGCCCTGTCCCCCCGTAGGGGAGCGAGACCCAGGCTGGGTCACCCATCCCCAGGGCTGATGGCCCCCCACCAGCCCCCCAGCAGCTCCCCAGGCTCACGAGACCCTTGAAGGGTGCAGGAGGGGAGAGAGCAGTGCAGAGGGAGGTGCTCCCAAGGTGGCTGCACCCAATCCCCGGCTCTGCACCCAGCAGCCCCATGCATTGCCTGGCTCTACCCTCACCTTCCTGCTGCCGTGTGAGGAGAAGCTGTGCGAGTGCCGCTGGAAGCTGCCCCCGGTCAGATCCAGCTGTGGCTTCCAGACCTCCCCGTTGTCGCTGCCCACCGATTTGGTGGGCGAGATGCCAGAGTTCAGCAGGATCCCACTGTGCACCATCTCCTCCGTGCACGTCAGGCGCAGACTGCACAGGTACTCATCTGTCTCCTTGTCCACCACGAGTAAGCGCGTCTCTGTCTCCACGGCTTTGATGCGCTGCACAACCTGGAAAGGAGAAGAGCAACTGAGTAGAAACACAGGGACCTCCTGGCTGTGGCAGGAGCTGGATCTGAGGACCATCAACTCCCCCATGCTCTCCTGCAGCTTTGGTCTTGCTGCAGGGTGCAAGTTTGCTGTTACTTCCAGCCATCAGTGATGGGGGGAAAAGGGCAGACCAGGGCTTTGGGGGACCCCCAGGATGGAGTGCCTGTTGCCTGCAGCCCCAGGTGATGATGGTGATGGCTCTTTCCACTCCATGGCCCACAACCCACATGACAGCTCTGCCCAGGGTAGCTGTACAGACCACCCGGGATCACCCGCTCTCCTCAGACACGAGCTTTCACAGAGGCTGCTTCATTGCCCCCCCCCTCCGCCCCCAGCATCAGAAACCCTGCTGCCTGGTTTTGTCCTTTAGAGGGACAACACAATCTGTCCCACCAAGCAAACAATCCTGCACACTCATTTCCTTTATATGGGACTGATTCCTTCCCCTATAATCAGTGCAGGGTGGAGAGCCAGGGTGCACAGGGAAGCACCGAGCACCCATGCATGCATTTGGTGGCTGGGCTGCCTTTGCTGGCTACCCCCCACCCCACATGGATTTATGAAAGAAACAACCCGATCTGCACATTCATCCCTGGTCTGTGCTGGGGGCCAGGAGAGATAAGGGAAGCCAGTGCTGGGAGCGGGAGATGGGCCCGTCCCTGCTGGGATCCAGCTCCAGGCAGCGCTGAATGGGGACCATTGTCCTGCTGCTGCCCGGCTCCTTCACGGGGATCGGTGACTGGCAGAGACTCTGAAAGGAGCTCGTGGTGTCAGCGCAGCGGGGAGAGCCAGGAGGAGCCGATTGCAGCCGGGCAGGGGGGTAAAATCACACCAGGGTGGGCTGTGATGGCAACAGGGCAAATCCAGGACGTGCACAGGAGCCAGGCAAAGGGAAACAGCCTCCAGACTCCCTGCCAGCACCCACATAGGGCTGGCTCTGCTCAGCCACCTCATCCCTGCACAGGCCTTCATCCCGAGGAGGAGGAGGAGGGGTAGTATCACTGGCGATGCTGCTCGGCAGCCATCCCCAGCCATGGGGTGGCCCTGAAGACCACAGACCCATGACCCCCCAAGGGCATGCCGGGAAACCCCCAAAGCAGCTGAGCTTTCTTACAGGGCTCCTGCTCTGATCTAGGTCACACTGGCCAGACACACTGCAACCACCAAGGTTATAAGCGGCAAATGAACCTAATGCACAATTAGCTAGCATTTATTTACTCCCCTGCAAGCTCCATTCAAGGTCAACAGAGCTGGTATCTGCAAATGAAAAAAACAACCAAGAAATTTATAGACTGCAGACAAGGCTGCTTGTCCTGAACCAACTAATCTGCTGCAGGCTGCAGCCTCCGTCTCCACACGCCGCGTCGGGCAGCAGCATGCCCAGGGTTCCCATCTGTAACTGGCCTAAAGGGTGCTATTCCATCAAGCCCCAGAAAATCCATCTGCTCCCTTTCAGATCTATTTACATGCGACATCAGACAGTGCTGCCGATACTGCAAGGCAGTGCCTGTGCAAGGCCACTTCTCCTGGAGGGGACCCGGGAGCAGGCAGCCGACATGCGGTGGCAGGAGATACAGATGGGCAATGCCTGTGGGGAGCACGCAGGAGAAACATGCTGGGTCCCGCAAAGCAATATCCCCCAGCCACCACAGTTTGGGTGCTCCAGGCATTAGGGCAGCACAATTAATCACTGCAGGGAGCAGGGTCCCGCAGACCATAACCAAACACAGAGGGACTGCAGAAGCAGCCAGCGGAGAGCAATGCTGGGGCTCAGCCCGCTGCCGCGCTCCCCAACAGCTATGGCAAGAGCAGCAATGAAGCAAGCATCCCCCCAGCCCCGCGAGTGCTGGCGGCTGAGCCAGGCAGGGATGGAGAGTGGGCACAGAGCAGCCCCTCATCCTCTCCCCGTTGGTGGGGATTAGCAGAAGGAGCTTTCTGTGACGAACTCCCCAGGCTTTGGGGACAGAGCAGTGGGGTGAAGGCAAAGCAGCAGCCAGGCACACGGCAAGGTCCTGCCCGACATGGGCAGAGCCCAGCACCCTACCCGTTTCCGAGCCATGGTCACAGCCTTGAGTCTGTAGCTTTTCTGAAGACGACACAGCCTTCCCTGCACATCCTGCACCTCGGGACCTTCTCAGCACCGGTCCCAGACGCATGATTTCCGCAACTCCACCCAAACAGACTTTCAACTCTGGCTACACCAGCACCAGCCCAGGCCCTTCCACCCTTGCCAAACACCAGCTGCCCAGGAAGGAGACTCATGGTGCCACTGGGAACAGCTCAGTTCATCCCTCCAGCTCTGAAAGAGATGCCTCTGCCTATGCACCACACTGCCAGTCTCAGCAAGGACCTGGAGGCTTTCCTGTACCACCTTTTAACAGCACAGTCGGATCGCCTTTGTGCATGCCACACTGGCGCAGAGACACGGAACAAGGAAGAATGGGTCTTATCTGAAAACCATACATATCCAGGGAGACCATCATCCCCATCACTACCCCTAGAAACACCATTTTTTGGTGCTGTACAGTGGACCCAAGCCAGGCAGATGCTGGTCCAGAGCTCAGCCTCCATGGCCATCAGGCTCCAGGACAAGCCACCCACCAGTGATCCCAGGAGAGGCAGCTCAGCTCCTACACCCCACGGACTTCGGGCACAGAGGGAAGGCAGGAGCCCGCTGCTCTGCCCCGCACACCCACTGCCCGCCTGAGCAAGGAACTGAGGAGCCAGGATGCAATTTTGCATCCAAGACGTGAAACGCCCTGAGAACACGTTCTGCCTTCGCTCCTTGGGTAAGGCCAGGAAAAAACAGAGAACAAAGACACCGATGCCAACAGCTTCAGCTCGAAACACAGTTACACCCAAACAGCAAGGCCTTGTTTGCTGTGGGCTCGGTCCCACCGCAGCTTCAGAAGCACATGGAGAAGCGTTACTTATTCAAGGTCGGGGACCTCAGCAGCGCAAGGAGGAGAGGCCACGGCAAACTGACTGCTCTAACGCATTGGCAGAAGCCAGCATCTGACCTACCACGGCATTGCCCTTCCCACAGTCCATCAGTGCTGGGTACTTTTTGAGTGGGGGGGAAAGGTTCTTGCTGTATTAAGGCAGGAGGAAGGACGATCCCAGAGCATGTCCCGGGGCAGGGCTGCTCCTGCTCACGCCACTCGCACACTCACACACACTAATGCCACCACAGCAGGAACCCAGCATGGCTGTGAGCTCCATGACACCCCGGGTGGGACACTCCATCCTATTCACTGCTCTGCAGCAGGGAGCAAATGCCAGGACTGAATCCTGCCTCCACAGCAGAAAATGGAAGGCAGGAAAATTTCTCCCATTTCACTTGACCTGCTGGAAAACCCTGCATATTTCAAAGACACAGCTGGCTGTCTCAGCTCCGCTATCGCCCATCCCCAGCATCCCAGTTTCAGCAGGGAGTTCTGATGGCTTCCAACACGACACAGCTCCTTACGGGAACACAGCCCTCCTTTCTGCCCAGCCAGATCAAAGATGTGGATCCTCCTTCAAGGGTTTTGAAATCACATTCAAGACAAACATTAACTTTTACACAGCTGGCTCAGATGATCTAAACGGGCTCAGTTAACCATGAAAACCCACCAAGCCCATGGAGAGGAGTCTATGAGGCTTCACTGGAGCCACCTGGCCTTGCCATGATGCCGGAAGGCTCTGCCTCACCTTGAGCACAGCAACATCCACGTCTGCCCATGAAGCCTGGGAACCCACACCCCCCAAAACGCTGCTGGGTCTGCAAGCTACGTGAGGAACATCCCTGCCCTGCCCCAATAAAGCGCTGGCAGCAGGGGCCAGCCATATGTTTTAAGTTACTAAAGCACTAAACCCTGCAGAGCCCACGAGCCATTAGGCAAACGGGCACATTCAGCGCTGTGCCCCTGCCAGGCTCCGTGTCTCTGGTGGGACAAGAGCAGCTTGAATCAAATTACTTGGTTTTTGGACTAAACTGTTTAACAAACACAAGTTTCAGTTTTATAAGCAGAAAATGACACAGCCTGAAGTGTGCAGCTTCTGTTACAGAGCTGGGAAACAGCTTGCTTTGACCCCCCCCCCCCAGTCACAGCCGTGGTCTAATAACAGCCATTATTTCCCTACAAGCCCTATCTCACTTAAGCCAGTCAAACTGCTGCACATCTGCAGAGCTTTATCAGTAGATTTTAAGGCATCCTTACACACTCCGAGCTGCATAGGCAGGAGCAGCTCACCCAAAGTGGCTACGAAAGCCCAGAGCAGAGCCAGAAATAAAGCCCAGGTCTCCCCATTCCTTTCCACCACAGATTGCATAACGCAGCGCTGCCCTGCCCATGCCAAAACACCTTCGCTTTCCCACCTTCACACGATTACAACATCCTTTCCCCAGCAGCGAGACAGACCACACCACACAACCGTTCTCGTGGGAACTCGGCATCCCGGGCATGCGAAGCCCTGCTACAGCCCAGGCCTAGGATTTTGAGGGGCACCCATCCCATCCCAGCGACCACCAGCACCAGGCGGGCCAAGGATGCTCCGGCACTGTTATTTTGGGAGAAAACCAGCCCTCTAGCCCACCCCACGGAGGCTGGAGCCGGGCAGAGCCAAGCCGGCGGGGAGGCTCAAAGCCGGGGCACTCGGCCCCGGGGGTGCCACGGTCAGCTAGCTAGCTGCCTGCCCTGCCCGTCCCCTGCCCGTCCCCCTGCCCGCACCTGGTGGTGCGTCTCCTGCTCCACGTTGAGCCCGTTCACCTCGACGACGCGGTCCCCGGCGCGCAGCCCCGCCGCCTCGGCCGGCGAACCGGGCTCCACTTTGCGGATGAACTGCCCGCTCTTGCCCTTCTCGCCGTGCAGGTGGAAGCCGTAGCCGCTCTCCCCCTTCAGCATGCGGCACAGCCGCGGCTTCAGCTGGTCCTTGGCCATGGCCGGGGCGGCCGGCGGCGCGCAGCGGCGGGCGGGCGGGGGCGGGCGGCCGCGGGGCCCCTTTTATGCGCGGCCCGGGGCGGGCGCGGAGCGGCGGGGCGCGGAGGGGCGGGCCGGGGCCGCGGCCGGGGCCGGCGCTGGGGCTGGGGCTGGGGCTGGGGCCGGGGCGCTGCGCAGCGCGGCCATGCTGCGCGCTGCCCCGCGGCGGCGGGAGCGCGGTGGGCGGGGACGGGGACGGGGATGGGGATGGGGCCGGGCCGGGCGGAGCCGGGGCGGAGCCGCAGCGAGGGACGGGGACGGCCGAGGGACGGGGCGGGCGGAGCCGGGACCGGGACTGACACCGGCACTGACACCGGGATCGGGACCGGGACCGGCACCGGCACCGCGACCGGGCGGACGGAGCCAATGGAGCCCCGGGGCCGATGGAGAGGGGGTGCCCGGGGCTGATCGCGGCCTCCCGGGCTCACGGGTCGGAGCCACCCGGGGCTCTGCGGGCTGAGCTCCGGCTCCGGCTGCCATAGCCCCCCCGGTACAGTACAGAGCCCCCGGGCTGGGGGCAACCCCGGAGCCCCTGGGGCCAGGGCAGTGGGCAGCCCCGCAGGCAGCTGGCCGGAGCCCACCACCCTCCAGGCCAGCCTGGGGACTGAGCTGGGTCCCCCCTGCATCTGCAGGCCAGGCCCCCCATCCCCACTCCCCTCTGGGAAGGGGGACCCGGGCCAAGGCTCATTCGTGGGGCAGCGCAGCTCTCCGGGACACAGGCAAGGACCACCCCGTGAAGGGGAGGCGATGGGGAGCAGGGCCTGGAGCAGAGGCTGCTCAACCGGAGGGAGTTCATCCTGAACCGATGGGATATGCTGGGAGCCCCTGGTCCGGAGAGGGGAGGACACAGCCCAGCAGCTCCTCTGCCCACCCAGTCCCAGCCCATGACCGTGGGGAGATGCAGAGCTCTTTGTGGGATGTCTCTGCCAAGCCAGCCGGTCTGGCACACATGGGCCTCATGGGCTGATGCACTTCATACGTTCATGTGAAAGAGCTCAGAAATATTTTGTGTTTCGTTTGTGTTTCAACCAGAGAACAGCTCTGCTGTTCTAGTCCCAGACATTCCTGGCAGGGAAAGGCTCCTGCTCGATCCTGGGTGCACCAGTGGACAGGCTGTCCAGGTTTCACCTGGAATGAGCTTGTTTTGATTGAACACAGAGATCCCCATCTTCACCCTTTTGCATTCCTGGTCTTCATTTCCTTGAAATCTCTTACAAGGAGGAAATGACCCAGGTTAGTTGTCAGAGCATTCGTTGGTGCTGCGTGTCACGTTCCTGTCTCACAGATTTTCTAGCTCTCCTCCGTGGCACTTCTCCTTCCTCAACTGCTTTTTTTTTTTTTTTTTTTTTGTCCTCGATTTTTATAGAGCGGAAGCAAATGCAGCGGCCAGCTTGAGGCAGTAAATAAGACTCCAGAAATTAATACTGATTCACTTTTAATTTGTAGTCTGCTTTAAAAAAACTACTTCCACTGCAGTTATACATAAAGTCACTCTTCAAAGGAAAGATGCTTGAACCAAAAAGATGCTTAGTGATGTGTCTTAGAGGAGAGATGCTATCCTGGAAAAAAATGGCATTATTTATCTCCGCCAATTCTTCCCACCTTCATTTCCTATAGGTAATGTGGATATTCAGACGCTGCATGCGAGGAGAGCACACAGTGTGGCTGTGGCTGGGTGGTGGGCACCAGCCCCCGTGAGCGCTCGGTGCTGTCCCTCGGGGTGCCCGTCACCCTCAGCCGGGCGCGGGCTCAGCCGCCAGTTCAGCCCCGGCTTCGGCTGCAGTTTGCAGCCAGTGAGGTCCCAGCAGGGAGGACGCCGGTTGCCTTTGCTCCGAGGCTCCTTTGCTCTCTGCGGCACTACAGAAGCACCGATCTCGGCACAAAATCCTGGGTGACACAAGAGGAGGCCAGAGAGCTGGGAAATTCAGAGACTGTTTTATTTGCTGTATAAGGCAAGTACTCCCTTGAGCCTCTTTGTGGAGTCCTGAAGCTTTTTATCAGGCTAGAGGAGTGCAAATAATTGATTTTTCCACTCACTGGCCAAACCAAAAAAACTGGGGGGGGGGGGGGGGGGGGGAGGAGAAGGAATTGTTTCAAGTTTATTTAAACAAAAAAGTTTTTCTTTTTATTCAGTGCAATAAAAACATGAGGGAGAAAATCTTTTGGGTGGTCAGACAGAATATTTTAATCCTTTTCAATGTCTTTTTAAAAGTGTTGGTAGCTTGCAAAATAAAAAAGGCAGAAAATATAATTTCAAAAAGGTGAAAATGGGATGTTTGAATTTTTCAAAAATGCTTATTTTTTTTGAGCACAAGCATTTTCTCAAGTGTGACCTGAATTTGTTGATTTTTTTCAACCTCAGTGTCCCCAAAGGACTTTTTTTTTTCTGAAAAAAACATCTATTCATTGTAGAGAAATGCAAACCTTGCAGCCTGAGCATCCCTGCCCATCTCTGCTGGGCTCAGGAGGCGGCAGCATCCCAGGACTGGCTCCCCAGGGCATCAGGACCCTGACTCAGCTGCTGCTGGGTCCCCTCTCCTGCTGGGAAACGTAGGGGACTTGGTAGAGCCCCAACTCAGCACAGGATTTTTGCCTGCCTGCTTCAGGTCGCACACCTTGCGAGCCTAAAATGGAGGATTTATTTCATGAGCCCACTACTTTGGGGACTAACGGAGCCGTGCTGTGGTTGTGGCTCTGAGCCCAGACGGTGCATGGGTCTGGGATGTCCTCCCTGTCCTGGGATGCACAGCTCAGTGCATGCTTTGGCATGGATGTGGTTCAAAGAGGAATGCTGTATTTTTTTCACTGCACCTGATGGGGAAGGCTCCTTCATGTAAAGGAGCTGGAAAGAACTTGAAAATGTGTCGTGCAAAGGCGCATCCTCACACGGTACAAACCCCCTTCAGTTCTCAAGGCCATCCTGCCATTTCCCATCTGTGGCCCATTGTAGAAAAAAAGGAGAGAGCACAGGAGGGCTCCTGCACTTACTGGTATAACAGAGCCATGATTAAATCCAGCAGATACTGCACAGGTGAGGTTTTTCCATTGAAATTTCGGTGTGTTTTGATTTGGGCAGATACTTAAGTCCGAATTGGGCCAGCCTGAAGGCTGAGGAAGTTCATGGGATCTGTGTGCTTACTGGCTTGGAAGGGTTTGAAGCTCTTTTTGTTTGACATCTGCTTCTAATTCCTTCACTGCACTTGGTTGAGCAGCGACAGAGAATTACACCTGTGTCCTGAACCCTGTTTGCCTTAGGCCTGATCCTGTTGCATCACTAATGCAAAATACAGATGCTGTGAAAAGTTTCACAATTACAGAAATAAGGCTCAACTGGCAGGCTCCCTGGTGCGTCGGAGGGAGGGATTTTTGGAGCCCATAAAGTCCATCTTCATTCAGGAATTGGCAAAACCTCCGCTGATAACCCGAGCCTGTTCAGGCTGGCTTGTTTCTAAGACGGGTGGAAGGTCAGGGTGAGGGGCTCTTTGAGGGGGAGTATGGTTTGCCGAGGCTGCTGATGGAGTCGCTGGGCTGTGCCGGTGCTTCCAAAGAAATGAGAGGTTTTGCACGTGCCTTTGGGCCATCTTCTGCCAAAGAGCAGACACGTTTTCAAGACTCCAGGAGCCCCATGTCTTGCTCATGGCTCCATCTCATGCCTGCTGGGTGGCTTTGTGCAGATCTTGTGGCTTCTACGTTTCCTCTCTCCCCAACCCTCTCCCGGGATGTGGGTCGCTCCCCTGTGCTTGTCCTACTTGGGGACGGGAGCTTTCCCAAAGACAGGGGGAGGGTGAGGGAAAGGCTGGGCGCTGCCGGACACCCCTCCCTTTGGCTTTCGTGAGACACCAGTTTCCATCTCAGCCATGGGAGCAGCTGGCAGGGAGATGCTCTTCCTCCCGCTCAGCCTCCTCCTCCCCATCAGTGCGCTTTGGCCGGTGTTTATCCGCCCCCCACTCCACACCCAGCTTCCCGCCACAGAGCCAGAGCTCACTGGGCTGGTTGCGGCCGGGCTGCACGTCCCAGGAGACCTTGGCCACCCACAGCACCTTCTGCCTGGGTGTGGAGGAAGACCCGGGTGCCTCTGCCCAAGCTCAGGGACATACCCTTGCCGGCAGTGGTGTTTGACAGTCCCCGCCAGGAGCTGCAGAGAGCTGTTGCTTCTGCAGTAATTAGCTCTGACTATTAATAAATGAAGTCTCGGGCTTTCTGCGTGGCGTGGATGCGGCCGTGCTCATTGCTCCCTTGTCTCGCTGTCACTCAGCATGGGGCTGCTTGGTCCCGGCTGCTCTCGGGGAGCAGTGGCTCTCAAGGAGCGGGGAAAGGCCGATGAGTTATTTACACTACCGGAGGAACTGGGAATGAGAGGAGAGCTCATAAAAAACACCATCTCATTTTCTCTAGGCCTCTGTGTGTGGCACTATTGAGCTGTAAACATTTTCCAGGTTAGATTTATAGAGATAGAAGGAGAACTGATCATTAGGAGGATTAATTATATGCTTTGTGGATTGTGAAAGTCCAGAAAGTTCAGTTACGCTGCTGAGAGCTGGGAGATCCCTCTTGCACAAGCTGACAGGTAGGAATCTGCCCAGGTCCTTTATTATTCACAATCAGATAGCAGTGCTATAGGTACCAAGCTGGAGGGGGTGCAGCAGCACTTGGTGCTGTGCAGGCACGGAGCTGGCAACAATCCCCAGGCAGGCTGGGTGCACCTCAGACCTCCCACATGCCAGCACAGCCACGGACAAGTGTGCAAGCAATGATGCTGCTCCCACACCCCAGCAGCATGCAAGCTGCCCTCTGCCGCACCTGCCGTGCTCCCGCGGCACAGGCACCCCGCTGCCTGTGCTGTGCAGGGTGACACCCTGCTGCTGACCACCATTTTCCCCTAGAAGAGCCAAAATGTCTCTAACTGCTACAGGAAAACCACACAGATAATACAACTGCAAAGGGACTTGCTCCTGGAGAGGCTGATGTTGGCACAGCTCGTTTCCTGAGCTGGACGCCAGACAGTGCTGGTGCTGGTGCCACACCAGTGTGCCGGTCTGCCACTGTGTCTGCCGCAACAAGGACATGGATGTAAGAGCAGCACCGAGCCCTCCAGCTGGCTCTGGGGTCCCCTGTCCCTGGGAGCACCCGTCCTCGGGAGCACCCATCCCCAGGAACACCCATCCCTGGCAGCACCCATCCCTGAGACCACCCATCCCCAGGACCACCCGTCCCCTGCAGCACGCATTCCTGGAAGCACCCACCCCAGGCGAGGCTGGCGGCAGAGCAGTGCAGGTGAGCACGTCCACGGAAGTGCCAGCGTGGCACAGGGACCTCCCTGGGCAGGAATGTGCCTGCGAGGTCCCTGCCAGTGCCCAGCACTGCTGCCCAAGGAGAGTGTCAGCGTTCATTCACGCCGTGATCCGTCTCAGCCACCTCCTCTCCTGCCAGGAGAAGCAGAGCAGAGGCCCCATGCCACCAGATGTGGGAGCTGGACCCAACCCCAGGGGTGGTGGTGGCCTGAGCGCGGAGTGGCAGAAGCACCTCAAGAGGCTCTTGCAGGGCTGGAGGTGGATGGAGAGGGGGGGCTCATGGTTTCACCCAGCTGGGACACCCCCTCTGCCAGCCCAGCCACAGCAGCCCGGGGGGCTGGGAGCACAGCCAGTCTGTGCTAGTGTTTTAGCATGGCTGTGCCTGGGTTTAATCCTACCATACCATGACAGTCATGGCCCAGGCTAAAGGTTTTGGAGGCATCAGCTCTTCTGCTGGCATGTCCAGCCCTGGATACCACCCCAGCACCCAGGCGACTCCGCAAGGGCTGGGACCATTCCTGCAGCATCTTCGTGGCATGAGCAGAATGGCGAGGACATCCCCAGAGACCTTTGCTGGTCCCTGAGGTGTTTGCAGCTCTTGATGGGGCTTGGGGAGCACAGTTTGATTAAGGGGCTGCTTCTCTTGCAGCAGCTGCATGGCCAGGCTGGGGGACGACGGCTTCCTTCCACTGCCCGATGGGGCTGTGTCTGGGTTTTGCTCTCTCCTGCACACAGTAGAGGGAATATCCACCAGAAAGTAAGACAGGGAAAATGCTCAGACCTGGGAAGGTGCCTTTAGCCCAGCGTCTCGTCACCCAGGAGGGGGTGAAGGGGGGCTGGAGGGGACCTCCAGAGGACATTTTATCTTTGCTGCACCACCAGCCACTCAGCCATTCCTGTGCCGGACCCACCAGTGTGTGTGCACGACCCCAGGAGAGGGGCACGGGATCTGGCAGGATGCTCAGGGAGCAGGCAGAGCCGGGCAGTGCAGGTGGAGCAGTGCTGACACGGGTCACCTCCACTGCCGGTGGCACATGTCCACGGCAGGTGAGCTGTCTCGACAAAGCAGCGCGGGCACTCCCCAAATACAGCCCTGTGTACAGTCAACACAGCAGAGGCACCTCCAGGGCGGCCTCAGCACGGGGCCAGCATGGCTCTGGGGGGACACTCATGGGTGGGATCGTGGGGCCCGCAGGAGGGTCCTAACCTGGCGTTTCCCCTTGGGCACCCCAGGAACAGCCCCGGGCTGCTGCAGCTCGGCCAGGGAGATCTCTGCCCGTGTCTCTAAGCCACTGTCACCTTATCAGTCCTCTGGACATCTTGGCAATAGGCAAAGCAGCAGGCACAGAGGTACTGTTATCTCCTGTTCTCTGCAGATCCTACCCCTTATCTCCAGCCTGGGCCAATTCCCCTGGGTGGTGTCAGTGTGAAGGCGTGGACAGCCTGGCAGTACGGGAGGGGACGGGATGCGATGAGACCCCTGGCAGACCCTGGCTCAGTGCTGGGTCCCGCAGCCTGGGGCTCCCCGCAGGGACATTCGGGGCCATTGCAGGGACCATCTGGGGTACCCAGCTCTGCCCAAGGGCTTTCCATCCCCAGCCACCACCGCACCCAACAGGGGCCACCTGCTGGAGAAGGGCTCAGCCCTGGCCCAGCTCAGCGTCAGCCTGGCTCAGCCCCAGCCGCATGCATCCCAGTGGGGCGAGGAACAGCTTCTGGGCAGAGCCGACGTCGGAGGAAATTCCTTGGGGAGTTTTCTTCCTCCTGGTGCATGCAGGGGCTCTACAGCCATTGTGTGTGTGTGCGGGCCAGCCCTGGCGTGAGCTCACACTGGCTCCTCCGGGGCTGCCGGTTCCTGTCCCAGATGCTGCCCTCCCCAAAGCCCCCAGCCCCGGTGTGCCTGGCTGCCTCAGTGGATGCTGCTGGTCCCCTGGGAGAGGCCAGGGAGCCGGGAAGGAAAGGGAGCCGCCCTGGGCTCGGGCTGGGTTGGGGTGGGACGTCTTCCTGCCTGCCACAGCCCCTGGGATTCGCCTGCCTCTTGGACTGGAACAAAATGCATCCGCTGGCACGGCAGGCTGGGTGATGGCGCACCCTGTCCAGGAAAGCCTCGCTGCGTCAGCCGGCCCCGGCTCCAGCTGGTGGTGCTGGATCTGCAGAGCTCCCAGACGGCACCTCAGGGATGGACCTGGATCCAGGTCCAAACCCCACATGTGCTGCACAGGGATCCAGAGCCCAGGAGCAGCCTCATCCCTGGGCTGCCCTAATACAGAGCAGTGGGACAGGCTTTAGCCCAGAGCTCCCATCCCCTCCCAGGCCTGTGGTCTTGGCTGGGGCTGTGCAGACAGTGGGGCACCCATGGGGGCAGGTCCCCACTTTGCAAGGGCGCAGGGATGGGGACATGTTGGCAGGGCTCATCCTCACCCCTGCTGCCCCGGCAAAGGCACCCGGGTGCCACTGCATCTCCTACACCCTGCCCACCACCCCACAGCCTCAGTCACCTCGTGGAACATGGTGGGAGGGAAGGGGTGACGTGTCTGGACCCACATCTCCCAAAGCCCAAAGCAGTGCTGGGAATTGCACTCCTCGATTGCAGTTACCCCCCACAAAGCAGCTCCGTGGGGGTCAGCGGGCACCTGGACCCTGAAGGGGGCCAGGAGCCAAGGTGCTGCTGCAGCTCTGGGCCTGCCCGTGATCCCCCTGAAAGCTGTCATCCCCCCACTTTGCTCCCAGCCACAAACCAAGCCCATGGCAGGCAGGGACCCAGCATCCTCCCCAAGAATCCTTGGGGCTGCATTTTGTCTCCGGGCATCCATGGGGGCCAGGTCAGGGGGCCCCCGTGGTCCCAGTGGCAGGGTCTCCGTGGTCCAAGTGGCAGGGTCCCCATGGTCCAGGCATGCAGCCCCCCAGAGTGAGGGGGACGGGAGGCAGACCATGGGGAGTGTGGTGTCTCCCCTGGGACCAGTCTTTTAGAAGGGATTAGATTAATGTCCATCAGGGATGGCTGGGTCCTGCCCCGGGGTGGGAGGGGTAATTAAATGCCTTCTTAAACTTTCTTCCATTTTATTGGGCTTGTTGACCCCTGGGGAAGGCCCAGACCTCTCCAGAGAGCTGGGAGCACAGCGGAAATTATTGTACGGCCCTGGTGGGGAATCAGCTCATGCTCCTTAACAGCAACAGGAAAAATTATTTTACAAGATGAGAAGTGAAGGACTTGTGGTTAACTGAGTGCGTCGCTGGTTTTGCCCCAGTAACTGGCACGTACAAGTGTTCCTTTCCGACAGACGCGGGCAGGAGCGCACACTCGAGTCGTGTCTCTCATCATATCGCCCTTCATTCCCCTCTCTGTGTATCCTCCTGTGCAAAGCTGACCTTTACATTTTCTACCTCATTTTATCACTTACCTCCATCAAGAACGGCAATCTGCCTCAGCGGCCACTCCACAGGCTGATTGGCACCCTGACAGGTAGGGCCCTTTTCAAGTGCAGCTGCCTAATGGGTTATTGGCAATCATGTCTCATTTGGCCCATCCGAGCACCGCGCTGCGCTAACGAAGAGCAGAAATTGGAAAATCATGGGGGGGAAGGGAGAGGGGACACGGCGGAGAAACCGGTTGGGAATCAACTGGGAGAGAACGATCCTTCACATGTTACAGCACCTGAAACCCTCCTCGAGACCTGGCGAGGGGTGACGGCAGCCCCCTGGGTGCAAGGGGCAGTGTGGCAGGCAGGGCTCGGCGTCCGCCCGCCTCCCCTGACAAGCACCGCGAGGGGTTTCTCCTTTCAGATCCGAACCAAAGGCAGCACAAACCCTGTTGTCCCCGCTCCACGGTCAGCCACAGGGGCTTGGCAGGAGCAGGCAGTTCATGCAAGAGGGGTGGAAACGTCTCTTTTTGCCAGATTTCCTGCAAAATCCGCCAGCGCTGGCAGGCAAGAGCTCAGCAATTCACGGGAGCCGGACTCAGCCCCCCAGACCTCGGTTTTCTTTACAGCCCAGATCCCACCCACTCCAGCACACCTTCACCGTGCACTCCTGCCTGGCCCCAAGGCTTCTCCCTGTTTTAATGGGGAGTTACATTATTTTCATCAGCGGAGACATGTATAAAATTAAGCTCCAAACAGGCAAATAAACAACTAGAGCAGTGAGGACCTGCAGAGCTTTTGTTCAGCCCAGTCCAGGAAAGATTTCTAAGTTTGTCATCTTAATTGACACTTAGCCTGGCAGTAACTCCCTGATGGGCAGTAAAAGAGATTTACTGTAAAGCTGCAGAAGAAATTGTGTCAAGGAGTTAAATCACGTCAGAAAAATCTGGGAGTGACCCGACCACTGAAGTGCCTGCCCTGTGAGGAGCCATACCAGGTTTTGCTTTTAAAAAAACCCCCAAAACCACAACAGCACAATGAAGCCAAAGTTTCCTTTGATCAATTGTCATTTTAATGAGGGCAGGTTCCTAGGAAGCAAACAGTACATGTTTGTATCATATTGCAAACAAGCTAGTACAGAAATCTAAAAAAAATAAACAAAAATAAATATCTTCCCTGTTTATTTCTCCCCAAGTTTATAGCACTAGGTTGACCTGAAAACAAGATGAATTTACCACTGTGTCTGGACAGCGGCCATGAAAAATTAGATTTTTTTGAATGCAATTGTCTATATGGTTTCAGAGAGGTCAGAGTACCAGGAGATCCGCTGATGAGACTCTTCCTCGCCAGCTAGGGTGAACGGTTCTACCTCAGGCAGTCAATGCTCCTCCGGCACCTGAAGCACCTCGCCAGGCCCCTTCAGCGGACCAGAGCCATATCTTCAAGCGGGAGAAGCTGAAAGAAGAAGAGGGGCTGGGTTACTTCGGAGCCTCACCTGGGTGTCTGGCTGCACACCCGAGCCCCGCCAACACCTCCCTTCCCACGCGGGACCACATTTCCCCTCTGCACAGCACTTAAACCAACGCTGCATTCGCGATATTCACAAAATATTCTCCTCCGTGGGCTCAGATCCGACCTGCGGTGACTGCAGACTCCCTTTCTGCCACTATGCACGCAGATAAACCCCATGCAGACACCCAAATACCAGGCTTGGACCTGCCTGCGAGGCTCCTGTGGGGATTTTGTTCTGGAATCAGAGGGATGCACGCACATACTCGGGTCCAGAGCCACGACCGCGGTACCCGGGACTGCTCTGCCTACGCACAGCCAGGCTGCGGGAGGTAACGGGACAGCGCGGACGTAACGCAGGGCTGAGCTGACCTGTCTGGGCTTTCCCAAAAAGATACTAATCTCAGATTTCCTCCAAAAAAGAAAGCGGGGGAGGAATACAGCTATGTGTTTCAGGCGCTGCTCCAACAGCTAAAAGCCTCCGTGGATTTCAGCTGGATGTTGGCTCCAGCTTTACATAAGTGGAAAGAGATTTAGTGTTTGGAACCAGCCCTGAGCCAGTCCCACGCAGCCTGGCTGAGCCCCAAGTGGGCAGGGAGAGGGGTCCTGCGGAGGGGCCACGCCAGCAGCGCCTCGGCATCGCCGGCCTGCCGGCCCCACGGACACCCCTGCCGGCACGGGCAGCTCCGTCCCGCAAGGTGCAGGTTTGTGATGCACCAAACGGGGGGCACAGAAATCATCCAGCTCCTTTTTCTGCCCTAAAGCCAAAGTGCAGCTCCTTCAAACACTTCCCATGGGGAGGAGGAACCACATCCCCCTCCTCCCGGCTCACTTTGCTGGGTGCAACAAACCTCGTGGTTCAAGTTTAAAAATGCAGCGGAGACTCAACTCATGCAGTCGCACTCATGCAGCGGTGACAGGGCTGTAAACCCCCGGGGACCTGGGCTGTCCCGCAGGGTCAGATCTCCCCTCGCTCCCCCACACCCTCCCAGCCCATCTGGGGCTAGGGTGCAGAAGGTGGTGCGGGTGTCAGGGGGACACCTGGTGCTTGGGGCACCCCGAAACCCCGATGCCTGTGGGATGGGAGACCGCAGCAAGGCTCTGTGCACGCCCAGTTACCTGGTAAAACCCCTCCATGGCTCTATGTACCCCCAGTTACCTGCTGAAACTCCTCCAAGACTCCATGAACCCCAGTTAACTGGTGAAAACCCCCCAAGGCTCTGTGCACCCCCATTACCTGCTGAAACCCCCCCAAGTCTCCGTGCACCCCCATTACCTGGTGAAACCCCTCCATGGCTCCATGCACCCCCGTTACCTGCTGAAACCCCTCCAAGGCTCTGTGCATCCCAGTTACCTGGTGAAACCTCTCCAAGGCTCCGTGCACCCCCGTTACCTGCTGAAGCCCCCCCAGCACCCCAGGGTGCTGCAGAGAGACCGCAGCAAGACTCCTGCACCCCGGGCACCCCTCAAGCATCCTCATCCACGAAGAGACCGTGCCCCCCGGCCTCGGCACCACCCCCGGCGCCACCCGCGGGCTCCACCGCCCCCCCTCCCGCCCGTCGGGGCCCCGTGGGGGCCGGGGTTACCTGAGCTTCGCGGGGACCGGGCGGAGGCCGGGTGGGGGCCGGGCGGGGGCCGCCCCAGCCCCAGCCCCGCCGGAGCAGGCGCTGGAGGAGGCGGCCGGGGCCGGGCGGCGGCGGCGGCGGCGGCGGCGGGGCGGGCGGCGGGGTCTCCCCGGCGGGGCGGCCCGGGGGCGGCGGGGCGGCGGCGGGCGCCGCTCCCCCGGGGCGGCGCGGGGGCTCGGCCGGCAGCTCCCGGCGCCAGAGGTAGGGGGAGCGGCGGACGCCCATGAGCAGCCCCGAGGCGCGTCCCACCGTGTGGTACCGGGGGCTGGCGACGTGCTTGTACCAGGCGCCCGCCGGGGCCGCCGGCAGCATCAGCCCCAGCAGCACCAGGGCCCCCCAGGCGCCCCCCGACAGCTGCCCCCTCGCCATCGCGCCGGGCTGCGGGCGGGCGGGCTGCAGGCAGGGCTGCAGGCAGGGGTGCAGGCAGGGGTGCGCCCCGGCCCCGGGCGCCCCAGCGAAGGCTGCCCCGCACCCGCGCCCCGCCGGTTTATACCGCCGTCGGGAGGGGCACCCCGCGGCTCCGCCCCGGCGGCCCCCGGCCGCCCCGCTGCCAGCCCCGGCCCCCCGCACCTCCTACCCGCCGCCCTCAGCGGCCCCCCGCCCTCCCCCTGCAACCTCCCCCCCGGGACGCCGCATCCTCCCCATGGCCCCGAGCATCCCTCCCACCCTTGAGCATCCCCCTGCAGCCCCGAGCATCCCCCTTTGCCTCCCCGAGCATCTCCCCTGCAGCCCCCAGCATCCCGAGCATCCTCGAGGATCCTCCTTGCAACCCTGAGCATCCTCGAGCATCCTCAAGCATCCTCGAGCATCCTCAAGCATCCTCCTTGCAACCCTGAGCATCCTCCTCATGGCCCAAGCAACCTCCCCGTGGTCCCCTTTGCAGCCCTGAGTATCTTCCCCATGGCCCTAAGCATCACCCCGCAGCACTGAGCATCTCCCTGCAGCCCCACAAACCTCCCCACAGCCCAGCATCCTCCCCAGCCCCTCGATAGCAGCAGGACTTACTGCTGGAGGAAGAGATTTTATAAACTGACTGCAAGTTAGGACCTTCAGAGGGGATCTGCACGTCCCCTCTTTCAGGTATGACCCCCGGCCTCACTGTGTAGAGAGAGACCAACTGCAAGGTACAGGAACGTGCCTTGGAGAAACAAATTGCAGTGATTTTCAGCAAAATTTGTCCTCAGCGGGGTACCAGATGGAGGTGGGCAATGTGGACTGAAGCCCTGCTTTGGTTACCTGCCTCCATGCAGAGACGATGCTGCTGCTGGTGGGGTGCAGAGGGCCCACATGTCGCAGGGAGCATGGTGTCCTGCTGTGCAGAGCTCGGCTGGCTCCTCTCCACCTTCGTAGCGCCCACAAAGTGGTGAGCCCTGGATTTCACTCCCATCTCGCTCAGCTCAAACTAACATCCCACCTGCAGTTTGGGGGTCCTAGTGCCCATGAACTTGCCTCAGTGCAGGGCTAAGTCATGACTGCTTAAGAGGTCAACGCGATGGGAAGAGATGAGACACCAAACACGTGCAGGGGGCTCAGACGGCTACTGTGCTCGTGCCCAGCTCAGGTCCCCACGAATGCTACCCCGGGGATCACCGTCTGCTCTTGGTCACTTCTCCATCACGGTCAAAAGCAGCCAGCTGCTTCTTACCCAAACGGCTACTTCAGCGAGTAACTCCAGCTCTTCCATCTCTTTTTTAGGAAAAAAACTGATGACCCAGGACATGAATACCTGATTCCCATTGGACACCTGCCAACTTGTCTTCCTCTCACCGAAGCCTACTGCCTCCATAATCCAGAGAAATTAGAGGACCTGGTATTTCCAGCCCCTTCCAACACTCCTCTGGTGCCACTTGTTAACCAACAGGAGGACAGGGGATTAAGTAACACCATCCCTGCTGCCTCCTGCTGAGAGCCACTTTATGTTGCCTGGATCGAAATCTTGTGACCACACAATGTTTTGCCTGTAGATATTTTGGAGGGATGTGAGGAGCCAATCGTTCTGCTCCCCCCCTGTGACTCGGGAGCCTGCAGCTGACAGGAGCGAGCAGCCGCTTTGCACTTTCTCCTGCAGTGAAGTACTCGAGACCATTTGCAGTGGATTTGTCAGGCTGCTTCCCCTCCTCTTCTGCAACTCCGTTCTTCTTAAATAGGATATTACTGTGAATTTTGCCATTCCAGTCAGGTGACTTGTCCCCCCAGATTCCTTAATAAAACCAAGCAGGTCGAATTTATACTCATCAGGGAGCAATTCCAGTTCCTCTTGCTTATTAGACAAGTTCTTGGCTTTATACACTGAACTATGACTAAATAATTCTAAATAATTTCTTTTTCTTTTCAGGCCACACAGTAACTTGATTAATTTTATTCTCAGCATCTTGCATGCTCCTGTGTGTCCATTTTTCCTTGTTGATATTATCTTAACATGCTCCCAAGGCATCTGGCCAGTCTGCTTCCCACTGTCGGGCTCCCCAGCTCTTTACCGGCATTTATCCAGCCCCCATCTTCTTATAGCCCAGCAAGCACAAGTTCCCAGCCGTGACGCTTTCTCCATCAGCCCAGCTTGCACACGTCGGTGTTTTGTGACCCTCTGCTCAGGCATGGGGATGACTTTGCATGTTCAAACAGGAGACAGACCCATGCTGGGGACCCCTCGGTGTGCAGGAGCAGGTTCTGCTCATCTCGGCCAAGCAACAACCTCTGCCTGATGGAACCAGCCCCTTGGGCAGGCAGGGGTCGGAGAGAGCGGCGCTGGGGGCTGGGGGAGAAAAGGAAAGTGCAAAGCAGCAGTAAGACATGGGGAGGTGCAAGATGGTCAGTGCAGAGCCTCATGATTTTCCTCTTCTGGGAAGGCTGGGAGCGAGTGAAATTCCCAGTTGGCAAGAAGGGGATCCCAGCCTTTTCCCAAGCAGAGTGCTGGAAGTTACGTCTGTGCAGAGCATGACTTGTTTCTGTTAATGAACCAGGCCCAGAGAGTCCAACTCACCCATGGCCCAACTTCTTGGAAGCACCCAGGCTTACAGTAAGGACGAAGCTGGGCTCCCATCTCCCACCGAGCAGATCATTGACGGGTGGGCTATTTTTGTCACCCTTTGAGTGCTCTGGGCATTACAAACGGCCTCACCACTTTCATGTTTTAATAGAGCCATTAATGAATGGCATCGGTACAGCACACAGACAATCACATCGCATCCCTCCCTGGTCACCAAACCCCAGTTCACAATGGGACACGCGCTGCCAGGTTTATTTCACTCAATAAAAAGCCATTATACTTCCTTCTGCCCCTGAGAGACGGATCAATTCTGAACAACCTGACGCTCAGTCTCGAGAAGGCAGAGGCTTGTTCCTACCTCTGCCCCCATTCCCAGGCAAATCGACAGTTTTAGCAGCTTATGTTTCGCTGCAGCAATACACCAACGTGGGCTCAACCTTCCCACCCAGAAGTGGAAGATTTTCTCATTCCTAGAGATCTGCCTGAAGTGTCTTTTATGTGTGTTTTTGGCATAACTTGAACAACTTGTCACGCTGATAAACTCCCCTGGAACTGAACTGAACTCTTTCCTCCCAGTGCATTGAATGATTCCTGCTTACAGCCAGCCTGTTGTGTCTGCAAGGCACTTTGAGACCCTTCGGGCTGATACAGTAAGGCTCCGGATCTCAAGCAGAGTGCATGTTTCCTCTCCCAAGTATTTTTAAATATCTTTCGAACGAAACAGCTGACAAGCAATTTGTCTTCTATTTATATTCTAAGTAGCTAAAATGTAATTTTAGGATTCCTATTCCCCTCGCAGAAGCCGATGCTCCCACAAACACTGTAGCACGTCAGCAGACTCATTGCACCGTGCTGTTCCGCGGTGGTCTTCGTGCCAGGAACTCCCTCGGAGGAACAAAATCCTGGTTCTTCTTGGTAGATAAAAAGCTTTTGAACAAAACCTGGCTCCTATGGAAGTTTTCTACAGACTCCCGTGACATTAAGATTTCAGCCTTTTGGGTCACTTCTATAAGCTGCAGGTGTTTGGGTTCACCTGAGCAGAGTCCAGCTGATCTCAAGCCCTTTTGAAAACCCCACTTTTATGTTTTCACTTAATAAACACAATTATTAGCTCCAGCATCACATTTACCAACTACACAGACGCTGAGCTGAGACTTTGCTCAGCAACCCCAATGCTCGGCTGAACCCTTAATGATGTTATTCCACATTTGTCGAGGTGAAGGGCAATAGGATCTAACCATATGGCTCTGCTGCTGAAAGGATTTAAGGTCTTTTTCTTTTATTTTGGAACGAAATTAATCTTTTTGTAAGAGGAAGACTCCTCTGTTGGAAGGGTCCTGGCTCCCGGTCACTAAGGAGGCAGCTGCAGCCCCTGCAGCT
Organism: Nipponia nippon; assembly: GCF_047370975.1. Taxonomy (NCBI): domain Eukaryota; kingdom Metazoa; phylum Chordata; class Aves; order Pelecaniformes; family Threskiornithidae; genus Nipponia; species Nipponia nippon. The sequence goes on along the minus strand of NW_028262369.1, from coordinate 17,370,124 downwards.
CCCCGTCCCACTGGATGCTGGGGCTCTCCAGGATACAACTTGCTCTTCTCTGCTGGACCAGCCATCTCTACCACAGCTCTAAGCTGAGATACCAGAGCATGAACTGGGATTTCAGTCTGAAACCCCCCCCATCTGGGGGGGCGGGGGGGGTGAGCAGCCGGAGGCATTGCATCTTAAACCCCTGCAATAAACTCAGCCGAGCTCTCTTGTCAGAGCCCCGACTCTCTACCTGATTTAATGCCTGTTGTGTTCTTGCCTCCCACCACACATATTACTGCACCCATTCAGGATTTGTGGCTTTTGAGAATGATCTAAATGAATTTGATGTCCCAGAAAGAGGCACTTGAAAAATAAACCGGTGTGGTTTAATGATAGCATTTTCCACATTTTTATTATAATGACTCTGGTGTTTATTGGAAGGTTAGAGACTCAGCCGAGCATGAAAACAAAGCAATTGAAGAGGCCAGCCCTGTGATGGGGTCTCTGCACACTTGGTCATTAATGCTCATTCTATACATGCTACTTTTTGGCCATTTGGGCTCTACAGTATCTCCCTGTGGGAGTATGATGAGAGGATGGAGGCAACATCATTTGGGATGAGGAGCCTCATGCGCTCTGATACAGAGCCTGGCCTCCTCCTCCAGCTGCGGAGCACTCTGCAAACTCACACCGCCTTTGTTAATTGTGATCATCCTGTTTTTCAGGTTGGGAAACTGAGGCCCAGACAGTTCAAGTGAGTTGCCAAACACCACACAAGCAAATGGCAGGTCTGGCCAAGTAACGGAGCCTCCTGCTCCGAGGTCCTTCGCCTGAAGACTCTGCCTGGCTCTGCCTGGTTTGCCTCGGAGAGACGGGCACAAACAGCCAAAAGGCAAAAGAGGCTGCGCTGCTGTGAAATCTGCCTGAGGCACAAAAAATAGCAAAGGAGCTGAAGTCAGAGGTTGCAGCAGGGATGAGTTTTGCTGCCCATCCCCTACCGGGCAGCACCATGCTCACTCTGAGCCGGTGCAAAGCCCGGCGCTGCTGCAGGCCGTTGTCTTTCAGATAAAGTGTGAAGCTCAGCATCTGAGCAATCTGGTACTGAAGATCCCATCTGAAAAGGTGAACGTGAGAAATACCCTGCCTGGCTGCCCAGGAGGTCAGTGGCCTGCGTCCCCACCGCTCCATCTCTGCCTGCACGCCGAATTTCGGCGGTTCACCCTTCACCTACTTTCCCAGATTCACATCCCTCCTGCCTCTTGCATTACTTCAACCCAGGAGTAAGTGAAGACTTAATGACAAGAAAAAAATATTCCCACACATGTGGCTCCGCAAACCCTGATGCTTTCCAACACCCAGCCCACTGCTGAGCTTCCTTGGTGAATCAGAATGAGTGTGTTTTGCTAAGGAGCGTGGATGAGCCACTTAGCGAGCGGGACCCAAGCAGGCTCGGTCCCTCGGGTACTGCAGTGACAGCACCCCAGGCAGATACTCCCAGGAATAACAACCTTTGCCATTTTCTTGCATCTAGAGTGTGTCCTCGTGTAATAAATTCAGATTACGGAGCGATTCCTTTCACCAGTGATTCAGAACATGCTGATTAAATGCTATTTCTTTGTTCCTCTGAAATAAAGGAACTGTAGCTGATACAAACAAATTACGATTTCAAACTGTGAGGCAAGACACACCTTGACTCCACGATAAGGCTGCTGCATATGTTGGTGGCTCTGAAGAGAAAGAGGAAACAATAAATGGGGTTTCCTAATGTTGCCGATCTTCCTATTAAAGTGCACTAAATTAATTATTTTACTCCTAAGAAACGACTAATTCCTCGCTATTTTTAGACTCGTGTACTATTTTAAGAGATTTTTTCCCAGGGTCCAGTCACATGGAAGTTAAACAGCAAGCAGTAAAGTCTCCAAAGGATAATAAACTATCTCAAATTACTTTGCTAATGGAACAAAGAGTACTGTAAATGTCACACACGATATAACAAGAGCGGTAGAAACCTTTACATGAAACAATGGATCCATTAGCACTAAGTTAAAAAAAAACCCCACAGAGTCGCGATACTTTTGCATGGCTTCACGGAGCTTGCTGCTCCAAGCCAAATGAACTTGTTTGTTCACTCGAATTCTGCAGCTGAGCTCACAACACAGCATCCAGCTTACTAATCACACACACTCTCAAGGCATCAATCATTTAGGATTTCAAAGCCCTTTATAGACAATAATTAAGCCCCATCGCACCCAGCTGAGTCAGTGGAATTATTTCTGCTTAAAACTCAGGTACGGAGAGGGAATAACTGAATCACTGATTGGAGACCAATACTGAACCGAGGTACAGACCCAGGTTCTCTGCGCTACCCACCAAACTCCACTAATCGGTCCTCGCCTATCCAAGCTTAATGAAGTAGTCCATCATCTTACAAGCTACAGGCATGATCCTTCACTTCTTACGTGACTCATCAACGTGAGAACCTGACTCTGATGGGGCTACTTGGGTGAAAGGATGAACTGTCAGAAACCATCGCATTGCCCATCCATCCAGCCCCGTCGCTTGCCTATTTTGCCTCCAACAGCTGCGGTTGGCAGAATAGTAAGAGAGTCTCTAAACATCTCAAGGGCTGAAGCAATGTCATCATAGAGTGATTTGGACACAACATAACACCACCAAAGAATCATGATGAAAAAATCATGAGGATGCAGCATGACAGCGTTGCCTCAGAAAAGCAGCAAGTAAGGAGCAAAGACAAAAACCTGAAATGCGGGTAAAAGAGCAGGGAAAAAAGATGCCATCAGATGGCTGTCTCTAAGGCAAGCAGATTTCTCAGCCCCCTCCAGTCCATGATTCAGTCTTTCTCCTGGAAGTAATTTACAATAACGAAAGCGAGCTAATACCCAGATGTGTGAAGTGCAGAGTATATTTGGCTCCAATCTGAAGCATGTTTACTGTAAGGAGGAAGAGTTGTGAGATGAATCTTTTCTTTGGCAGCTCTGAGATCTCTTAACCAAATCCCACACAACCCCAAAGTGCTCTCCTATTTTCCTGAAATTTAACTAGGTGAGGCTATATAGTACACACAATTATATACGTGTAAGATAATTGGAGTAGAGGGCTCTAAGGCATGTAGATGAGACCAAAATTTGTCTTTAAGCAAATCTGCACAGGTGGAGCATGTTTTGCTTGGCATGAACACTTTGCCAGATTAAGAGCTATATTTGTAAAACCCTCTGAGATACCAAAAAGGAGGCGTGTTAGCAGTCCTATTCCTGGACCAGCACTACAACTAGAATTAAATATGCTACAACTGTGTTGCAAGAAGCACAATGCTGCAGTAAGAAGCCCAATGTCCCACATTGACCGCACGCAATTCTTACTGCTGTTTATGATGTCCCTGTAGGTGTGAGATTGACACCCCTCTAAAATCTAGCAGCAGACCAAAAAAATCAAATTATTCAGAGCAGAGAGGTTGGGCTGGCAGGGCACCAAACGGGGAGTCAGGGGCTCCGAGCTGCACTCCCAAAGTGATTTTGCTATCTGACCTCTCCGACTTTCTGAGCCTTAGTATTGCTGAATATAGAAATGGGGATGAAAACGTATCTTGTTGTTTGAAAAGCACGCTCTGATCACCAGGCAGAAGACCTTGCATTTGCCAAGTCTGATGCCGGGCTGGGTTAGATTAAGCGTGGTTAAGGTTTGGTCACAGCTGATCTCCACGGACGCTCCCGAGGCTCCCACCCTGCCAAGGGTGCCCCGCTCCGCCTGCCCCGTCCCCTCTGATGCGCCCCAGCACGAGCTCTCCTGTCCCGTACGAAAACTGGGGCACGAACAGCAAGGGAGCTCTTGCTGCCGAGCTGTTTGCTCCTGTCCGTTGACGTTAGCTCCCGTAATGTTATTTGAAAATCGAGCTCTCTCGAGGCGCTCACCCTCTTCTGGGAATTTACACACTGGCGCTGCACCTTGAAAGCTTAATGCCGTTTCCTTCCCCCACTGTTCCTTCAAATTCCCATCTAGGTACTGTATTTTCTGCTAGCTGCACTTACCTTGCTCTCATCCTCCAAGAAGCCGTTGCTAAAGAAAACTCTGTCACTTGACTAATGTTCATGAATGCCTTAAAATACAACTCTGCTTCCCAGCATGTGTCTCTCTTTAGACTTTAAGGATCCTTCCCCTCCCTGTTCATCCTTCCCCTCTTTAAGGAATCGCTACTCTTCAGAAAAGCTTGTGTCACCAAATTATCGTTTTGTTGCAAATGTAGATTTTGGAGGCAATCTGAAGTTGTGCATTGTGCAAAGTGCATTGTGCCTACTGACAAATCAAAGGACTGCAGTATGTGTATGCCTCTACAACTGAACCTTTAAATCGAAAAATATGCTTTTGTTAAAAAAAGGTGAACAACTGATGTGATTCCAGCAGACCGAGATATTTCTTAAATGCAGGAAAAAACCAGACTGACTTCCTATCAGTCCCACAGATAGGGCTGTCGGTATATTTGACCCAAAACCTCGTAGAGTGAAACCCCCCAAGCCTGCTGACCCCTGCGCGTTCTGGAACGCCGCAGACCGGCTTCACTGCACGCGGCGACACGGTGGAAGGGAGGCCTCCGAGGAGGGCAGCGTGATGTGTCTGGGACAAACAACGCTGATCTTACAGCAACCTAAAATGCTATTTTCAGCCTTAAACTCTGAACCATAAACTCCGGTCTCTAAAGACTATGGATGGTCAGGGCTGTAAATTTAAACCTGCTCTCAAATGAGGTACCTGTGTGAAGCCACCGCTAATAAGAGGCTGTCTGAAACTTATTAAAAAAAAAAAAGAAGCCCTAAGAAAATTATCACTTTTAACAGAAACTTTGTCAAATGAAAGCAAATTTCACTATTACGCACTAAGTATCTTGGCTGCAAATGAACCGCATCCGCTTCAAGCTGTGAATATGAAATTAATCTAAGGCATAACCTTTAGCTCTACACTTTGACAATATTTTAGTGCCGAACTATAAATATTTGATCTGTTGCTCTTCTGAGTGAAATGGATTTGTTGTGCTCATCTGCAGAGTTATCAATTATTCCAAAGTATATTTATTGCTGATTAAATGACTTGAAAAGTGCCTTTTTCTTCTGATGTTATTCTGTGATATTTAGCGAGTAAACATGGAAATTAACTAACCCTAGCATCAATATTAACCCTTTACCTCGGGACGAAAACATTGCCTGTTTGACAACACACAGAACTAAGTATCAACCAAGATATTTACGATACACACTGTTAGTTAACGATATATGATTGTATTTCTTTATGTTTTGGGGTCCCACTTAGTGCCAAGATCCAGCTTCCATTTGCAATCACTAGAGAAATAAAACAGCATCCTTAAGTCATCAGCAAAGAATGATTCAATCCATTGAAAGAGCGTTATAAAAACCTCTTTGCACTGTGAAATAAATTAATCTAAACCCATGACTCACATACACCAGCAGCATGAATTTTCAGAATGATGATGAGTTGAAAAACAGGCTTTGGCGAATTGTTTGAATATTGGCTTTTTAGCAATTCTTTGTTCTGTTTGCTGAAGGTGCAGACATCAAGAAAGCAGGAGTACCTTATGCGATGATATCAAAATGGCACAGAGGGGTTTTTTTTGGCATTTTACACCTGTGTAAAGACCTGGCAGACCGCTGGAAAAGCCGTGTTACAGACAGAGCAGCTTGCAGAAGGACTGTCCGGACCTGCTATCTGGTGTGCCGTGGAATAAGAAAAAGTGGCAGGAGTTAAGGAAACCCAAGCTTTGCCGAAGGCTGCCTCGGCAGCGTGCCAGAAGCTGGGGGTCTGGGTTGATGTGGATCGTCGTCTGTTTGCATGTAGGGGACGGGGCTGGATCTGGCCTCCCAGCCTGCACTGGAAGGATTGATAACCTCCCACATTCTTTTTGTTCCAAATAAACTTCCTGGATCTCTAGTTTAAAATTGAGGACTCGGTGGAAGTGCGAAATCTGACTGGTATGAGCTTTCACTGCTGATGGAAGTTTAGCTGCACCATGAAGGGACCCGAAACCTTCAGCGGTTTCCCCCTTCAGACACTGGTTATAGTAAATATTGTCCGAGAAGCAGAAAATGCCGCAGGTGATGAGTTGCCAGCAACGTTGCCTGCAAGCCGCTGCAGCACCCAGTGCTTCCTTTGACCAGTAACACCGCCTGCGCTACCGGTGGGAAAAACACGCTGGTACGAACACGCTTGGCAGGATCCCTGCAGGCAGCGCCACCACCGACCCGCTCCTACCCACACAACCGAAATCTGAAAAGTACAAACTCGGGTTCTGCCCAGTCGCTTTGTCACCGTGTTCTTTGTGATGAGTAATATCACTTTTAAGCCTAATTATGCAGGTATATTTATTATCCTATGCTTGGCCATAGCGCTGGGGTACTTGCGTAATTTCACAGATGAGTGACACTTAAGACAGCACATTACTGTCAGCAGCCTCCATCTCATTTCATGCTAATTGCTCTCCAAAATTGTGTGATGCAGTTTTGACACAAAAACATTTTCAACAGTATCATTAACTCGGGGGGGGGACACACATTTCCTGAAGTAATTACAGCCAACATCCTCAGTCATTCCTAATTATTTAATACAGCCCCACCCAAACACACTTTAATGTTGATTACCAGAAAGACACATATCATCTACTCTACTTTGAAGTGTGATAAATGGGTCTCTTTAGGAGAAAGTAAATATTACCTGTTGTAGCCAATGATCCAAAATGTTGAAATACTTAATTTATCTGTTTTCCAAAATACTTATCAAACCTATTACTTAAGTTATTTTACAGCACAGATGCAGTTAAATGATGCTGGTGTTGGACTAGATAACATGATACATTTTAATGAACTCACTATGTTTTATATGCTCCTTTGTCCTAAAATAATCATTTATGCATCAAAGAAAATGAATAGCATCTTTTAACTCAAATGACAAGGAATTTGGTGAAAAGAAAGCAAATCTGAATGATAGAGATGCTGCTTGTCCAATCTTCCAGCTAGCCACGATGCACATGAGTAGATCCTAGGAATTTACCATACATTTTAACGTGGAATTTAACATGGTTTGTCTCCATTTCCCTTCCTAGAAAATGTAGTTTATCTTGTGGTTTATTTTTAAGGGTTTTCATATTGTGCCAGTGAGTAACCCGAGCATTGACCTGCTTCACTGAGGCACGGTGTGTCCTGGAGTCATTCTTCAGTCATCCTCTAACACCAGCTCCGCACGTCACGGGAGAGGGCCATGAAAAATTGGGCCACTTTGTCATTCCTGTGACAGATGGCAGCCCTTGACTCAGGGGACAGGACTCCAGGAATGTTTGCCAAGCGGGGTGACGTGCTGCTCATCTGGCCACACATACGATGACGTGGCAGAATGAGCGCCTCACACCAAGATCTTGGGGTTTCTTGAGGCTTTTAGGGTAGATCTAGAAGCAGAACTTCCGTGTTTGACAGGGATCTGCTATTATTTTTCACATGTGGAAAGGAAAGTGACCCCGCACAGGTCATTTTTGTGGGAATCCGGGAGAAAAAGAAGTAGGAGATCCTAAAGTTTGAAAAAAAGTTTCTGTCTCTTCCTCTGTGCTGTCCCCAAACAAGCTTTTAGGCTTTTTTACTTTACTTCCAGAGGAACATGGCTGCTGAGCCCGTGTTGACGTTGTTCTCCGTGTTCTTGGAGCACCCTCTTCTGTTTAAGGAGCTGCAATTCTCATCTCTGAGCCCCAGCAACACACAGATCATTAAAATACAAAATCAGCCCTCAAAGCAAGTGCGGGAACATACATTTCTTTACCAACGAACCAGACATATTGATGATTAACTCTGGCTCTGAAACGCTGGGCAGCTGTCATGCTGAGACACTGAACACATGAATCACAACCCGTGGCACATACACGAAGATTTCTCTAACAGACTGTGCTCTTAACGTACTGACACTAACAGAGCCCATTTGTGGTGCTGCTCTAATGGATGCAATAGCCTATTTTCCACAGTCTTTCAAGTACACTTTTTAACAGTTTTTCTCCAATCGCACCTAGTTTACACAGGCTACCAGACGCCTGCGTTATAAAATCAGATCAAGAGGCAGAGCTGCAGGTCCGAGGCACCCATTATGGGGGTGCTTGCCCTGGCACCATCCCACGCACACGCACCAGCCCGCCGCCTCCGCTGCTGGCGGTCGCCACGCTGCCGCATCTCCGGGACACCAACCCCACCACACACGCTGGGGCCGAAACGCCTTGTCCGGGGCAGAGCCAGTGCCGTGCTGCCCCACAGCCGCCCGCCGCAGGGCCTGGAAGGCGCCAGGCAGCACCCAGGGGTGCTGGGGAATGGCCCCGGCGTCCCCGGTCTCCCCAGGGCCAGGGGTGCGGGGGCCTGGGGTCCCCAGTCTCCCCACGGACAGGGGCTCCAGCTCCCCACGGACAAGCCCTGAGGTGGCACGGTGCAGGCCGCAGCCGCCCAGCGCTGCTCGGCCTCTCCCGGGGCCTGCTCGGCTGCCACCGGGCAAGTGGCAGCCAAATGGCTCCCGCAGGCCGCCTCCGCCTCACGGGAGGCCAGCGAGAGGCAGCTAGAGGGGCTCTGCCGCGGAGGCGCTCCGGGCGACGCTTCTCCATGGTCAGGGGCCTGCAAGAGCGAGGCTAGCGCGGCCCGGGGCGATGGGGCGCTCTGGGCTGCTCCTCTATGGTCGGACACTGGAGGACGCGGGGTGACGTCAGGAGGAGTGGCGCTCGCGCGGTCGTGGGGGGTAATTAGGGGAGCGAGGCGCCGCTCTAGGCGGAGACTCGATGGTCAGTGAGGCAGGCGCCGGGGATCCGCGAGGGCGGATCTCTATGGTCGGAAGCCGGGCGGAGAGTCGCGCGGCGGGCCGGGCGGCGCTCTAGGCCGCCTCTCTATGGTGCGGGCGGTTGCTAGGCGGTGCGGGGCCTAGGCCGCGGCGGGTCGGCGCCGCCATGGCCGCCTCGGCCTCCGGCGCGGCGGCGGGCCCGGCGGACGGGTCGTGCGTGCTGTGCTGCGGGGAGCTGGAGGTGGTGGCGCTGGGCCGCTGCGACCACCCCATCTGCTACCGGTGCTCGGTGCGGATGCGGGCGCTGTGCGGCGTGCGGTACTGCGCGGTGTGCCGGGAGGAGCTGGGCCAGGTGAGGCCGGGACCGGCGCCCTCGCAGCCGGCGGGGCCGGGCCGCTCCCTCCGCACGGTGCCGGGGCCCGCCTGGGGCTGGGCTGGGGCCGGCTGCCGGGGGGAGCAGGGCCGCGGCGGGAGGGAGGCCTCGGGCCGGGCTGGGGCGGGAGTGGGGCCGCGGAGCCACCCGTGAAATCTGCTGAGTGGAACCCGAGGGTGGAAACACCCCCGGCCCGGAGCTTTCCGGGTTTGTCCGCCGCCTGCCGCGCTCCCGGCGGCGCGGCTGCCGTTCAGAGGGGGCGGGAGGGGTGCTGGAAACGAAACGTGAAGAAAATGGAATTTAAAGGGGATGTTTTTTAAATCAGCAGGGCTTGCTCTCCAGAGCTGGTATTACGTGATCTCAGATGACTCTGTCGTCCTGCCGAATTCCTGACTTGATTTTAAGCTCGGGGGAGAACATCTTTTGTATTCTTTCGTGCCTTGCCTTACAGCACACCACGCTGCGTTTGCCTCCAGTTCCCGTTTGCGTGAGCTTGTCTGTCGGGCCTGTGCTTAGAAAACAATTTCCCCCTCAGTTATAAATTTTGTGATAGATTTGTGTTTTCCTCACGGCCCGCGGGTGCGGTAGCGCAGGGCCCTGTTGCGGAGTCCAGGGGAAGCCGCTCTGATGCTGTGGCTCGGCTGCGCGCAGGGAGCCCAGGGCTCGGTGCAGCGGTGAGCTGCCTGAAAGAAAGTTGTTCAAGGATGTTTTTATAAGCAAATCTTCGTACGTGAATTTGTTTCTGCGGAACTAACGCAGGGAAAACCAAACCCTTTAAAAAGAAAAGAATTGGTACTAGCACTGAAAGGAATACACTGAGGTGGTTTAGGAAATGAAATAAACCAAACGTATCAGGGGAGGAGGCTCTCCCCTTGGCGGAAGGAGAGCCCCCCAACTAAACTTGGCATTGGCCGCTGTTCGTGTTGTTCAAATGGCTGGAGGGATTGAAGCTCTTGGGCTGCATGCTGAAGATCCTCAGACTTTGTGGAGGCCGGAAAGGTCAATGTGGTTTTTAGACAGAGCTTACTGACACGTGAGTAGCTTCTGTGTACAGAAAGATACTCGGTGGAAGTAATTTTTATCTCTGATCATCCTGCAAGGAGCTGCTGCTCTGCTTCTCCCGCCTTAGGAAGAAGCAAGCTGTGATGTTGCTCTTCATCCTTAAACCTGCTTGTCTTAGGGTCGCAGGTGGACTGTTAAATCTCAAGAGCTTTTCAGTTCTGTAATATTGCTACATTATGTGGCCTGACCTTTGCTTCATTCAGCCGTCTCTCTCCCTCCTTTATTAACTGTTTAAAATAGTCCTTTTATTATAATTGACTGAGAGGTCATTTTTAATGTCTGTGGTCTTTTTTTTTTTTTTTTCCCCCTCCTTGTCTTTAAGTTACAGTATAATACTGTTCTGTCTGTTCACCCATCTGCCCCAAGGAAAGAAAAAAGATACCGGGGGCATAAATCACATCAAAACTGCCTTTGAATGAACTGCATGTATACGTAGGACCTAAAACTGGGTCTCTTAGTTTGCATAGCGTGTGTGGAATTAGAAGAGGCAAGTACGACACTGCCACATCTCAGCTAGTGGTGTACAGGGTAGCGTAGACCGAACTGGTCAAGTGTCACAGCAGAATGTCCAAAGGAAATGTAACTATAAAGATGAGTGGCAGTACAGAACATGGCGGAGGAGAAAGCAGGATATACCTGTTATGGTAATATGGGCTTTCAGTGATGCGTAATTGTTGCAGTGAAGTTAGGAAGGATTACTTGTTGACCTGTAAACTAACCCTGATGTGTACGTGGATCAGGCTTGGAGGATCTCCTTCTCAGCAATCCATTCCTCTCTTCTAAAACTCACTTTGGGCTGAAATGAAATGTCAATACAATTTCACTGAAATTAGTTTTTTTAAGTAATTGGTGTTAGACACAGTTGTCATTTATCCAACAAACTTAAACTTGTATGCTCTTTATTTTAACTTGCTATCTCAGCAAGTTGTGTGTGTGTTTTGTTTTGGTTAACTTAAAAGTAGCCCTGCTGTAAAGAAAGCTTTAAAAAACCCCACAAAACCAGACACAAAAGACTTGTTCCGTCATATTTCACCCCAACAAGGGCAGAGGAGTGATTTAACAAGACTAAACTACATGTGTATTGTGTAGTTGAATGCTTTTATTAAGGTTGTAGGCATTTCTAGACTTAAAACAGTTACTGTAATAACTGAAAGGCACTTACTGTGTTTGTGTCTTGGCCTTTCTGAGCTGGTGCAGGTAACTCTAGCTGTTTCATAAATGTTGCTGCTACCCCAGTGCTTCCCAAACTGGGAACGTGTGCTGGAGCAGACCCGTGGTAGGTGGCTTCTAAAGAAGGATGCAATATCGTAAACGGCTGCAGTGTGAGACGCAAGCTGCTTG